>NC_060153.1:18135882-18180884 GCF_021292245.1 Micropterus dolomieu
CATTCAAGTTCCGACAAGCTTCTACATGGTACAACAAATATGTCTGGGGGAAACTCATAACTTCACATTTAATGAGGATGCTGACGTGAGGGAGAGCTAAAACTCAATGCCACATGAATTCATCAAGTCTCAGCAAGAATCCCATTGTCCTGCACATTCAACTGTACCCAGTCATTCCTTGATAGTATAAAGTAGTATAAATATCATACCTTCTTTGCCAAATGTTTGTATTAGTAACTACAGAGTAAGGCGACAGATACTCAAATCAGCTGGTCACAGTGCTATATATATATATACACTCACTCAGTACTACGTTGCACTTCTGTAGGTTTTGTAGACTTTTTTTTATTTTTATAGTGTTATGGAAGTTTACACTGGTTAAATTGTGATAGGAGCTTTTGTCTCAGTTTGAACAGTATAGAGCCTCAAGTAGATGCGTCTCAGCAGTTTTAGGTAATCTGCCAGTTGATTTATGCTCCTACAGATTACCCACTGATAGGATGACTACATATTTGTAATTCAAATAGGTTTCCAATCATTAAATTTACTATTTATTTATTTAAAAGGGACAGGGCACATTAATGAACATTTCAGTCATCATTTTATTTTCATCTCCTTGGCAGGAGAGGTCAATATAACAAAGGTACAATACAGCACAATAAAATCACACACACACACACACACACACACACACACACACACACACACACACACACACACATAAAAATTTCTTTGTAAAGTGCATGTAAATCTGTTGTAAAGTGTTGTGAGAAGTAAGTTTTGCTAAGACAATTACACTTTTATCATCATTGAACCGTCATCTCGTTATACAACCCTGTGCTGTAAAATGATAAATCTACCTTTCAGAATCAGAAAGAGCTTTATTGCCAGATAGTATTTTACATGCACGAAGAATTTGCTATGGTGATTAGGTGCTAGGCATGGACATAAACATACAGTTGACATAAATAGATAAAAAAATATATAAATATGTAATAAACAGATGCAAGTTATAAAATAATTATGTGAATGAAGTAAGCTTAAAAACAATGTGGTAGTTATTTACATGTGGAAAAACCCCAAGCATCAACTAAATCATACTTCTCAGGACTGACACACGGAGCAACAGCGACATCATGAGGCCACTATTAGAAAATGCACTGAACTGCATTGTACACACGTACCTGCTCAAGCAATTCTAACTGAAACAGTAGAATATGAACTCTGTAATCTAGATATATTTGTGCTTTTTATTGCAGATCTCGCACACTGACTGCATTTTGATCGCTGACCAAACGTACACGTGGTTCTCTTGTGAAGTGTAGTGATGTGTGTGTCCATGGTGTCGACGCTGCCCTGGAGGTGAACACACGGCTAGCCACATGCTAACACAGTCGCAGCAGCAAGTGGCGATAACATCAGTCAGTGTTACACGACACGTGACACTGCGGTTAAAATATTCTTTGGGGGGAAAAAGGCGTTTTGGGACACCACCCACAGCAGGACGTTAACAGCGTTAACGTTACATATTATACTGCAGAAGAGACTAACGTAAAGTTAAGAAACTAAACTTGGAATGAGCTACGTTAGCTAGTTGACGAGCATTGCCAGAACGTTCTGGCAATAAAAGTGTTTGCTAACTACTGTAATTGTGTCTGACTCGTATTGTGACAAATCACAATAAATATACAACATGGCGTTCCTGAAGCTGGTGGTAAGGATGACCCTCGCCTCCATCAGTCCTTAACGTACTACAGTCAGGGAAGAGGAGCTAGCATGCTAAGTTAGCCTGAAACAGTGGTAACCTAACGTTAGTTTATCACGCTGTGTGGCGATTGGGTGATCCTTTCCAAAACAAACTGTCATACCTGTAAGGTAAGGTTTTACGGTGTTTGCCTTTGAAGTAGCGCTTTGTGTTGTAACCAGACAGTCGCTATATATCCGAGTTCGACGCAGTGTCCTGATGTCATTCTACCTTTACATTAGCATACTCTGACAGCACTAGCTAACCTAGCTTGCTGCTACCGGCATCTTAGAAATTTTGCAAACGACCTTAATGTTTTGAAATGTGACTCATGGCTGCCATGTTATTTCCCCACTTTCAGTAACGTTGGATCGGAACCAGCTTCAAAACGGCATCAGCAGGGGAGAAACTGGACTCATCCGGCTCAGCATCCAGGTCAAAGATGGAGTTCGCAGCGGTGAGTGCACCTGCTGGCTGCTGCCACTGTTTGTTATGGTTATCGCACAGCCAGTGTACTGAATCTGTCAGAGGAGATTAATTGTATTTTATCAGCAAACATTTTCCCATACAAATAAAACAGTTGAGACTGTTCCTGGTGATCAACCAAATTGTAATACTGTTTGTGTATGTGTGACGTAACAGTAATATTCTGCACTTATTCACCATTAAGTTAACTATTTGTCTGTCAAAGCTACCAGTCCAACTTGAGGGCACAGCAGTTTAAGCTACACGTGGGCAATATTGACAATACCGCAATGTGTGCCATTTTATATCATTATGTCAATATATATTAAAATATATTAATTGTCCAGAAATCCAATTAAGAAATAAGTTTATAGTTAAAAATAACCTGATGGGGGTGTCTGTTTTTGTTTATTCACGTGAATGAAATACCTGACAGATCAGGAGAAGTCAACATCATCATAAATCATTTTGACTCACAAAATTGCCCACAATGGCCTAATACACCCATAGATGTTTCAGATAAAGCTACAGTGGGATAGACACTATGGTGGAAACATTTATATTATCTTATAGTGTTGCTCATCTCTTGTCAGACTCCAAGTGTTTGAAACCAAAGCGGGACAGAGCTGATGTGGAGGGCATAACAGAGAAATGTTGATTTTTCTCTTGCTCTGGCTGAATGGTTGACCCAGGCGCTGGAGTCAAAGTTTGATTTTGGTAATTTTGATAGGATATTTTGGAATTGTGTTTTCTTGTTACCACACAGGGATACACGAATGCATACACAGCCACTTTGTGACTCATGCCGTTTGACAAAGATGCAATTTAGCAGTGAGCTTTGCGGTGGGGGGAGAGCATGAAACACAGATGTGTGAGTGTGTCTCTGAAAGATAAAGATGGAAGCCCATAGAAAAACGAAAGACTGGATTAAGCTTTTGCCTTGGTTGTGAAAGTTGGGGGAGGGAGGACGAGAGCAGGAGAAAGCCACTGTGGGTTGGCGAGAGAGCGAGGGAAGGAAGTAGAGAGAGGAGAGGAAGGTGAGAGATGGAGGTTTATTTTATAATATGCTACTTGTAATAGCAGCATCACGGAGAGAGGTTAGTGAAAGAGGGCAAAATGCAGGAAAAACAAGATTCTCAGAGCCGAGCCCCGGGCAGCCTGGGGAAGGTAAGAGTGTGTGTGTGTGTGTGTGGCAAGTACATATACTATGTATTAAATGTTGCACGTCTAGCAGACAGCTCACGTATAGTGTCGTCATTTTATTTTGTGGTGGTTGTGGTTGTTGTTACTGCCTCATGATGAGCCTTTTCTGTTCCACGTTTACATTTGTTTCAGACACAGCTAAATTTAGCGTCTGTCCATGTCTGTGTCTCATACCCTCGCTGCTCGTTTGTCCATGAGGCATGCAAGCACAGATAATGTTGAGTCTCAGTTTAATTCTACCCAACAGTCCCTCTGTGGGTGTGCGTGGACTGTCTCCGCTCATCTCTGCTGTGTGCAAACCTGGCCTTTGCTCTGTGCTACAGGCTTGTTTTTGTTTTGTAGTGGAAATGTCATACAAGCATATTTATATTCAAATTTAAGTCCACTCCATGTGCATGAGATGTTTCATTATTTTGGCACACACTTCTGTTGTCAGGATTTTTGATTCAGATATTTGTGTGGATAACACTTCCCTGCTCTTTCGAGAGCACTGTGATTAATCCTTTGTTTCTCTTTTCCTCTCCCCATTTCTCTGTCTGTGATCCTCCAACACTCCCTGTCAATAATTCTGATTTCATCGCCCCCAGGCTCACCCAGCTCTCAAAGCCTTTATGTGTGGCTCTCTGAGTGGCACCTGCTCTACGCTGCTCTTCCAGCCTTTGGATCTGATCAAGACACGGCTGCAGACCCTGCAGAACGATGCCAAGCCGGGGTGTGTGTGCACACGTAACACACAGACACATCTCGTTTATGAACATGCAAACACAGACACACACTACACATTTTGCCTGCATGCTGTCAGACGCATGTACATCAGCATGCCCCTGGCGTTATCTTTTCTCTCTCTTGACTTTGACTCATGCACACCATGATAAGCAGCATGCACTCCAGGCACAACATGACACGCACACACAGCATGGCAGGACAACATTAGCAGGCACTGCCAGCCTGAATTTGATGTTATGACCCATATAGGTCAATTAGTCACACCCAGCACCATGTAATCATAATGTCAGGCTGCTATGTTGCAATTACCTCCGTTCCACAGGTGGAGGCCGTGCCTTAGTACCAGTTTCCAGAGGATCAATTCTGTAGTAATTGTTGTTCTATAGTTTATTGTTCCGACAATGAACATCCAAACACTTTTATGTTTTGTCTCTTGTCAGTGTCTTCTTGTAAGTCTCTTTTAAAAACGCACTTTTATCAGAAAGCGTTTCCCAATTTTATCTGCCTGTTTATTTTATTGTTGTTATTCTCGTTTTATCTTCTCTTATATCCCACGTAATTGTTATATTTTTAGTTTGATTTATATTATATTTTATAATATTGTCTGGATGTTTTGCACATTTCGAATGTGTCTATAACCATTCCTCAATTTCATCTTACAGTGCACCGAAGGTGGGGATGTTTACAGTTCTTGTAAATGTTATTAGGAAAGAGAATTTCTTCAGTCTGTGGAAGGGAGTTTCACCCGTGAGTAACAGTCCTCGTTTATTGTTTTCAACATTTGCAATAATTTCTGCCGCTATGTATCCTGTTGTTTCATGTATGTATGTAGTAAGTAGTCAGTGGGGGTATTTGTTCTCCAGCACCAATCCATGTGCACTCTTTGTCTTTCAGCTTACATTAGCGTTACCTCTCCGTCTTGCTCCAAGAACCAGACAGCCAAATTAGGTCTTCTTTTCCACATAGCTGTGATTCTGTCAGAATGCTAAATTTATAGAAACGACATCCGTCTAGCACAATATCTTGACATAGACTAGGCCATCTCTTTGGTTTTACTTATTAAGTCAAACAAAACACAACAGAAATCAAAAGGATGACACGCTCGTGGTATTTCATCTTTATAGTATGAATGTATGCTCATCATGTTTTTACCACTGTCAAAATATCAAATACTTTACATGCTTGGTTGGCATTTATCATAGCTAGCACCACCTTTAGCACTATCACATTAGGCACAAAACAGAATATGAGGAATGTTTAACACTTACGTTTCTCTCCGGCAGTCATTTGTGCGCTGCATCCCGGGGGTGGGCATCTACTTCAGCACCTTCTACTCCCTGAAGCAGCACTATTTCCTGGACCGGGCACCCAATGCTGGCGAGGCTGTTCTGCTCGGAGCGGGTGCGAGAACAGTGGCTGGTGTCTGCATGCTGCCATTCACAGTCATCAAGACTCGCTTTGAGGTGAGCAACAGTTTCTTTACATATTGAGAGACTTCAGAGTCCATCTGACCTGAGACATGCTAACTGATTAGTGGACTTCAACCACAGTCAACTTTCAGTTAATGTTATTAACTTATTAACATGGCAGTTTAATTCAAGGCAGTCAATGAGGCAGTTTTAGGCAGCAATTTAATGTTTTGTCTTTGTTCTCTATATTTGAACTTGTTTCCAGTATTTTGTTCTGAGCCAGGTGGGATTTCTCCCTGGAATAACAGACCTTTAGCACATGACGCATGTTTACAATAGGTGACAAATCGAAATGTATTGATCCAACAAGAGCATTTTAAGAACACTCGGGCCACATGAAAGGAAGCTGCTTTTTGTGGGCTATTGACTCATCAGTATGTTGGCGGAGTCTTACTAAATGCCTTCAGGCACTCCTCATCAACTCATGTTTTCGTAGTAATAAGTAGGACTTGTGTATGTGGAGCCTTCTTTTAGTCAAGACCTAGAAAAAATGTAGCATTGTCGTGATAGCAGTTGTAAAATATAAGTGATAAGATGTTGCTATTTTTCTGGTTCTGGCACAGGAAGATAACTTCCACGTTTTTAAATCTCGCTTGCACGTCTCTGATTGGTCGGTTGTTTTTCCAACTCGGGAAACAGACGTCAATGAGCCAGACCTTGGGGAAAAAAAGTCTGGAAACAGGCAAATAAAGGGCTATTTTGTGCTGCTGCAGTAGACAAGACATGGATATTTGTGTTTGCATGAATTTCAACAAAGAGTGAGAATGTTCTTCGATGACACGTCCACCTTCATCTTATTTATTCATCAGGCGTTCGAGTTCTAGGGCTCATTGGCTGACATGTCACTGCATGTGAAAGATGGTGACTAATGAATGAACCATTAAGTATCTGTGGGTAACAGACATTGTACCCAATGAATGGCGATTCCACCTAGCATTCTTAAATTAATAACCATAAACTACAACTAGTATTCTCCATCAGCAGACTGCAACACTGAAAAAGCTGTATCTACCTGTGTGTTTCCAGGCAATTAAGTAGTTCCTCCCAGTGATATAAAAGCAACAGTGTAAATAAACATATTCCATACAAATTTAATGTGTTCGCATGTTGTTTCAGAGTGGCTGTTACAACTATGTGAGTGTGGCCGGGGCTCTGAGGAGTATGTATGAGACAGAGGGAATCAGGGCTCTGTTCTCAGGGCTGACTGCCACGCTGCTCCGAGACGCTCCGTTCTCCGGCATCTACGTCATGTTCTACAGCCAGGCTAAGAAGGGGCTGCCTCTAGGTGAGAGCCACACTGCATCAGAAAATCAAAATGGAGGTCATTTAAAATGTGTTGTTCTTGTACTACAGAAAATCAATCCTGGATAGTGAATGCTTTTAAATCTTTGGCCTCCAAAAGGGGCTTGAAGTGCTTTTTGTTTTGTTTTTTTAAACCTTAAAAGTTTTTTCATGCACACAGATGACCAGCTACACAAAGCGTGTTTCCATCCACCTTTTTATTGCACATATTTAATGAACCAATAACGAACCTGAGTGGAAACACCAGAAATTTAAAGGGGGAAACAAATATCGCAAAAATGCTTGGCTGAGTTGGAAAAGCTTGTCACTTTTGCTCATCAGTTGCCAAGTGCAATGGGAACACACTTGGTGATTAAATCACAGTGTACATGGAGCATGTGACTCGTCACTGGAGAGAAGAATAATCGTGACAGATGAAAAGAAAGGGCTGTGTGGACCAATAAGGAGAATGTAATGTTCCTGAAATACATGACATAAATACAAATATTTCCAGCAATTGATCCACAGTATTTCAGTGTTTGAGGTTCAACTTTTAATCACATCATCTTGTTCAGTCTCTTCCCCTGCAGTCGTTTAATGGTATCCGACTGGAAAATTAGCATCACCTCTGTCTGTTTTTTCTCAATGTGTCAAAACTTTACTACTGTTTACTGCTCTCAGCAAAAAGAATGCAAAGCGGATACATTGGCTAATAATATTTTATTTTAAATGCGTCACTCAGCATACGTTGCCCGATATGTAACAAAAACTGGTGTACAGAAAGACGAAAGAAATTTGTTTTGCTCACTCTTGGTCACAATGTGAATATAAGTGTTGAATACTCTTGAATATTGGTATCAGTCTCAAAAGTTCAGCATTGTTCAGGCTGTAACACACACAACGCACATCAGTACATGGTTATACTCTCCTGATACCTGGCTTCTCTTCTCTTAGAGGTGGCTTCTTCAGCGTACGTCCCGCTGGTGAACTTCAGCTGTGGGGTGGTGGCAGGCGTCATGGCGTCGCTGGTCACACAGCCTGCAGACGTGGTGAAGACACACATTCAAGTCAGGCCGTCCCATTGGAGCACGGCAGATGCTGTTCGCTACATTTACATGGTGTGTGCTCATTTAATCCCAGCTGTCAGTTTTTTTAGGGAGAAGCAGGATTAGCAGTACTCATTCTTGTTTGCATGAAGGGCTTGCCCACTACATCATTGACGTATCGTACTGAACTTTCCTGCTCTGTCCTCTCCCTCAGGAGCATGGCATGGGCGGGTTTTTCCGCGGGGCTGTACCCAGGTCTCTGCGACGCACTCTGATGGCTGCTATGGCTTGGACTGTGTATGAGCAGCTGATGGCTCGGATGGGTCTCAAATCCTGAAGAGTTGAACAGTGTTGAGCTACAGTGAAACAGGATGAAAAATGAGGGGATAATGATACCCAGTATTTTCTCACTGAAAGCCCCATGAAAGAAGGAAACGGAGCTGAGGAGCTTATAGAGACAGTGATCAAGCACTACCAAGATTTTGAAAAGAGGAACCAGGTGGATAAATGTTTGAGTAAGAATGCTTGAGTGTGTGCGTGTTTATGTTGATATTTAAGTATGAAAATGTGCCTATTTGTGTCTGTAGGTGTGTAAATTCGAGATAGTGATGTTATACCTGACACACTCTTAAATCAGTCTTGGACTGAAGCTACACTCCCTGCTGTGAAGTGAACTTATTCCTCCTCTAACTATTTATGTTTGGACAGCCTGAGATATGGCTGCCACTAATAAAAGCTAACTGTGCTATGCAGCATTGTTGCCCTTGACAAGGTATTTTAAAATGCTGTCAAGACAAACGGGACACTCAGCAAGCTGGTGTAGTTAACATCGCTGAGGTTGTAAAAACCAAAGCACTGCAGAGAGAGAAGCTCTGGCTTCCTTCGTGTTTATGAAACTTGTACAAGATAGGGCAATGTTTCTTACTTGCCAATTAACAAGCAGACTTTTAGCAGATATTTAATTTGTTTCAGGCTCAGACAATCACACTGCTGCATTATGGGAAGCAAATCACAATAAAGCCTTTGTTGCCATACTCCTCAAAACTATGCTGATTTAAAGTTTATATACAACTGTGGTGCATTTTTGACTCAGCGGAGTGGAACCAGATGTGCTTTTTTAAAGAAGTAATGATAATCAGTCACATCTGAGCTTGAGAACCATGGACCTGGAAGATGTACAGACCGGTGATGGCATCTCAGTCATCAGGATTTTGTGGTTTTGTAATTGAAATGCTTGATTTTGAAAACACAAACGGCAACCATTTAGCACTGCTTCCTGTGTTTAAGTCAGCACTTTTAAAATTTGACTTTTTTCCGAAACATTGACACTCATTTTTCAGCCTCTTCCTAGCGTAAATATTTGAGACAACACAGAATTATTGGTTGAATCAAATACATTTACGTTGCTTGTACAGTGTGCCCTTTGCTGTGACTATTATTTATTATTGTGGATATAAAAAATAGGTGATATATAGAAAATGATTATACAGGAGTTTATAGAAATAAATGCCAAACGGAAGATCTCATTAGTGGAGGAGAATGAAAAAATTTAATATGACAAAATAAATCATTACGCACCAAAAGTGTAACGCACTAAAGATTTTTGGAAGTTGGTAACATGGCAGAAAGACATCCAGTGTGATCTGTGATATAAGGGGGAAGGTTGTGTAGCAGAAAGAGAAATCTAATGACAGGAGTTGATGTCTAAATGCCTCTAAATGTTTGCTGTGTAACACAAACTGTGCCCTACGTGTGCCGTGAGTCACATCTGGAAGTTTTTCCTCGTCAGTTTATCTTCATCCTCGCACCACTCCTGTAGTCTTCATTGATCCTGTTTTGTGACTATATTGTATATGGTCATTGTGATTGTAGATATTTGGTCTGTGCCTGGTTTTTAACGTCAATAAATTGTCTTCTTAAAAAAAAAAAAAAGTAATTTCAACTTTTTATATACTGCAAATTAAGACGAGTTTGACTTTGCTTTATTGTTGATTTTGCTTTATTTATAGATCACAATTAACAATAATCATCCACACCAACTACCGTATATTGGAGGTAAGGCATCAACTGTTATTAACAAACTAGGGCATGCATGCTGCTACTAAACATTGTCAGAGAGCCACCAGATATGACTGTTAGACAGCGAAAACCAGCCATTATAACCACAATATATTAAACATAATGTGTAGAAGGAAGCAAATCACCATTTTTTCAAAAGACAGTGATAGAAAATATTTGTACAAAACACAAATTAAAAATACATTTTAAAGCATCCTGTAAAAAGATGTTAATGACTTTTTCACTGAGCATTTTAAAACAAATCTAACCTAGGGCAGGGCAATAAAACAATAATGATTATTATCGCAATATAATTTTCCTCCATAATATAATGACTGTTAATATATCGTCTATAAATATTTGGTTTAATTCATCTGAATCATGAACCAATTAACACTTAATTTTCTATTAAAATATTTATTTTGTTGAGGAAAGGGGACAGAAAAAAGATTTACAAAGTTTATTTGCTGAGAAAGATTTTATTGTAATAGTTTTGAATGTTCAAACCTTATACCTTTCCAGTAAGAGTCAGATGACATGACTGAGAATTAATAACAGATGTAGTAGAGTTCCTCCTGGCAGTCCCGGTTCTCCCACACTCCCCCTCTGGTTAAAGCTCCACAGCGTGTCCATACTGGACACTGGTGGTCCTGATCTCCTTGGGTCCAGGCCTGGTACAACATAGGGTCACCGTTCACCCACAGCCAGCTGCCCTCCAGGTAACGCAGGCCGATCCACATCCGCTCAGTGATGCGGTCTTTCTGGATCTCTTTCAGGGCCAGAAGGTGCTTGGTCTCAGAGAGCAGGCTGGTGAGGTCAGTGTGATTCTCCCTGCAGTGCTTCAGAGCCCCCTCCCAGGTCATCTTCAACTCCACCACGATCGGGTTCAAGCAGAAAAAGGGAAATTTATGTGTTGAGGCACTGTGCCATCCAGACCATTCACAGCCCTCCCAACAAACCATAGCATAGACATCATGTGTTATCGGGTTTGCCCGTATCCCACGGTATATTTGTTGCATTTCCTCCTCCTGACCACTTCCACTGTGTTACAAGTCCAATCTCTTTGTTGAATTTGATGATGTTGTAGAGTCCGATCCAGAACGCACCAGTAACTTTCCCAGATGTTGCATTTTTCAGTGTCTCTTCTTCCCATTGTGTAGTGATGGGGGCGAGATCTGTGTAAAAATCTCTGCAATACAGTTGAGCGTAAGGCCATATAGCGTCGATATCCACATGCGTCGATATCCACATGTGCTTTCCAAACTGTGCCGACATACTTAAAGTAAAGACCATTTTCAAAACCACAATCCTCATGGTGGTGAAGATTACCGATAGTTGTAAGGATGAGTACAAAGTGTGTTCTGTTCAAGGTGAAGCCTGTGTTTCAGTGTGGTCCCTCCTCTGTCACCTCCTTATATAAGTCAGTGACTACATCCAGCTGTGACTAATGTCATTGTTTGCATGCAAATGAAACTATGCAAAATGAAATCCTGATATCCAGCCGTCGCAGGTGGTTGAGACACCACGACCACCATGTGATTGCAACATCTTTGGTCAGAGGCCTTTGATATCAAGCCTCCTCTCTCCCTGTGATTCTGTCTCAACTGTTACTATCATCAAAGACCAAATGAATTACCAAAACAATTACTAAAAACATTTAAAAATCTTACCAGGGCACAGGCATAGACAGCATGACAACACTTGATCATATAAACATGAACCCTCCTGATACACTATTGCTGAATGAATATATCTTCACTATTGCTGAGATCTGTAAAGCACTGAAAGATACACACCTGTAAAAGTCAACAGGACCTGATAACTTGGATCCTTGCCTGATGGCTGCTGAGCTTATTGCAGGGCAAATTACTTACATTTTTAACCTGAGCCTTGTCACAAATTGTATTCCCAAAGTATGGAAGGCAGCTTATGTTGTACCTCTATTGAAAGGTGGGGACCCCACAAATGTAGATAATTACTGCCCCATTTCTAAACTATCTATGAAGCTAAAGTGTTGAAACATCGGTAAATGTCCAGTTAAAGCAGTTTTTAGTTGAAAATAACACCATAAACGGTCAATATATAGTTTTCCGCGGCCACTAGCGGTGCAGTTTTTAGATTGCAAACAGGTGTTTGCTCGTAGGCTCGAATTTATGAGAAGGCATAATCCGACACACGAGGAGACCGCTTCACGCAACATGCTGGAAACTCAGATAAACTCACACAGCAATGTTACAGTAATATGTTTTATGCTTGTTACATGATAACGTTACTTTGACTGCATTTAGCCAACGTGATACATTGGTGTTAGCTCACCTGCCTGCTTTTCAGTAACCAACTTTATTTGGTGTTACGCAGGATGGTAATATAGGTCCTGTTAGCTGGTGAAGTAACATGGACAGCCGTACAACTCTAGTATTTTGCAGCTGCTGGGAGTTAGCCGTCAAGCTAATGTTCTCTAACTTGAGCCAACTAAAACACAACATCTATATATTTGACATGCTTTGCAGAACTGTAAGGTTACCTGTCCAATAGGATGAAAGCCAACTCTGTGTCGGTTTTGTCAGTTCCAAAGTGGAGGTCTCTCCGCGATTCAAGCCTTTCTGATGTTGATGTGTTTTCACCCGAAGTCGATCTGATTCTCGTTTGGCCTGATAGGCTTCAGCACATAAAACGTTGTTGGTGGTTTTATCCTTATGTAGAGTTTGTGCTGGAGCCTGTGCCCGATGCCGGTTGTTTTTTTGCGGACTCCATCTTGTTAGCTGTGGTGTTGTTGCTGTATGTACGGTGAAGAATCAATAGGCACAGAGACTCACATGCAAGTGTTTTATAATAATAGATAGCATCTCTCTCTGTGTTTCTCTACAAAACGCTAAAATGGGTCGCCAAATACACTTCAGTGTCCGTAAATTAAACCTGGGCAGTTCGCCCATATTATTAATCTGACTGACCCCAAAACAAACGGTCCAGCCCCTCTGAAATTTGCCAGAATTGCCAGGTGTCCAACCCGCCGCTGTCTATAAGATTAATAAAGTGTAAGTATTGATCATACACAGTGGATAGAAAATGTCTACACACCCCTGTTAAAATGCCAGGTTTTTGTGATGTAAAATTAATGAGACAAAGATAAATTATGTCAGAGCTTTTTCCACCTTTAATGTGACCTATAATGTGAACAATTCAATTGAAAAACAAACTGAAAACTTTGAGGGGGGGAAATGAAAAATAAAAAACCTTACAACTGGACATCCCCTCTTATAACTGGGGATGTGTCTGTGTTCAGAATTAACCAATCACATTCAAAATCAGGTTAACTAGAAGTCATTACACACCTGCCATCATGTAAAGTGACTCTGATTAATCACAAATAAAGTTCAGCTGTTCTAGTAGGATTTTCCTGACATTTTCTTAGTTGCATCTCAGAGCAAAATCCATGGTCTGCAGAGAGCTTTCAAAGCATCAGAGGGATCTCATTTTTGAAAGATGTAAGTCAGGAGACAGGTACAAAAGAATTTCTAAAGCATTAGATATACCATGGAACACAATGGAGAAAATATGGTGTGGACGTCCCTCCAACATTGATGAAAAGACGAAACTGGTCAGGGAGGCTTCCAAGAGGCCTACAGCAACATTAAAGGAACTGCAGGAATTTCTGGTAAGAACTGGCTGTGTGCTACATGTGACAACTATCACCCGTATTCCTCATATGAATGGACTATGGGGTAGGGTAGCAAGACGGAAGCCTTTTCTTACATGAAAAACATCCAAACCCGGCTTAAGTTTGCAAAAACAACAATCAAGTCCCAAAAGCATGTGGGAAAATATGTTATGGTCTGATGAAACCAAGGTTGAACTTTTTTTTTTTTAATTCCAAAAGGTATATTTGGCACAAACAACACTGCATATCACGTAAAGAACACCATACCCACAGTGAAGCATGGTGGTGGCAGCATCATACCTTAGTCAGGGTGGAGGGAATTATGAACAGTTCCAAATACCAGGCAATTTTGGCACAAAGATAAAAATGAAGAGGAAGTTCACCTTTCAGCACGACAACAGCCCAAAGCACACATCCAAATCCACAAAAGCATGGCTTCACCAGTAGAAGATTAATGTTTAGGAATGGCCTGGCCAGAGCCCAGACCTGAATCCAATTGAACATCTGTGGGGTTATCTGAAGAGGGCTGTGCACAGGCGATGTCCTTTCAATCTGACAGATTTGCCCACTCTTCTTTTGCAAGGAAGAGTGGGCAAATATAGCCACGTCAAGATGTGCTATGCTAATAGACGCCTACCCAAAAAGACTGACTGTCAAAAATCAAAAGCTTGATGTGCTTCAACAAAGTATTAGTCTCAGGGTGTGCACACTTATGCAACCAGGTTATTGTAAGGTTTTTATTTTTTATTCCCCCCCCAATTGAATTGTTCACATTATAGTTCACATTAAAGAGGTGGTATTACGCTCATTTTCAGGTTCGAAATCGTAATTAGGGGTTGTACCAGAACAGGTTTAAATGGTTTATTTTCAAAAACCACCATAGTTTTCTCATACTGCACATTGCTGCGGCTCCTCTTTTCACCCTATGTGTTGTACGCTCAGCTCTTGAGCTACAGAGTGATGCACCTTACTTGTACAAAATCTTTGTTGGGAGTTGCACATGTGCAGTTCCCAGGTAAGGACTACTAGCCAATTAGAAGCAGAGAAGGGCGGGTCGTAACAAACAAGGTAATGTGATCCAAAGCAAAGCCGCCAAGTATATCCAGCTGCAGCCTGCAGACCATGAAGGAAGTTGAACTTCCAAATATGGTTTGTCCCAGAAGACACTGCGCACAAAACGTGATGACGTTCATGTCGGCTTACGTACATGATGGATCCTAATGCAAACCGTTTTATTCTTTAGAAGCCAACAACAGAACTTTAAGTACACTTGTTACGGCCCTTGAGCCCTGTGTGTCTGTGTACTGCTGCTCCTCTGTGCTCTGCAGGTCCTGCCCTTCCCCCCTATAATGTTGCAGCCAGGAGGCTAGGGTGCACACCTGTCCCCAGTTTACAATCAGCGGGAGCGCAGGAGCCGGTATAAGGAGCAGACAGCAGGCAGACTGGGTGTGGAGAGTGTGGAGTGCAGACGGCATGGAGAGCTGAGTGAAACTACAGTGCAGCAAGTGATAAGTCTGAACCTTGTGGTGGGGTTCATTCCCTCAGTGGAGGGAGGGTGAAATTCGTTATTGTATCCTGTGTTTTCTCATTTGTGGCATTTGTGGGCGCTTCCTTGTTTTTGGGAAGTTGTTTTTTGTAGACCCTCCCTGAGGCGTACCTTAGCTTTTTTTTCCTCCTTATTGTAAATGAAACGCCGTATGTCCTGTAAAATCTGTCTCCTGGCTTCCTTCAACCTGGAATGATTCTATTATTGTCACTAACCTCCTCATCCCCTGGATATTCCACTGGAGGTTCGTAACAACACTTCTGAGAAGTTTTTAGGCAAGAAATCAACTGTGTAGATTTCGAAGATCGGCAGTTTTCAAGCGTTTTCGGAGTTGAGAAGCTCCAAGTGCCGACCATGGTGCTAACGGGTGCAGTAACGTTACCGGAGGCTGCACAGCAACACAATGGATTCCTACCTTTCGGCCGACTTGCTAGCAGATAGGGTTAACCGGTCGACATGCATATAATCAATAACTTCAGGCACATACCCTGGTTGGGGTAAGAGGAATATACTTAGGGGGGCTGTCAGGAATAGCTAGCTAGCTACGGTTAGCTCCCCCAGGCCCAGTCACACAGACCACTGCAGCCAACACAGCAGACGTGTCCAGCACCAGCTGATAATGTTCGTACCGCTGTTATTCTGTCAATAAATTCTCAGTAATGTTAAGTTTTAACCTAAATCTAGACACATCTGGCTCATGATGCAACATTACAGAATATTCTTGGTTTGTGAAACTTAAAATCACTTGTGTTACGGCTGTGTGTCACTGCTGCTGTGTTTCTCCCTACATGTGTTACACTGTGAGGCGGGGATTGGCTGGTCTTCGGCAAGTCTGGCTGATCCCGCCTCCCACATCCGACGATCCTGATTGGAGCGGCGCACCAACCCTTCTCCAATCGCCGAGCTGCCTGCAGGACCGCCTTCGTGGCTTCCCCCTCAAATAGGCTGGTCTGCTGCTGGTTCGAGGCAGCTACCTTTTGCCATGTAGTTTGCCCCGATGCTGGTCCTAACTTTGAACTCTGTGTGTGCGTATCCTCAGTGGAAACAACCATTTCTGTGTTTGTTAGATCTGTGTGTTACTGAGAGTTGGTAACTCACCTGGGCTGATCCCAGTAGTTGGTCTACAGACTTGGGCTAGGGGAAGCTCGTTCACTGATCACTCACACCTGTTAGTAAATACTTGTGTTAGAGACACTAGGTTTAGGGGTGCTGTGCTCCCTGTGTTTTTGCGTCTGAACAACGGCTAGAGAGGTTTATGTTTATTCCTTTTTTCAAGTAGTTTAGTAATCCCTCACATAGGAGGGATCTCTTTTTGTTATATTTGGTTCTTTGTTTTACGCAGCACCCACTTGCCCATTTTCTGTTTGACCATTTTGTGTGTATCAGACTGTTTAATAAATAATCTTTCCACCCATACCAAATCCATCTGGTTTATGTTTATGTCTCTTCTACCCCTAGAGAGCGGGGACGTAACACTTGTCACACAATCACAGTGGTATGAATTGAAACATTGCCTTATTATCATTAGGCTATTATAAATAAGTATTTGCAGGAATTATACTATAAATATCCTATATTAATAATATATAAATATAGTAAATATTAACACATAACATACACTGATTACTACGTTGACACTTGACACACAACGGCTCTTTTTTTTTTTAATTTAACAACTATGCGTGGACCGAGCGGTCGAGATAGACGTCATCACGTTTTGTGCGCGGTGGCTTCTGGGACAACCCATATATGGAAGTTCAACTTCAGTCATGTTTGTCTGCGGGCTGCAGCTGGACCCTTCTCAAAGCCCCTTCAGACTACGACCGTAACCTAGCAGATGGTATAAGTTACTCACAAGTCTACAACCACACATCATTGTTCCACATCTTACCATCAGGACTAAACGTTGAACTGTTGCCGGTGTTCTGATGATCTATGCTGACTTGCCGAAAAATGCTACCATAGCGCAAATCGATAAGACTCTACTCGGCCCTGCTCCGTTTTCCATTGCAGACAGTACCCAGAGGTAGTACGTAGCTTGTCGTCATAGCGACGCCACACAACTGCCGCGTCGTAATGTTCAATGCGACACACACACCAGCGATCCACACGGCTTTCTCTTTTTTAAGTTAAAACGTTTCAACATTACTCAGAATGTAAAGACAGATAAGTGGTATGAAAACCTTCCAGCTGTGTTTTCCTCTGCCGTTGTTGCTGCAGCGGTCTGTGTGACGGCGGGAGCAGAGGGCCCTGTGAGCGGGCGGCTGGCCGGCCTCACAGGCTTCCCCCGCAGCCACTTGCGTAGCTCCTCAACTCCGAAAAATATTCAAGCACATTTTTGTTCCGCCATCATTTCTTGTAAAACTGTCAAAATTGGACATCTACACAGCTGATTTCGTACCTCAAAACTTCTCAGAAGTGGATTTAATGATGAAATTCCATACGAAAACTGTAAAATATATAATTTTCAGTTGCTTGCCTCCATCTGGCGCACGCAATGATGATGCAGTGAATAGTGATGATTCTCTCTGCATAATACCACCTCTTTAAAGGTGGAAAAAGTTCTGACATGATTTACATTACATTATTTTACATCACAAGAACCTGGCATTTTAACAGGGGTGTGTAAACTTTTTATATCCACTGTATGTTGCCTGAGCTGGTGTTTTGTTGTCTAAAGTTGGAAGTTAAGCTAAAGGTTGGGAAAGACTGCCTTTTCTTACTGTGCACCATCTATGTGGAACACCTTGCAGTGGAAAAAAATAAGTTTGTCTATATGTGAGTGACTGTGAGGCATTTTCACAATGCTATATAAACACTGCATTTGTATGGCATCGTCCATTTACAGTTTTTGGTTTTACCATGACCCTGCTGACGAGGCTCAGTGCCAGTGAGGAAAGGTTATAAATTAATGTTTGATGTTTATGAATGAGGGCTTGGATCAAAGCTTAGTAAAATGTTTAAGATGAAGCATACAGCTCAGTGTGTATCCTCCTCGTTAAATGAACAGCCTTTTCGTGTAATCAAAAAGCACTTTATATTATAATCATCAAGAGCTAGCAGGAGTTAACCAGCCGTATGTGACTGCGACACTGCTTTCACTAAATTTGCAACAGACCAAGTGTAGTCAGTGAAGCCTGCTAGCATTATTCTAAACTGTTTTCCTTAAGACATTTATTTCCACTTGACCTTGAGAAACAATAAGTGGCAGTACTTTCTGTTTGAACTCACCACCCGCCTTTGAACTTGAACAGCTTCTATAACTTAGGTGAAATGCTTTGTGTAGGTGTGTCCCTGACTAAGGATTTACGTGGTCAAATCAGAATTGTCAACGATTGCCTATAGTCAAAAAAAAACCTTTAGTTGAATGTAAAATCAGACCGTAAAGCCAAAATGGTATCATCCTTGTTTCATAATGGCTCTGCAAAGATTTGACTGCGAGATTGTGAGTCAAATCGGGTCGAATCTTCAACTATTCAGGGTCACCCCTAGCTTTGTGTAGTATTTTGGCCAAACAGTAAATTCAGAATCTGTGACTCATCAGCTTCTGTGAAGTAAGAGCATCAACGATGGAGAAAAGGTTTGACAGGTTGAAAGAATATTGACAGGTGAGGTGTTACTACTGGCCACCAGTTTCTGCTATACAGCTGGTCAAAAACTAAGAAATGTCCGGTGCACCAAACTGTGCTCTACAGATCAAAGATATTGATATGATTTCCAAAACCTTAAGAACAACTAGTGTCCTGCCCTCTGATGGATGCTGAGTTGCTTGAGAAGATGTTATGCTGCCTGGCTGGACATAAAGCCTGATGAAACACTGTCACAATGATCAACATATTACATGTTTTTTCTATGAAGCCAGTTTCTCTGGGTCACTTTTAGTAAACTTCACATTGCTCATAACACACCCTAAAGCTGATGATACACGGGGCAACTTTTTGAGCAATGTTGCTGGGCAATCTTGCTAGTGGCAAGTCTGACTATGTTTTGAATGGATAGAGGCGGTGCGGGGCAGGTGGCTGAGTGGTGGGGGAAGGGGATTACGGTAGTAATCTTTAGTCATTACCATTGACGGCAATGTTGCCCTGCATGATTGCTCTAAAAGTTGCTCCGTGTATCATCAGCTTTACTTTTGTTGTAAAAGAAAAAGAACTTTATATAAATATAGTTAAATATATAATATCCCTGCTCAAGAAAGATGTACAGTAATGAGAACCGACAGTTTGCTGGTTTGGGCACCACGTCAGGTCTCTGACAGCCTGTTGTCAGTGTTCAGTTTTCATATACGTCATGCACATTTGGATTCATGTCCGGAGTACGAGAGGACGCTGATGTGTATGTCGCCGCTTCTTATACCAAAGTTTAATCATTGCGGACTATAAAATGATACCTTTTTGCAGCCAAGTGTAAATAGGATGTCACAGAATTGTTTCTTTCATTTAGATATTTAGGTCTGTGAGGCCACACAATGGCACAAGTCAAACCCAACTGCCACAAGTCAAACCCTGACACTGCTTTTCACTAAGTTTGCAAAGGGATCAATTGAAGTCAGTGAAGCCTGCAAGTATTTTCATAAACTATTTTCCTTAGGCCCTGCGACCCTGTGCGCAGGATAAGCAGTTGACGATGGATGGATGGATGGATTTTCCTTAGGATGTTTATACGTTCTGCCTGAACTCACCTCATCCTGCCGGCCTTTTGACTTTGAATAACCTCCATAACCTAAGTGAAATGCTTTGGGTATAATCTTTTGGCCAAACAGAATACTTTTCTTGTGTCACAATATATGACCCATCCGATTCTGTGAGAGCATCAACGATGGAAAAAAGACCTGATGGGTGGAAAAAAATATTGGCTGTTGAGGTGTAATGCACCTACAACGGCCACCAGTTTCTGCTACTCAGCTGGTCAAAACGAAATTTCAATAACCCGAGGTTTTTATACAATTCAAGCCCACTATTTTTACCCAAATCAATTATCCATTGAACGTTTTCAGAATGACCATTGTTTAATTCTTGCTTCATTAGATCTTGTTTTAACACTTTTGTTCACTTGTTTTCATTTTGTTTCAAAATAGTTGTTTTACTGTCTGTGTAAGGAAACTATAGAAGCTTCCTAGATAGGTTTTTTAACCTATCAAATACTGAATTGACATGAACCAAGACCAGCCTGTTTTATATTTTTTACTCTACTTTACTAGGGCAGCATGGTGGACAGTTGTTAGCACTGTCGCCTCACAGCAAGAAGGTCGTGGGTTCAAACCTCGGTTTCCCCGGCCTTTCTGTGTGGAGTTTGCATGTTCTCCCCGTGTCTCCAGGTGCTCCGGCTTCCTCTCACCATCCAAAGACATGTGGTTACTAGGTAATTTAGGTGACCCTAAATTGTCCTTAGGTGTGATTGTTTGTCTAGGGGTGTACCCTGCCTTTTGCCCGATGCTAGATGGGATTGGCTCCAGCCCCCCACAACCCTGTGTGCAGGATAAGCGGTTTACGATGGATGGATGGACTCTACTTTACAATGTGACTGACCCACAACTGTAACTAGGGATGGGGTCCAAACTGCAGACCTCCACTGTCAGGCCGGTCAGTTTTTTACATCCCCACAGGACGTAACATGATGCATTCTTAGTTGTTTCGCTACTCTACATATCGCGACAGCGGTAGGTGACTGGTTAGCATTATCCAAAACACTGAGTAAAGTCTGAATATGTATATGTTCGCCGTCAATAGCTACCTCTGTCAATACTGTACATCTAAATCACACAAATTACAGAATGTTACACGTGTGTAAGTTAGGTTATTTGTCGTTCTACACAGGTAACATTAGGCTACGCCAACGGTGGCTAGCTCCCGAAGTAGCAGGATTAGCTTTTTTTCCCCTTTGGATAGCATAAGCTATTCATACTGTATGAAGCTACTGTGCGTTTGTTTTTTTAAAGCATTTTGCAAGGGCATAGGTTTGCATTTATCTTAACATGTTGATGACGCTCAGGTTAGTTATTTGTCCAAAAGAAGATAAGAAGCGTTTTCAGTCCAGCAGGGTTCTAGTTACGGTCCATAAGGAGAGCCTGAGTTCTTAATCATGCATCTGTGGGGGTCAGTAATTCATTTACCAACAACCATTATTTTTAATCACAAATGTACATTATATCAATAAGATAAACACACTAAAATAAACATGTTTTCCAAACGAACTATGCTGCGCACCCATATGCAAGAATGTCATTACGACATGATTAATAATAATTAATAAGATACAATAAAGGGCGATTTGCGGCCTCTCCTTGAGCAGTAGTCTTTGTTGGTTTATTTCAGGATTTTAAAACCTAAACTTTGTTGCAGTATCACACACATCTGGGGCAAGTAGTGGGCTGCTGTGTGTGAGAGAAAGTGTTGACCACGTAATGAGCAATGAAGTGTCTATTATAGTGTCTATTATTTATTTATTAATCCCACCGGTCCGTTATACTACAGACTCCCACGAAGCTCAAATTGTAGTCCAGTTTCCACAGTTGTCCGTTATTCCTATTAAATTCTGCTGATTGCAGTAAAATGCCATAGTATACTACTCTTCAAAGGAAATTTATGAATGACAAGTGTATGTGCGTTTCTTTTAAGATGACTGGAAGAGAGGCTAAGTTACATTCTTAATCAGAGACGATGTTTTTCTGTGAATGGATGTGGCTAGCTGTATGGACGAATTAACGTCATATTTTGACAGAATAAATAAATAGTGCCCGTAAAAAAAGATACTGTTACTAGTTGAATGATTGAAGCAATATACAGTGGGCTTTGTTGCTACATTGGCACGTTAAGTGCTAAGTAGAACAGGCTCAAATCAATATGCTATATTTAAGGAATTAGCCTGCTAGTTTCCCGTTACAATGTTGACTAAATAATTAAATATAAATCAACGACAAAAACCCTCCCCCTATGTCTACGTGATTAAACTTTATAATTTTTGAATGCGTTTCCTGTCAAATCACACACTTTTATTTTGTAGTTTTTAAGTATTTCCTTTCCTATTGTTTTTCCCAATCTATTTTTGTTAATTACACTCAAATTGCCAAACCATCATAGCATAAATTAAGATTGACTCAACAAAGGATGCATAAAAGACTTTCAGAAGTGATCTATCGACGTTAAACCTATTCAACTTTCTTAAAAAAAAAAAAAAAAGGATATTACATATATAATCTGTATTGTTGTCAAAGTTCAATTTATCATCTAAGATGGTGCCCAAATACTTATATTGACTTACCACATCTAACACTATGCTCTATACTCTATACACTATGCTCATGTCTTTGGTTTTAGAAACGTTGAGTTGGAGAAATGAATCCTTGCACCATGAGATAAAATTGTCCAAAACTGGCTCTCCTCGAGATCTTGCAGAAGACTAATTATCACAGAATCATCAGCATACTTGATACTATGCCTTGATTCAAACATACTCTGACATTCATTAGTGTAGAGCACAAATAGAAGTGGTGACAAAACACACCCTTGGTGACCCTGATGAACACGTGAAGACCTTGGATAAAGTGTTATTCACCCTGGTCCTCTGTGTCCTGTAAAAAATCAACCAGCCAGCATATTGTTCCAAAGTCAATATCAGGAAATTGCAATTGTCTGTGGGCAAGAATATGTGGCTGCATACAGTTAAACGCTGATGAAAAATCCACAAAACACAAGCGTGGATGTATCTTCTTGCCCTCTAAATGTCCAGTAACAAAGTAGTGTTGCTGTGGCATCCTCAACACCCTTGCTTGGTAGATATGCAAATTGTAATGGGTCCATCATGCTCTGAGTCATGCAAAGTAAACTTTTCCTTACAATACGCTCAAAACCCTTCATCACCAAAGATGTCAGAGCCACAGGACGATAGTCATTCAGCACCTTTGGAGAAGGAATTTTTGCTACTGGAACCACTACTGATTCTTTCCATATCCCCGGGACTTTCCTTTGTGATAGTGACAGTTGAAAAATAAATGTAAAAATACTGTTCAGAAAAAGAGCACAATTTTTAAGCAGTCTGATGCAGTCAGGCCCCTGACTCTTCCTTATGCTCGTCTGCTCAAGAGACTTCCAGACATCTATCTCATCATGCGAAATCTGACTTCCCTCAGACTCAATTCTGAATTCAGCCAAATCATCATTAAATTCATGGGAGTCAAATCTCAAATAAAACTGATTCAGCTCCTCCACCAAATCAGAATCAGGTTTGTCCGACGTAACTATCCCTTTTTTCTTATCACTCATTCCCACCAAGGCCTTAATCCCTCTCCAAGCACAGTAAGCATTGCCGTTTTTCAGCTTATCTTCCACCTTGTCCTTGAACTGGCTTTTAGCCAATTTTATTTCATTCTTCACCAACCTTTGAGTCTCTTTTTTTTTTTAGTATATCGTTCTTTTGAAAAGCTATTTTTTTCTTATTGAGAACGTGCTTTTGTATTTTACCAGTCAGCTGTGCGTCTCTATCTAGCCGAATAGGCTGGCCAAAGCCATCGATCCCAAGATCCTGGCCCAGGTCATGTTCTTTTAACCAAGTCTCAGTCAAGGCTATAACACAAGCATTCTTGTAACTCTGGTATAAATTTAACATTTGCCTGCAGTTCGTCCATTTTATTCCTTAATGATTGCACGTTTGTTGATCAAGGCAAGCAGACCCGCATCTGCGGATCTCTGGTGGGATTTCATCGCAGAAAGTCCGCGGGGCTGAACCATTGCATTGGATGAGGAAATCCCGACTGTACTGCAGTTTATGGTACGAATTGGCTTGACGATGGTTCACAACAGTCCCAAGAGTGAGTATGCTCATAAGCAACGTGTTGAGCAAATCCATGTTAATTATCTTATGTTCCCTATGATAGACGAGATACAAACAAAAGAAACACGACAAATATGAACACACATTATCTGTGCATTTTGAAGGGGTTACATATTTTGACAGACTGCATGTCCAGCCTGGTAGGACAAGTAGGCTACATTAATCACAGGGCTTAAAGCAAGAATTTTTCTGTGCTTGAAATGTGTTCAGGGTTTACAACAACGATAGTGGGTAGGGGCAAAAGGTTAACTTTGTGTTAAAAGTGCTGGGGACACAGGGGCTCCGATTAGGGGTGTGACGATACACTCAGCTCATGAAGCATGAGGAAAAATGATACTGGGTTCACAAGAACAAGACGAGCAGAGAATACGTACGAATAAGCACACTGTTTTAAAGAAATGTTCAATGTGGAAATACACTCTTGAACAAAATCTTAAGACCGGGGGAAACATTGCAAGTACTCGCATTTCGCGCTGGTGGATCATAACCGGGTTCAAAATGCCAAAAGAAGAAACAGGAGCAAGAGACAAAAAATAGGGAGTAGGCAATTTATTGAAAACTGCATTTAAACTCAAACAGGCTGTTCATCGGCTGATCAAAAGTTTAAGACCATAATCATTAAAAGGTAAAATCTGCACAAAAATATGGAAAAATATGTCATTGATCTTCAGGCAGTCACACTGTCATGATCTCCTGATGGCAAAGGCAAAAAGGCTTTCTCTCGTTGAACGTGGCAGGATTGTTGAGCTGCACAAGCAAGGCCTCTCGCAACGCGCCATCGCTGCCAAGGTTGGACGCAGTAAGACAGTCATTTTACATTTCTTAAAAGATCCTGAGAGTTATGGGACAAAAAAGTCAAGTGGTAGACTTTTAGGCCTCAGGTAACGTTAACTTAACGTTACCTGAGGTTACTGATGTGATAACGTTAAATGCAAATCGGCTGGGCAAGTTACAACCTAAAAAATAAAGCCTTTAACGTCTTCACTTTAAATCGAAGAGGTTCAGAGTCAGACCTGCGTCTTACCAAGATTGTCGCGTTATTATACATCACTTATACTTAATATTATGTACATGAAAATAACGTTACCACGTAACGTTAGAATAATTTAACATTAAACGGGTTGTGAACCCTGCTTGGTTTTCACACCGTTAACGTTAGTAACGGTTACAAAAACCTTGGGATATAGTACACGGTTAATGTAACTAGGTTATTTTGCGATTTATGCTGCTTACTGTTTGGTGATGTGAAGCATAAAACTTACTTGAACATGTCGTTTTGTTTTAGGGAGCAAGGAGCAAACTGCCCTCTTTATTAAATTGAGGGGGGAGAGCGACCACCTCTTCACCAGGGCAAAGTTTTCTGCCAACGTGGCTTGGAGGTAATTAAAGTATCAATAGCCCTTTCGCAAGATCTGCATTTAATCATCGTGTGCTTAAAGTTACAGTTAAATGAGCCGCCATCCTATTCAAAGCCTTTAACAATAAGATAACTAGTAAATGGGGCAGCCCTTTGTTGTGTTTTTGTGTCTCTGTCCTGTCCTGTCACCTTTTCCAGTCTTTTTACCATGTACCGCAATTTCCCCACTGTGGGACAAATAAAGGGTTTTTCTTATTTTATCTTATCTTTCTTATTTCTTTTGTTTATCTGTGATTAGGACAATTTTGGAGAAAATGGGCCTGTGGGGGAAGGTGACTTCCCTCCAAGCGAAAAAAAAGTGGGACAATTTAAAAAAGAAATGCAAAGTATGTATGTATGATTTGAAATTGATATATTCTGTATACATTTTTGTATAAATTGTTCACTGTGCAGCATAAAGGGAAATATAAACCGCATTCATCTTACAACCCTGTTTTAATATAATACATACATTTACCTTGTACGTTGTATATTCATTTCATTCATTTTAGTCATGCACGTTAATAAACACAGTTGCTGAAATTTTTTTTTCTGATGTTGTTATTTACCATGATTGGTTTCCTGTGCCTTAGGATTGCAAGTGTCCAGGGTCAGGAGAGGGTGTAGGGGGGAAGCCCACTGCTGCAACTTGGCCCTGGTTTGTCCTCATGGATGAGGTGTTGGGACAGATGCATTCCACCACCCCACCTGTCGTAATTGCCTCTATCCCTGAAGACACACCGGGGCCAAGTGCTGCAGTGGGTGACCAGGAGGAGGAAGAGGAGGAGGAGGAGGAGAGCCAGCCGAGAAAGAGAAAGAGGGACAGAGAGGGTGAGCTGCTTTAGCTACTAAAGGAAGACATGAGGTTGCAGAGAGAGCCAGGCATGGACAGGCTGTTCTCTCTACTAGAGAGACTTTCCGAAAAATAAATAAATCCTTAAATAATAACATATACAATATTTATTAATCAATTAAAATAAAATATTTGTTAAATAAATTATTTTATTTTCTGTGGTCTTTATAACTAATAGTATTTACAGCATATTTACAACATTTATTCTGAGCAGGGAGACCCTGGTGATGCTGTTGGACCTGGATGGGCTGCCACAATAAAGACCCTGGTCAGCAGGACATCATCTGGGGTGGTCTCCAGAGTGTGTTGCAGGTGTGGATGCATCTGTCCAAAGCATCGTCCATCAGTGGGTTTGCAGGGCTGGTTCAATCGACGGCTGCCATGTCACTAAGATGTTTTAGTAAGAGGCAAGAATAATAGGCAGTGCACGCAAAATACTATTCACAATCTTATTTTGACAAAATAAATCTACAAAATATTTCTACAGGCAAAATTATTAGGATATGAATAGGAATTTACCGA
Organism: Micropterus dolomieu; assembly: GCF_021292245.1. Taxonomy (NCBI): domain Eukaryota; kingdom Metazoa; phylum Chordata; class Actinopteri; order Centrarchiformes; family Centrarchidae; genus Micropterus; species Micropterus dolomieu. Next base: position 18,162,679 of record NC_060153.1, read on the forward strand.
TCTTTTACTTGCCTGTTAAAAATATTGTTGGTCAGGGGGCACCTCCTCCAGGGCAGACACCTCTGCAGACAGCTGGTCACGCCAGGGAGCACCGCTAACTGTCTCCAAACCGTTCTCCCCCTCATCCTCTGCCTCGTCCTCCTCAGGCTCATCCTCTGGGACCACAATGTCACCAGCACCAAGGCAGATGTTGTGGAGGATGGCACATGCTGTTATGACCTGAAATGGTTAAAAATATATTTCATTCTGAAAAAAAAAACATTTATGCTTTTTGATGAATCTGTCTGTTGATTTACTCATTAGTACAGTAAAGAAAATACTCACGTGAGGTACAAAGGTGTGGTGCACCTCCAGCGCTTGCAGGAAGATGGCCCGGAACCTGGTCTTCATCATCCCAAAAGCACGCTCTTTAATGGATCGTGCCCTGGAGTGATGGCTGTTGAAGCGCTGGGCTCTCACACCTTGTATTGGCCTCTTGTAGGGAGTGATGAGGGGATCACATTACACCACTCCACTCTGAGGTCTTTACATTGACTGTATGTCAAAGAATTGATTTCAATGATCCTGCTGTTAGTTTATAAAGCACTAAATGGTTTAGGGCCAAAATACATTTCTGATCTTCTGCTTCGTTATGAACCATCCAGACCTCTCAGGTCGTCTGGGGCAGGTTTGCTTTCTGTCCCCAGAGTCAAAACTAAACAAGGAGAAGCAGCGTTCAGTTATTATGCTCCGTATATCTGGAACAAACTCCCAGATAACTGCAGGTCTGCTGGAACTGTCAGTTCTTTTAAATTAAGACTGAAGACTTTTCTTTTTACCATAGCTTTTAATTAAATATTTAAGATTTTTGTTTTTACCAATGCCTTTAACTTGTAGATTGATAACTTACACTGCACTGTAATTTTTACTGTCCTGTTTTCTTTTTCTTTGTTTTTAGCTTTTTACCATTGCTTTTAATTAAATATTTACACGGTGAGAAATGAGTAGGTAATTGAGTGAAAAGATAATGGGAGTGAGATTGAACAGAGTTAAATCTCACGCCTGAGTGATTTGCAGGAACCTCTGTAAGGAACCTGTAAACGCGCAGGTGGGTCCAGATTATAACTGGATCAAAGCGGCCTGCGGACAGACATGTCCTGGTTTCTCTATAGTGTCCGAGGGTTTTTGGAGTTTCAGTGGACCCAAAGATTGCTATGGACCCGAGTACAGACTAGCTAGAGAGAGTAGATTAAGTGTACTTCTCTGTTTATTCTCTTTTCAAAATAATTGTAACTCAATTATTTGCTCAACCCCTCAGCCTTATTTTCTATTTAACTCTTTTAACCCTGATTATACACTGCACTGTAACTTTTATTTTTTAATGTGTATTTTTTTCAATTTCCCTATGTTGCTTTTAAACCTTTTTTATATTTCCCTGTTGCTTTTATGTTTTATGAAAAGCACTTTGAATTACCTTGTTGTTGAAATGTGCTATACAAATAAACTTGCCTTGCCTTACTGGATGTGCACGCAGCCAGGGGGAAAAAAGCGCTTCGGTAACCGGTCAGAAGACTGTATTCAACCGCTGTAATCAATGTAGACTACGAATTGTTTGTAAATTCTTGTTGACTTAATAATAAACTGCCATTTCAGAGATGGATCTGTTTGTTTATGTTTCATTTTGCATATTAATATAACATACACAAGGTCAGCGAAACCGGATGTAATATTGTTTAAGTCAGCTGCTAGCCAAAAAGCTAAAGGAATAACGAGGGACAGAGGCCATTAACTTAGCTGTGTCACACTCAGAGATGCAAAGAACATGGTCTTCCGTAAACGTTGTTAGACCAACAAAAAGCTTTCAACCACTAACAATTTTGTATTGAAGCATCTGCTAAGAAACGTGAAACTCTTGCAGCTAACGTTACTGCCAGTGAAGCATCCACTTGGAGCAGACAAACCCGGATTCCCTTGTTATTTTTCTTGGTGACTTTAACAGGGGAAATCTCAGCCAAGAACTCCCCAAATACAGACAGTTTATTATGTGTCCAACCAGAGAGGGGAACACTTTGGATCACTGCTACACCACAGTTAGCAGTGCCTATCACAGCATCACACGCGCTCCACTGGGACACTCTGATCACGTGATGGTCCATCTGATTCCTGCTTACAGGCAAAAACTACACTCTGTAAACCTGTAATGAGGACATCAAAGAAGTGGACTAGTGAAGCTATTGAGGATCTTCAGGCGTGTTTGAACTGCACTGACTGGGACGTTTTCAAGACATGCTACCAACAATCTGGATGAGTTTACAGAGGCTGCGACGTCCTACAAATAAATGAATAAATGTACATCAGCTTCTCTGAGGACACATGTATACCAACACGCACAGCTAAACTCAGACAGCTATGGTTGGAAAAGGAGGAGGCATTTAGGAGTGGTGACAGGGCTGGGTGCAGGGCATTAAAGTACAGGTTTAGCAAGGAGGCACGAGAAGCTAAACGACTGTATTCAGAGACTAAAGAACCAGTTCTCTGCAAACGACGCCACTTCTCTCTGGAGGGGGTTCAGTTCTGTCTCCCCATCCACCCTGAAGCACTGTGCTGATCAGCTGTCTCCAGTGTTCAGACATTTTTAACACCTCACTGGAGACATGACATGTGCCAGCCTGCTTCAAAGCCTCCTCCATCATCCCCCCAAGAAACCAAGGACCACAGGACTAAACGACTATAGACCCGTCGCCCTGACCTCTGTGGTTATGAAGTCCTTTGAACGCCTTGTGCTGTCCCACCTAAAATCCATTACAGACCCACTCCTGGACCCCCTGCAGTTCGCCTACAGAGCCAACAGGTCTGTAGACGATACAGTAAACATGGCCCTTCACTAAATCCTCTAGCACCTGGACTCCCCAGGAACCTACGCCAGGATCCTGTTTGTGGATTTCAGCTCTGCTTTTAACACCATCATCCCTGCCCTGCTGCAGGACAAGCTCTCCCAGCTGAGCGTGCCTGACTCCACCTGCAGGTGGATCACTGACTTCCTGACAGACAGGAAGCAGCACGTGAAGCTGGGAAAACATGTCTCTGATTCCAGGACCATCAGCATTGGATCCCCTCAAGGCTGCGTTCTTTCCCCCCTTCTCTTCTCCCTGTACATCAACAGCTGCACCTCCAGTCACCAGTCTGTCAAGCTCCTGAAGTTTGCGGACGACACCACCCTCATTGGGATCATCTCAAGTGGGGATGAGCCACCTCCAGGTGGGAGATTGACCATCTGGTGACCTGGTGCAGCCAGAACAGTCTGGAGCTCAGCGCTCAGAAGACAGTGGAGATGGTGGTGGATTTTAGAAAGAGCACAGCCTCACCCTCCCCCATCATCCTGTGTGACTCCCCAGTCACCACTGTGGACTCCTCCTGCTTCCTGGGCACCATCATCTCCCAGGACCTCAAGTGGGAACTGAACATCATCTCCATCATCAAAAAGGCCCAGCAGAGGATGTACTTCCTGCGGCAGCTGAAGAAGTTCAACCTGCCAAAGACAATGATGGTGCACTTCTACACCGCCATCATTGAGTCCATCCTCACTTCCTCCATCACCATCTGGTACGCTGCTGCCACCGCCAGCGACAAGGGCAGGGCATCATTCGCTCTGCAGAGAAGGTGATTGGCTGCAGTCTTAAAGTTCTGCATCATTAGGGGCGTGGCCGCTTTGATTGACAGGCGCCATTGCTGCCACTGCTAGCACTCGGTCCACTGTCTGTTAGCCTCACTCAGCTACACGGAGCTCTGAGGCTCAGCCTATCGGAGCATTTAATTACTGTCACATGCCAGAGAGGTTATCATGCTGAGGCGATCTCAGAGTTCAGTAGCTTTATGGCTCTTTGGAAGAAGCTGCTTAACTGTCCACCCATTGTTGTCTTTACAGGTGCCAAAGGAGCTGATTGCAGAACCCTCCAGATGTGATTAGCTGTGTCCAGCTCTTCAGGAGAGAACAGCTCCAGCTTCCAGCTCTACAGCTCCTGCTTTTCTTTTTACTCACAATTCTTCATTCATCATCAGTTTCATATTTTAATCTTAAATAGTGTGATATAAACTTAACAATATATTATAGTTAACAGCTGTAAATGAAAATATTAAGATGGTATATATAGGCTAACATTTTGCATATATGTTAGTAGCAAGTAAAAGGTGAAAGGTTGATGTTGTATACTGTTTTATTTTGACATTTCTTTAAGAGACAAATGTGACATTGACTGAGAAGTTACTCTGTTATGAAAAACAAAGAATTATCTGCACATAGTTTTGAAGCCCTGTAGGAGGTGTCATTTATTGCGACCTGAGAAGGTCTTGTGTAGTTTTACATTGTATAGACTCACCTATTTACTACATGGGCATTCGGTCAGCTCTGAGACCTCAAGAGTTTGCAAGGTCACAATAAAAAAACACCTAGTGGGATTCATAATCACTCTGTACAGATCATTCTTTGTTTCAGCACTTACCCACAGGATGGTTTGGATGTGCCCACATTATTCTGTGTTTAAACTAGACTTATATCAGAGCCGCAAACAAGGCACTCTTCATAAACTTCAGGCTCTGTTATACAGTATATGGGTACTGGTTGTATGGCTCCTTATTTATCTTAAAGTATAAGTTAGAAAGTAAAAATACTCTTGCACACACAGAAATACACTGCATAATTACTGGTAGTAGGAGTATTTTCACTTTTCAACTTATCCTATACTAATGTTCTTTAGCAAGAGTTCAGCTTTAATGTTTCATGTTTTATCTGTGGTATACGATTAGCTTTTCAGTAAGTAGTAAAGACAGGGAGTGCTAATATATAGAATTTATTACAAGTGAACCATACACCAGATCTTTTTTTTTTTTTTAATGGATCTATGATACAAATATGGACAATATTTAAAAGTCAAAGTAAACACAAGGAGAGAACCGGAGAGAACGCCTTTCCACGTCAGTCCACCCCATCAGCACAATGAGGACAACAATTACCTCGGAGTAACTGCACATTTCATCAGTGACACGTGGGAACTGAAGTCTTTTGCGCTGACTATATTAAAAACTGAGGAGCGTCATTTTGCGGAGGCTTGTAAAGAACAGTTCCTGTCTGTTGCACGTAAGTGGGACATCGATGGCAAGACGACAACAATAGGGACTGACAGTGCACGCAACATGGTTGCCGCAATTCGACTAACACGCTATGAACACATGAACTGTGTCGCTCACATGGTGCAGAGAAGTGTCACGGTGAGTCTTGCTGAGAGCGGCTTTGTAAATGCTTTGGCCAAGGTTCGCAAAGTTGTCGGTCATTTTAAGCACAGCCCAGCAAATGCTGCGGAGCTTCAAGCACAACAAGTCAGCCTGGGAAAGAAGCAAGAGTCATTGATCCAGGATGTTCCAACACGTTGGAATTCGACGCTGGAAATGGTCAAGCGCGTGAGCAGAAATAAAGAGGCTGTCATCGCAGCCCTGGACAATCAGGATCACAAACTCGTTTTGCCGACCGCAGCAGAGTGGGATAAACTGCAGAGGCTGGAGACACTTCTAGAGCCATGCAGGTAAATCAGTCTGTAACTTATCAAATAACATTGCTTTGATTATTTTCTGGAATGAATTAAACCAAGTCAAATATCAATAACTTGTATGTAAATAATAATAATGATAATAATAATAATAATAATAATAATAATAATATGTTGATAACCACTGTTCTAATAATAGACTGTCTCTGTGTGCATGTGTGTGTTTGTGTGCGTAGGTATGTAACTGAGCTCCTGGGTGGAGAGGCCTATGTCTCCTGTTCTGTGGTACTACCTTCTCTCTGCCACTTGCGTCTCAAGATGGAAGCCTGTGATGAGGACCCTGCATATGTGGTGAGATTCAAGACCAAGTTCAAGGAGGACCTAGCATCCCGTCAAGAACAGCTCAACAATGCATGGCTCCAGATTGCTACAGTTTTGGATCCTCGTTTCAAAGACTTGAAATGCCTGCCCAAGACAGACAGGGAAGCGGTGTGGACCACACTTGAACGGATGCTGCAACAAGAATCACCCAGAAAGTCTTCAAAGACACATGATGATGGGCCACCCAGGAAGAAAATCAGCCTTCTGCAAATGGGCTCAGATTCAGAATCAGAAGATGAAGAGGTCCAACCTGCCATACAGAGGTACAGAGCAGAGCCCACCATTAAATTGGAGGACTGCCCCTTGAGGTGGTGGGCATCTCATTCAGGAGCCCATGAGAAGCTGGCCTCACTAGCTCACAAATATCTAGCCACTCCTGCAACCACTGTTCCCTGTGAACGACTTTTCTCAGTTGCAGGTCACATTGTGAACAAGAAAAGATCAGCTTTACTTTCAGAAAATGTGAACAAATTAGTTTGCCTCAGCAACTGGCTGAAAGATGATGAAGCTCAGTAGATTTGAAAGGTGATGTTCAAACAAAAAGACCAGTTTCAGTGCAACATGTTATAGTAGTTTTATTGAAAATGGTTTTTTTTCCACATAAAAACGCAACAGATGACTCAAATTGTGCAAAAATATGGTAGGTCACTGTTATGATTTGACTACATTTATTGCTTTATGTTCAATTGAATGCTGTAAATTGTACATCCTGGTTAAGAGGAATGCCAAAGAAGAAGCGATGGGACATTACAAAAACAAATATTATGGTGTGTAGTATGTTTCAGCTTGATTTAAACCACCATTATTTGGCTGTGTTAATAAACAGACATAATATGAAAATTATGTATCTGTGTCTTTTTATTTATCTTTTGGTATGCATTTCAGGAAAAAAAATGGTTAGGATTCAGGTGTAATTGCAAATAGTGATTAATCCTGATTAATCCACTGAAAATTCTGATTAATTTGATAAAAAAATTTAATCATTTGACAGCCCTATTCTTTAATAAATAGAATAGGGTTAATTTAATAGAAGTTAATTTTCTAACGTAATTTAATTCATTACACAAAGTGAAGCATTTCAAACCCTTTTTGCTTTCATCTTGATGATTACGGTTTACAGCTCATGGAAATAAAAACTCCACTATCTCAAAATGTATAAACATTTTAGAATAAAAATACATCTCTGTATTATAAATTATACAGAAATCACTGGAGAAGAGCTCTCTAATCAGCTAATTAACTCTCTCAGTCTGGTTCTGATGCTCACAACGAACTTTTCCTCAGTATTCAAATTCTTTGAGATGGTCCTCATGATGATGCCTCAGTGTTTTAATGTTGACAGCACTATTATGTAACATACGTGGGAGAAAATGGAACAAGGGAGACTCTTTAAACGTTTTTATGTTGTCCTTTTAAGACAGACAATTTTATATCAGCTGTCAAATGTCCAGTAGCCAAGACTAGCAACATTATTTTAGACTCAAAGTTTAACCTTTGAGTAGCAGATGTGGAGGCATCAGAACTTCAACAAGATCTTGTGACAAATATAAAAAAACGTTACTCAAAATAGCGGTGTGGGGAATTAATTAACGTGATAGCAGTCATGGCTAACGTTTTACAAGATATACAGCTTCCATCATGTAACTGAGGACTCTACAGTTAGCTTATTACGTTTATTACAAGTAACATACTGAGGTGACGTCCAAATAAGCGACTCGTAACCGCTCGTAACCAACGGTATGTAAATTGATTTGCTTGAAATTGTTCATTTGAGCTGTAACAGTTAACGTTAAGTAAACTTAAGATAATTAATAACTGATTCATAGTTAACTGTTAACGTTGGTCTCAACAAAATCTAACTTTAGTGTTGCAAAATAACATTATAACAGATATGTGAGTTATTTTAATATTTTCCGGTGTCTTGCCTTGACTGTAGCTGGTAATGTCGGTAAACTGGTAACAGTCAGCCGCAGGTTCAGCCGGTGACGCACTGCCAAGATGGTGCCGGCCAGCTCCGCTAATTTTTTGCCTCAAAACGGCTCTTCAGAAACCAATGGGTGATGTCACGGACGCTACGTCCATTTTTATATACAGTCTATGAGCTAGCCTCATTTACGAGGCCCGGGTCCCCCACTGACACTCCCCCCTTGCAAATGATACAAATGTCTCTGCACATGTAAATACTGTTTCATCTCATGTCGTGCACAGACCTGGCATGTTGCACATATTTGTTGTTGATTGTTGATCTTTGTTGTTGTATATTTTTATGTTGTCAGTTTATATATTTATATGTACACAATATTCTCTTCCATTATGTTACTTCTGCATGGCACAGACCCAGAACTTTGTCTTATTTCCTGCTGCCTGTGGACACTGTATCATAAAAGGCTTGGCTTGACCTCGAGTCACTGTGCTCACTAGATTAATACAGATGTCTGAGTTAGAACTGTGTCATGAATGTAAGGCAAGTCATTTGGCTTCCTGTTGTTCCTTCTATCCTTGCCTGCTGGAAGCCAGGGCCATTGATGCCATTGAGGTTCAGGCCAATTGATTGTGTCATCCCCTCCAGGAACACAGGACAGGTCCGCCTATGGAGAAAGCCCCTTTGCGTCTGACTCTCAGAATATGTTCTGCGTTTTAATATTAAGCTTATGGCATTGTACTAAACATGCAGCACACAATTAAAGCCTGGCACTGATCAGAAGTGTGCCAGAGTGATTTGGCTGAGTTTTCGCTAACACCATGAGGACTGTCGTCCACTTGAACATTAAAAACTCAAACACACAAGTACCCTTTGCAAGCCCAGTCACACTAAATGCTGTAACCTTAGCAGTATTTGTTGTCTTGTTTCTTCGATGCAAATGGCAGCACAATTCCGTGGAACCCACAAAGCACTTCCTCAGGTTACTTCATTTGTATTTGCTTCAATGTCATCCTTTGCCCCAGGGGCTGTTATGAAACTTAGGCCATCTGATTAAAAGCTCCCTCATGTAGCATAACAGCCCATCGGTTGTCTGTACTTAGCTACAGACATTAGTCTCTCCACATGCTGCATGGTTGTTGAGCTCTGGGATGGCCCTACTTAACAGAATCTGGTCTGTCAGGCCACCATGTATATGCACCTGGGGCCTGTACCACAAAGTGAGTTCAACATACCCAGGATGTCTTTCAGTTATCTGGCTTAACTAACCCTAACAATTGCAGTCGGGATAAGTGGTACCACGAAGCTGGTTATCAACTCGGTAAGTCAACCCAGGCATAAGCGGAGGTAGCATGGGTGCATGGGGCGGCCCACTACGTGGACTATGAAGTTTAGGTCAGTTGATTGTAGTAGACACAAACAAACAATAACGGCACATGACGATACGCAGCACCAGAGAATTCAGCAGCTCTTATCAAATTAAACAGTCCCTTCACTTATGGTTTCAATGGTAAACCATCACAAGAATGATAATGACCAACAAACACACTAGATTCTAAGGAGACACATTTTAATAAACATAAATCATAAAGTAACATTTGTATTTCAAACAAATGGCAAACTTATTAGCACATTTTAACAAATCTCCCTTCACGCTCATGGATTATGGGAATTCTGAGGGACGGGCGTAGACTGTATGTGCGCAGCGGTTTATTTACGGCATCAACTTCCTCTGGAAGCCTCTCAGAAGCATTTCAGCAGCGTAGCATGTAGTTGCCCCACATTAATGACTTTTTGATTTTGTTAATTTGGTGATTAGTACTTGCTTTTTGTGCTTCTACTATGATTAAGTAGGCTACGTAGTAAAAATGTGCTGTGCTGAGAGTCTAGCTCCGCCCCCGAACCCAGGGTTATTGATTACTGTTGATCACTCATGTAGCCTATACACTTTGCTGTGTTAATGGTTGCTTTTTAAGTCGTCCTTATGGTAAAGGTTTTGGCCCGTTATTAATTAATTTCTTGTGAATGGTTGTGACAAGGTTTAGGCTATATAAAGCCTTTTCACACGGTCGCTCTGTGTTCCTCATCAACAGACAGGCAAACAAGCGCTCTGTGAGGTAAACATGGCAACGGCTTCTGTGTGACTGGCGCAATCCCGTTAAACTGTCGTGGTCATTCTCGTTTCACGCACATGCCCGCCCGCTGCCAGAGTTGAAATGTCAAACTTTTTCCTACAGTTTTCAACAGAGACTGATCAGCTGTTTGAGTTTCCTGAAGAATGTAAGTGTTTCTTTAACAGTCAGGCAACCAGGTCTTAAACAGGCAACAACCTTTGCTGCTGTCTCTTATTCATTAAAAATCATCTATTAACTTGAACTAAACTAATTTGAAAGTTAGTAGTTACATTATTTAGTTATAGACTCAATTATTTCATGTTTCATGTTGCACATTTAGCTGTTGAATGAATACAAAATAATAATTATTATAGAGAGGTTACGATAGCGCAGTGGATTAGACCCTTGTCTTTGATTCCCACTGCAACACATCCATTAAATAACTTATTGTCATGGGTCCTGCTTTACCTTCCATGCTAGAGCTGCCGCCAGTTTAATCGGGGTGTCGGATGTTCTCAGTATATTTTCCTGCTTTTTTGCCCTTTGCCAATCACCTGCCTGATTAATAGAGATACTTTGCCACACCTGTCCAAACCTGATTTAAAACAAGTACAAACAGGAACACGCATAAAGATGATGTGTAATGCAAACAATGATACAGTAGAAATACCATAAAACAACTAAATGAGAAGCACTTGAACTTGAGTACATTTCTGATTGTACATGTGGAAAAGGAACACAAGGGGGTTATGATCAGTGTAAACCACTACTGGCAGAGAACTAGACCCAACATACACCTCAAAGTGTTGAAAGGTCAACAACAAAGCAAGGATCTCTTTCTCAATGGTAGAGTAATGGAGTTTGTGTTTGCTAAACTTCCTGGAGTAATAGCACACCGGATGGCCCACTCCGTCAGCCCCACTCTGGAGTAGGACAGCGCCAGCCCCCACTGCACTAGCATCTACCTCCAGTTTAAATGGCTTAGCCAAGTCCGGGGCAGCTAGCACTGGTGCATGACACAGTAATGCCTTTGCAGTATCAAACGACATCTGACACTCTGGGGTCCACACAAAATCAACTTTGGGGCTAAGCAGCTGAGTTAGCGGCTGCACGACAGTAGAAAAGTTCCGGCAGAACCCTCTGTAATAACCGGCCATGCCCAGGAAAGAACGAAGTGCTTTACGAGTAGCCGGGACAAGACATGCACTTACCACAGCAACCTTAGCCTCGACGAGGCGAATCTGTCCCTGCCCAACCTGTCTGCCCAAATATGTGACGGTGGCTTTACCAAACTCACATTTGGCTAAATTTAAGGTGAGGTTAGCCTGGGCAAGATGGTCAAAAACCTGTGCGAGAAGACGCAGGTGCTCCTCCCAAGTGTCGGTGTAGATTATTAGGTCATCTAGGTACGCACTACAGTTACTGACACCAGCTAACACAGTGTTTACTAAGCGTTGGAACATGGCGGGTGCATTGCACATACCAAAGGGCACGACGGTGTACTGGGACTAGGAAATGATCGGGGGTAACGAATGCAGAAACATTGGAGGCACACTTGGTTAACGGGACCTGCCAGTAGCCTTTTAACAGGTCCAATTTACTGACAACACTGGCGTTTCCTAAGTTGTCGACACAGTCCTCCATGCGTGGTAACGGGAACTATCAGACTTAACTTCTACCAGACAAGGGTGAGCTCCATGGGCTAGAGCTAGGTACAGCTAACCTGTGCTGGAGGAGATACTGCACCTCTCCCTTCATTAATTCACTCTTATTCTGGTTAGTGCGATACGGGTGAACTTTTATGGGCCGAGGGTCTGTCAGCTCAATATCATGTTCATTAACCTGAGTTCTGGTCGGGATGTCATTGAATAGGCACAAGAACTCGTCAGCTAGATTTATTAGGTCCTGTTGTGCTGCGGCAGGCAAATGCTGCAACTGGCTCGGCAGAGTTTGCAAGCCTTCGGTATTAAGGAGCCATGCACTCGGGTGCTCTCGATGACGCGGCCGCAGGTCATCAGGATCAGGCGTGGATTCAGTCTCTGTAACCATCACTGCAGCAACAGCAGAGCAGGGCGTAGCGTTTGATGGGGCAGACTTATCCTCATTAACTTTATCTTTGTCTCTGGCGTGGTACAGTTTCAACATATTGACATGACAGACCCAAGTCTTTTTCCTCCCCTCAGGAGTACTAATCACGTAGTCCGTATCACTTAAACACTCACGGACTTCATAAGGGCCCAGAAAACTTAGCGGATAGGGCCGATCCTGCAATGGGTAGCAGGGTTGACAATTTATCGCTGACATGGAAACGTTGGGACACAGCAGAACGATCGTAGTGAGTCTCCATCACTTCCTGTGATGCGGAGAGAAACTGCTTGGCGGGGGCATTAGCCTGGTGCAAGCGTTCTCTGAACTGACTAATGTAGTCTAGTACGTTGTGTGTGGGCGCAGACTCAAGAGACATGGGTATATAATACCGGCGAGACCAGAGATCTGCTCCCCTTTTTTCTTCAGTCACTTCAGAGAGCAGAGTAGCGTCTAAAGAGCAATTTCTCCTACTAAAGAGCTTTTCCTATGGCTACTCACCGCTCTACCGTTAAGGTCCGCCTCTCGGAAGGAGTCCGCCTCTGCCCGTCCTGCCATGCTGGCTACATTATGGGGTATGATCTCCATGCCCGCTGCGAGACCTACCTCGGTCCTCAGCACGCTGGCCTGGCTCTGACTCCCCGGGCCTCGTGTCCCTACTGCGCACAGCTGCCCAAGGAGGAGAAGCGACGGCAGGTTGATGCCTTCACTTTGCCCACCAGTGTGCAGTGTACAGTCAGAGACAACTGCTCTGATGGCAGAAATAACAGAGCTCATGAACAAAGGAGCTATTTCCAAAGTCCCGCCAAGTGAGGAGAACAAGGGATTTTACTCCCATTACTTCCTGGTGCCCAAGAAAACGGGCGGAATGGGACCGATCCTGGATCTCTCCCTCTTCAACAAATGCATATGAGGAGGCCGTTCCACATGCTCTCAGTCAAGCATGTATTGGAATGTGTACGTCCGGGGATTGATTCACGTCCATCTATCTAAAGGACGCCTATTTCCATGTCCCCATCATCCCCAGACACAGGAAATTCCTGCGTTTCTCTTTCAGAGGGGCCCAGTTTCAATACAACCGCCTGCCTTCCGGCTATTCTCTGGCCCCGTGCACGTTCTCCAAATGTGTGGACACACACCCGCTGCGCAGGTCGGGTGTCAGAGTGTTTTACCTGGATGACCTGATTGTCATGGCATCATCCAGGGAGAGCTTTTGCGCTACACACGATGAAGCTCGTGAAACATCTGTCCCTTGCCATAAACTGGCAGAAGAGCTCTCCTCTCCCCTCCCAGTCAATAATCTATCTGGGAGTGCATCTGGAGTCAGCCCACATGAGAGCCAAATTATCTCCAGCCAGGATGGAAGCTCTCAGCTCTCTGCTTTCACGCATCGCTCCTCACAAAGTGGTAACGGCTTTGTCTGTGATGTGTCTACTGGGCATGATGTCTGCCAGTCACATGCTGGTCCCTCTGGGTCTCCTCCACGTGAGAAAAATACAGAGATGGTTCGGCCGTCTACGCCTCGATACCGTAAAGCACAAAAGACGCCTGCTGCCCTCCCTCAGTACAGTCAGACCTGACGTACTGGAAATCCCCTCACATGCTTTAAGCGGGGGCCCCCCTCGGGAAAGGGACATCACATGTCACAGTTTACACAGACGCGTCTCTCATTGGTTGGGGCGGGATGTGCCATTCTCACGTGGTGGGAGGGAAATGGCCACAGCCTCCATCTCTCCACATAAACTGCCTGGAGCTGTCCACAGTGCTGAAAGTGTTAAAACACTTTGCTCCACTGCTGAGAGACAAACGTGCTGGTAAGAAAAGACAACATGACAGCCGCTGCTTACAAAGCGGCTGTCATGTTGCGGCTGATAAACCGTCAGGGCGGCGTCCGCTCGGCTCGGCTACTAGAGATAGCCAGGAGCCTGCTGCTGTGGGCTCACGCGAACCTGCGCTCTATCAGAGCACTCCACATTCCCGGTGTTCAGAACCGAGCAGCGGACCTCACGTGGTGGTCCCTCTCAGAATGAGTGGAGACTGAATTCCGCTCTTGCTCAGGAACTGTGGGACAAATTCGGGGAGTCAGAGAAAGATCTGTTCGCCTCACGAGAAAACGTACAGTGTGCACTGGTCGTGGACGCCTTCTCACACAGCCCGTGGCCCAGAACGCTCCTTTATGCTTCCCCCCCCCAGTTCCTCTGATTCCCCGCCTTCTGGCGCGCATTCAGGATGAGGTCCTAACAGTGATTCTGGTGCCACCAGAACGCACGAGCGCATCATGGTTTCCAGTGATGATTCAGCTGCTGTCGGGGAAACCGTGGCATATGTGGTGGCCATCTCATCCTACCACGAGGGCTTTGGAGAGAGATCGTTTTTTGCGCATCAGAAGCGTTTTTTAAGAGGAGTGAGAAGACAGCGGCCTGTCTCGCGCCCCTTGGCGCCACAGTGGGATTTACCGCTTGTGCTGCGCGCTCTGGGTAATCCCCCCTTCGAGCCACTGCCACAAACGTCTCTCAAACTGCTGTCTTTGAAGACAGCACTCCTTTTGGCACTGACCTCTGCTAAGAGGGTGAGTGATCTGTGCGCTGTCTCAGTCGCTCCATCTTGCCTCGCTATCAGAGCTGACGGGAGCAAGTCTCTGCCATCACACAGGCGTACGTTGTGGCTGGGGAGGACCCCCCACCCGGCATCCGTGCGCACTCGACAAGAGCCGTGCCATCCTCCACAGCCCTTTTCAGCGGGATGGCTGTGGAAGATATTTGCACAGCGGCATCATGGGCTACACCCTGCCCTTTTATCCGTTTCTATCTATGTAATGAATCTGGGTTTTCCCTAACGCACTTGGTACTGAATGTTCTGGAGACCAGGTCCGGCGCTGCTGGCTCGGGGCACATTACCCACACGTACGCTTCCCTGTAAAGGAGTCGGTAAAGGCTCCTCTTGCCATGGGCTGCTGGGGCTCTCCTCGGTCTTAGTTGCGGTCCAGTTGGACTGCCACAATGCGTAACAACCGTCTTTACTGTTCCCTCAACATAAGCCCGCAGTCTGCGTCTGTATGTGCTTGTACTCTGGGCGCTCTCGTGCGCCATGAGTTTTTTCCACACACACACCCTGTTGCCGTGGTGTGTGTGTGTTGTTACACTCTCACGCCTGCTCTGCTCGTTTTTGGGACTGATTACAATGCGTAACTCTCATTCCAATTTCCTCACAGCAGCAGGTGTAAGGAATGTGAGTGATGTGTTCAGCCATCCTGTTATCTGGTTTAACGCGGATGGCATTTGCCATATATTGCAGTTTCTGTAGCATAATGGATTAGATGCTTGACTCCTATACTGAAGATTCCTGGTTCAAGACCTGATGGAAACAATAACCTATATTTTGGTCTCTTATCATGCATTGTGTGATTAGGGTGCTGTACGCTGGTGTGTTAATGCTTATGACCGCTGGTGGTCCAGTGGGCATTGACTACATCTGGCTTCACCCTTATCCCAATTGCGACAGCTCTTAGAGGAGGAAGCCTATACGAAATAGAGCGTTGGTTACGTATTGTAACCCCAGATTCTATGAGTATAGGCGTAGCCCTCTAAGCTGCGGGCCCGACTGGTCCCACCAGCGTCGGCTGAAGAAAAAAGGCTGACCTTTTGGGAGCAGATCTCTGGTCTCGCTGGTATTATATATCCAATTTGTAGACCTGAGAGAGGCCCGTGCACAGCACATGGGCGCGGAAGAAATCTTCAGGACTGTGCGCGGGGATGAACCCAATAGCGACAGCTCTTAGAGGGCTACGCCTATACTCATAGAATCTGGGGTTACAATACGTATGTTAATAACGTACGTTCTTGGTAAAAGTGGAAATGTTATTTATTAAACAGAGGTTACAAACAAAACTCAAAACAGAAATTGGGCAAGTGGGTGCTGCGTAAACCAAAGAACAAAATATAACCAAAACAGATCCCTCCTAAACAAGGGATTAATAACTACAAAGAAAAAGGAGAACCAAAAAACTCTCTAACCGTCGTTTAAAATAGATGGTACAACCGCAGGGAGCTGTTAGTGTGTTACTATATTACTTACATAAGCTCAGCATATTCAAGAAATTTTGTTTAGTATAGTACCTCTAGTTTAGGCCTATTATCAATATTATATTCCAGTTAATCAGTGTTGGGAAGTAACTAGTTACATGTAATTTAGTTATGTAATTTAATTACAAATTAACTGTAACTAATATGTTACAGTTACTGGGGAAAATGTGTATTTAAATCAGTTACTTATGAAAATATTCACGATAACATCAGGTGTTACATCTGAAAATTTTCTGTAAAAAGCTCAGCTATATGTTGAATAATATTAATTTTGTTGCTTTGCATGTTTTTCATGTACACGATGTCTTTCTTTGCCAGTTGTTACTGTTACATTTTAAATAGGGTAACTTGTAATCGGTAACCTATTACATTCCCAAAGTAACCTTCCCAACACTGCTTAGTGTTACAGCAGTTTCATTTTTGTGGAATGTTTCCATTTATAAAATCCATGTGGAAGAAAAAGTCTGCATTGGTCTCTAATTTATTAATGCTAAGTAAATGCTTGTCAATAATCATAACCATTCATGCAGAAGCAGAGCAATTACGGTACGTTGTAGTCTTTACTCACACACTGAGCTCGTAAATCATTTTTCCGCTTCCCATGTACGGTATTTATTTTTTGGGATATACTGTATGCCAGTGCATCATCCATCCTGGCAACTGCTCCACTCGCTCTGCTATTCTGCTTGTTTTATTGGCGGGTGCCGTTGACTTCCCATCTCTGTTACAGCTAATGTTGGTCTGTTGTTGGTCTAATGTTGTTATAGCTATTATAACGTTACATACTGCAACTGGCTTTACCGGAGGGGAACATAGCAAATATTTCAGATTGCCCGGCGTAAGTTACAGTATACTAGGCCTACTACCAACATGTCATGTGTAGGCTAGACCGTCAGAGTGCTAAAATAGTTACCTCAGTCCATTACCTCAGTCTGAAGGATTTATCAATTAAATACAATAACTTGGTTAAGGATGAGAGAACACACTATTTTTCTGAACTCATTACTACACATAAACACAATCCCAGGTTTCTATTTAAGACTGTGGATCAGCTGGTAAACCCAACCCCTCCTTGTGCCTCAGCTGGAAGTAATGATGACTGTGATGTGAATTGTTTTTATCTTATTTTACCAATAAGGTGGTGTCAATCAGAGTCTCTATTACCCCACGGCCTCTTACTCAGAGGTTCCTCACCAGCAACAAGAGAGTTTTAACCAGTTTTATCCCATCGACTTGTCTGAGCTTTTAAAAACAGTATCACAAATGAGAGTGTCCTCCAGCCCACATGATGTAATACCTACAAAGTTTTTACTGAAAGTAATAGATTCTGTTGGGCCCCATTTGATCTATGTTTTCAACAGCTCCCTGTCTACTGGTTGTGTCCCTGATTATTTTAAAACGGCTTGCGTGAACCCACTTTTAAAGAAACCTGGTTTAGATCCCTCCCTCCCACATAATTTTAGACCAATTTCAAAACTGCCTTTTATTGCAAAGATTCTAGAAAGAATTGTGTCCAAACAGCTGCTCACTGTACTGGAAAATAACAAAATATTTGAAAAGTTTCAGTCTTGTTTTAGGTACCACAGCACTGAGACTGCCCTGCTTAAAGTCACCAATAACCTTTTAATGTCTGCTGATGAAGGCATGTGCTCAGTCCTGGTACTCCTGGACCTTAGCGCTGCTTTTGACAACATTGATCACAACATCATGTTAGACAGACTGAGGCACTGGGTGGGGATCTCTGGTACTGCCCTAGAATGGTTTTCATCCTACCTGTCAAATAGGAAGTTTTGCGTGTCTGTAAACAACTATGTCTCCTCGTTCTGTCCAGTTAAATATGGTGTGCCTCAGGGGTCGGTCTTAGGACCCATTTTGTTTTCCTTGTATCTGCTTCCCCTTGGACATATTATCCATAAACATGGCATTTCTTTTCATATTTATGCTGATGACACACAAATATACTTGCCCGTCAGATCCACAGACCCTGGAATGCTGAGTTCACTTAACAACTGCCTTTGTGAAGTTAAAAAATGGATGTCAAATAATTTCCTCCAGCAGAACTCAGACAAAACAGAAATCCTGGTCATTGGGTCCCAGCAGATGG
>NC_060153.1:18180984-18230231 GCF_021292245.1 Micropterus dolomieu
CAGTATATATTTTGTAGAGCTGCTCTGCTTGCTCCCCACTCTTGTCCTGACAGACAACGAAGTATATTGATGACCTTTTTACACTTGTTCTTAACTTTGTCTAAATGAGTATTCCAGGTGAGCTTCTCATCAAACCAAACCCCAAGAAATTTAATTGTTTTGACTTGCTCAAGTGGTTGTTCATATAACTTCATGGAAAAAGGCGTGACTTTATGCCGCCTTGAGAAACAGATCACCTGTGTTTTTGCAACAGATAACTTGAATCCCCATTTATTTGCCCATTTTTCCACAGCAGCTATTGCAGCTTGCATTTTCTTACTGACGTGAAACACATTGCGGCCTCTTACCCACAGAACCCCGTCATCTGCGTACAAAGATTTCCCTACGCTTTGTTCAACCTGAGAGAAGATGTCATTTATCATTATATTGAATAACAGCAGGCTACACACGCTACCTTGCGGAGTTCCATTTTCCACCTTATATACACTGGAGTATTCTGCGCCTACTCTTACTTGTATTTCCCTGTCAAATAGAAAGTTCATAACCCAATTATATGTTCTACCACCAATACCCAATGACTTCAACTTAATAAGTAACCCTTCTTTCCAGAGCATATCATATGCTTTTTCAACGTCAAAAAATACAGCTATCAGTATTTCTTTGTTGGTCTGTGCTTTCCTGATGTCTGATTCTAAGCACAATACTGAATCCATTGTATTCCGACCCCTACGGAACCCACTCTGGTACGGGTACAGAAGAGCTTTATTCTCTAGGAAATATGTTAAATGCTCGGTGACCATTCGTTCCATAATTTTGCATAAGTGTGAGGTTAATGCAATAGGTCTGTAACTGGAAGGGTCTGACTGATCTTTTCCTGGTTTTGGAATGGGCACTATTATTGCTTGTTTCCAAGCTAAAGGAAGTTGGCCAACATCTCAAACTTTATTAAACAAACCCAACACCGTGTCCAGTGCACGATCTTTCATGTGTGCCAACATTGCATAACATACACCGTCTTTCCCTGGAGTGGTCTGATGAGCACTCGTAATTGCTCTTCTTAGCTCAAACATATTAAACGGTAGATCTAACGGATCTCCTGACACCTCCCTTTTCTCTGTTATTTTGGGATTCTTCATTAAGATTTTCTCTCTACACTGCCTAGCCTCATCTGTGAGATTACACGAACTATGAACCCTTTCAAATGTTTGTGCAAGAAGTTCCGCCTTTTCTAAGTTATTGACAGCCATTTTGTTCCCAGTGTTCAACACTGGTATCTCATCATTTCTTCTAATCCCCCCCATTCTTCTAATCATGCCCCATACATCTGACAGCTGTACTTCCCTTCCAATAGTGCTACAGTACTGCCTCCAAAATGTTCGTTTTTGTGTTCTAATTGTCCTCCTTACTATTGCTTGGGCCCTTTTATACAGGATCAATGCATCCTGAGAATGAAGTTTCTTGAGTTCTCTAAATGCTTTATTCCTGGCCTTTATGGCTTTACTACAGTTGTCATTCCACCAGGGTACACTCTTGGTCCGTTTAGTTCCTGTACTCTTAGGGATTGTTTCCTCAGCAGATTGAATAATCTCATTAACTATTGTACTATTGATTATGTTTACATCTGTCTGGTTCTCCTCTTTAAGTTTCCTGAATCTGTTTGTACTGATCTTTTGGATAATCATCCCAGTTAGCATTTCCCAATTTCCATCTGGGAGTTTTCTTTCCCTTATCATAAAAACCTTCAATGCCAACTTTAGTTACCACAGGGTAGTGATCACTTCCTACTGTGGTATGTTTGATCACGCTCCATGTGCTTAAACCTGCTATTTCACTAGACACCAGTGTTAAATCAAGTGTGTTTTGCACACTATTGTATCGTGTTCCTTCCCCATTATTAATACATACCAAACAGTGATTATCTATAAATTCTTCAACTGCTAAACCATTTAAATCTGTTTTATTGCTACCCCATAGTGAATTATGTGAATTGAAATCCCACACCATATCAAGTTATCTTGCAATAGTCCTCCAACATCCTCTAGTATATCTAAACTTATTTTCCCACAAGGATTATAGTAATTAACTATGCCAATATTACCTCTATTAGTCCATACCTTAACCGCAATTGATTCATAATCTGTGCTTATGTATAACCTTATAACTCATTCCATTTTGTATGAATGTCACAACTCCTCCACCGTTGCCAGAATTTCTGTCTCTCCTAACAGCAGTATATACCTTTATAATAAAGTCCAACTGTGGCTTTAACCATGTCTCCTGTATACAAATTATATCAGGTTTCTCTTCCAATTTATCAATATACTTTTTAAACTCTTGGGCATTTGAAATTAAGCTTCTTGCATTCCGCTGGAGTATAATTAGCACCATTAAGAGGATCCAACACATGTCTGAGATGACTGATTATCTTCATTAAGAATGTCTTTAACTGTTTCCCAGTGCAGCCCCCTCACATCAAGGTACTTCTCAGCTGATTTGACAATTATTTTGATCCTTTCATTTCGGCTTTTTGTCTGTGCTGAACAGTTGACTATATCTGCCATTACATTTACTGGAATCCCTGTAATAACTCCCCTGACCAATTTTCTGTCAGTCGTCAGAGAACATTGTACTTTCTTGCCATTTATTTTATTCATTCTGACTGCTTTTCCTTGTTGTACTCCATCCTTACATATAATTAGTAATGATCCATTTCGCAATATTTTAGCACTCCTTACCTCCCCGATTTCTTTACTTATGGATTTAGTTAGCTGTATTGGATTCCAATCGCAGAATGAAGCCCCATCTTGCACAAGTTTTACTATTGCCTTGAAATCCTCTCTCCTCCTTTCAGTTACAGTTACTCTCCCGTCATTATCACTCCCATCCGATCTTAGGCTCTTTTTACGCTTATTTTTCCTACCTGCTATATTCCACTTTTCATAACTCCCGCCACCTTCGTCCATCTCTCCTAACTCACTTCCTGAACCGTGACTTCCTTCTGCCATCTCTCGTCCAGTCACAGTCCTCCCTCTCTCGCTCTCAGACCGTCACTTTTTTTCTCTTCCGCTCAACCCCTCCTTAAGCTGATGATACACGGGACAACTTTTTGAGCAATGTTGCTGGGCAATCTTGCTAGGGGCAAGTCCGACTATGTTTTGAACAGATAGCGGCGGTGCGGGGCGGGTGGCGGAGTGGTGGGGGAAGGGGATTACGGTAATAATCTTTATTCATTATTCATTACGTAAGTGGTGTGTGCCTGGCTGAACATGATGGGACATTAACACATGATCATACTTAAGTCTTCACAGTTTGAAATCTCACCATATTTTAACCCTTTAACACACTGTATCCTACAATTACTTGACTATGATTAAATGAGGTTTCTATGAGTGTCATGTTTAAAATAACATTATATTTTACATTTTTATTGAAGCATTCATCATTCCCAAGGTAGAAGACAAAGCTGAAAAAATATCATAGCTGTCATAGCTCTACATTGAGAAAATGTTTAGGCTACTATACTGCAAAATAAAAGACAACTGAACAAATACTTCATAGAGTCATGTTTCATTTGCAGAAACAAAAAAAATCAGCTTTCAAATAAATGATTTTACATTACCATTTGTATAATTTTAGTACATTTGATCAATCTTTGTGTCCAAGCCCACAGTGTAAGTTAGTGGTTCAAAGGCATGTGGGTTTAAAAGCAAAATCAATAAAACTTTAGAAGGTTTAATTTATGATGCTGATAATAATTTATGTTCTAGCCAACTATGCAAATATGCATCAAGCTAGATTCCTGCTATTAGCTTAAACCCTTCTTTAACTGCTAGTTGTGATTGTGCTCACCTTTCTTTTGAAAAAAATTAGTTAGCAGTTATTTTCCTTAACTTTGCTTTCTTTTCTTTCATTCTCATCTTTTTTGGTACTTTGATTTACCTTTCTTGGGGACAGACATGACTGTCATAAAGCATATTGATACTCCAGCTGTCACTCTGCTCAATTAGACCGTTTAGAGATGAATCGTAGTGTGGGGGACAAAACCATTTTGTTTCTTTTGTGAAACAAAAAAAACAGGTGTCCTGTGTCAACCAGGTAATAATATATATTCTTTTTCAACCATTGCAAACTATAAAATAATACATTTTTGCAGCCAAGTGTAAATAGGAGGTCACACATTTGTTTCTGTCATTTCCAAAAGACAAACATTATTATTTACTGTTGACGTGAAACCCAAGTTCTAGTTCTGCTATACTTTACTATTTAACATACATTTCTGATTACTGTTCAAGTTATCACCACTTCAACTCTCACACTCAGATGCAGATAAAGTTGAATTTCTCCTGGCAGTCCCAGATCTCCCACAGTCCCTCTATGTAGTTAAAGCTTGACAATGTTTCCATGTTGGACACCGGTGGTCATGTCTCCTCCTTTGCGAGGGTCACCGTCTGCAGGTAAATTATTATAGTTGGGGATATTCGGTCTGTGCATGTGTTTGCTCAGACTGACTGATCTTTAATAAATGCCAAGAAGAGTTTCATTTTGCTTTATTTATAGACAGAAACTATAACAATAATCATCCACTCCAACCACCATATATTGGAAGTACAGCATCAAACATGTTATTAACAAACCACAGCATACATGTTGCCACTAAACATTGTCATAGAGCCACTAGATATGATTGTTACACAGCAAAAAACAGCCACTATAACCACAATATTTGAAACATTCTGTATGGAATAAAGCAACAACAACAGATGTCCACAAAGTCTTCCATCCTGTAAAAAGTTTGAAATTGAAGACAACATTTTTAAGGGTCACAGTAACATTTTTAAGGATTACAGTAATATTTTTTTATCAGCTTGACATTAAACTAGTCCATGCTCATTACATGATAAAGTTACATTGACTGCATTTAGCCGACGGGATATTGGCGTTCTAAACTGACTTGAAATACTGTATAATTGATAAAATCAAAATACTAACTTGAACTTGTCACAAATGGCAGTGATAGCAGAAAATATTTGTGCAAAACAGAAATTAAAAATAAATTTTAAAGCAATTTTAAAGATGTGAATTAGCATTTTAAAAATAAATCTAAGTTTTTACCTTTCAAACAAGGTTCAGATGTTGAAAACTTAAATGAAATGTTGTGGTGCTACAGAATCTCCCCACTACCTTGTGTTCTTTTGTTCCCCCCTTCCCTGTGTTTTCTGTCTGTCCTCCCTGTCTGTGTCTGTCTGGGCCTGGCTACACTCTCTGGCTCCAGCGGCGCACCTGGTCCTCATTCCACTAATCAAGCTCCTGCAGTATTTCAACCCCAGTCCTCCTCACATTCTTCGCCAGATCGTCGGTTAACCACATGTGGATCACACTACCTCCGGGAACCCTGCTGAACGCCACACCCCGCTCTGCACCTATCTTACCTGGACTTACTCTCCTCCTCCGTGTTCCCCATTCTGCCCTGTTGGACCTATCAATAAAACCCTTTTGTCACCCCTTCGAACTGTACCGAGTCTGCCTTTGAGTCCTCAAGTTTTTGCATTATGACATGAAATGAATAAGAATTAATAGCAGATGAAGTAGAGTTCCTCCTGGCAGTCCCGGTTCTCCCACACTCCCCCTCTGGTTAAAGCTCCACAGCGTGTCCATATTGGACACTGGTGGTCCTGATCTCTTTGGGTCCAGGCCTGGTGCAACATAGGGTCACCGTTCACCCACAGCCAGCGGTCCTCCAGGTAACGCAGGCCGATCCACACTCGCTCAGTGACGCTGTCTTTCTGGATTTCTTTCTGGGCCAGAAGGTGCTCGGTCTCAGAGACAAGGCTGGAGAGGTCAGTGTGATTCTTTCTGCAGTACTCCAGAGCCCCCTCCCATGTCATCTTCATCTTCACCACGGTAATATCGATGCAGTAAAAAGGTATTGGTATTGTTTCTTGATGATCGTTCCATTTTCCATTAAATAAGACTAGTGTACTGTTTTCAATGTTTAGATAGTTATCTGGTTGTCCTTCAGCCCAGTTTTGGTATGTAGCGTTTCCTCCTCCTGACCACTTCCAGGAAGTTTTGTTGCTGGGATCTCGGTAGAGACCGATCCATCCTCTAATCCATATATCGGTCTTTCCACCCATCTGTCCAACTGCAACTTTCACACCTACATCTGATTTGAACTTGTTTTGATCACTCTCACTATCAATAAAGGAAAGATCAGTGTAGTGTTGTGAACAATAATTCTGAGCAGAAGCCCACGTAATACTTTCTGAAACATAAACGTGTTTTCCTATATGTCCCTGAACAGCCGTACAAAGAAAAAATAAGATGATTTTCTTCATGGTCGTTGCTCTGTATCTTAAGCTGAGAATATTTTCTTTGAATGTTTCTTCTCTGTGATGGTTCCACTGAAGTCTTAATGTTAATGAAATGTATTTGCATGTCATTTGGTTTATTTGCACAAGCAAAGCACCTTCTTGGTAGACTTAACTCCCAAAGACAAAAACAAATGACTTATACAAAGATAAGCAATATTATACAGAATAGCTAGGTAGTTCACAACCAGGTGTTGCATGTGTGCTCCACATTTGTTGACACTTGGAGGAGTAGTATCATGGAGATGTCATCTGTATAAAGAAGAAGTAGGACAACTTTGAGCATCTTGTTTCCTGTTCATTAATATCTTCATTGAATGCTTGCACAATGAATACTTTTTAAGAAAATTTGTTTTTGCACAAAAAATTTTAAAAACATAAATTACAATTGATAAATACCACCTTCCTTTCCAGCTACCACTTCACTTTGCCTTTGAAGCACATCATGGTTTTGATTTTACTGAAATTGCTACTTTGGGTTAATTTAACACAAAGAGTTATCACTGTACAAGACTCACAATTAAGTTTTAAGTTAATAATTATTCATCATGTTGTCGTCAAGGCTGCTAATTGTTGATATGCTGCTGTTGGTTTTATGAGCTGAGGTGTTGAGAGCTTCACTGCTGATATTTCTGCAGCCATCCCAATACAGTGGAGGTCAATGGGAATTTGATGTGGTGTGATGTAAAAGCATTAAAAAAACTCATCCATAGTCATTCATATATAATTTATATTTTCTACCAAATAAATATATTTAACCTAATTCAATTCAACTTGAAGCTGACCTTATAAAGTTGTTAGAAAATAGTTGCCTAATTACGCATCCAGCAGACACAGAGCAACATTAGCATTCATTTGGAGTTGGGTTTCTGGTCACCCAGTGAATGTTTAATGTTTAATGTCTAATGTGCACTCTATTTTAGTTTAATTTAGGTCCCCAACATTTTCTGAATAAAATATTTAGCCTGCAGCTGTTTCTTTTTTGCTGAGAACAGATTCCTGCTGCTGCTGGAAACAACACTGAGTGTTTAGAGCAACAACATAACGCTTACATTTAGACAAGGGTGCACACAGTGAATCCCAAAGTCACCACTGGGCAGATGTTGAAAACTTAAATGAAATGAATAAGAATTAATAGCAGATGAAGTTGAGTTCCTCCTGGCAGTCCCGGTGCTCCCACACTCCTCCTTTGGTTAAAGCTCCGCAGCATATTCATACTGGACACTGGTGGTTCTGATCTCCCTGGGTCCAGGCCTGGTGCAACATAGGGTCACTGTTCACCCACAGCCAGCTTCCCTCCAGGTAACGCAGGCCGATCCACATCTGTTCAGTGATGGGCAGTTGATGTGATGAGCCACTGTGCCATTCAGACCATCCACAGCCTTCCCAACAAATGATAACATACATATCAGTCCAGCTATTTGGTTCACCGGTATCCCACAGTATGTTTGTTGCATCTCCTCCTCCTGACCACTTCCACTGTATTACAATGTAGGGCCAGACCCCGTAGAGTTTGAGGTCGTTGTAGAGTCCGATCCAGAACTTATGAACTTTCCCAGTTGTTGCATTTTTCAGTCTCTCTTCTTCCCACCATGTAGTGATGGGGGACAGATCAGTATAAGTAGCTCTGCAGTACTGTTGAGCAATCAGCCATTCGCAGTTTATGTCCACATATACGTGCTTTCCAAACTGTGCCGACATACTTAAAGTAAAGAGCATTTTCAAAACCACAATCCTCATGGTGGTGAAGTTTGCACATAGTTGTAAGGCGTGTTCTGTTCGAGGTGAAACCTGTGTTTCAATTTGGTCGCTTTTCTGTTGTCTCCTCACATAAGTCAGTGAATAGGCAACCTCGAGCTGTGTCTAGTGTCAATAAAAATTATGCAAAATTAAGTTGACATATCATCTGCCCAGGTCAGTAGGACATTGAGACACAGACCATGTCACTGCAAGATCTTTGGTTTGACTCTAGCAGGGGACCTTTGATGTACTGTATGTCAAGGAACCTCGCTCAATGTGATTCCTGTCTGTGTCAACTGTTACTTCTCCTAGTGCCCTGTTGGCAGAACAAACTGTCTACAGTGTGCAGTTGTTTCATCGGTCCAATTTATGTGACAATCATGTCAATTTTAACATGCTATTTGCATTTACTTAGCTTCACAGTATAGGGCTGGCCTCGTTGTTGCAGTCCAGCCAAAAATAATGGGAAAATCTGATGCAGTAAATACTGTAAAATCTATTTGAGTTTGGGTGAAATTCTTTAGTGATATGGTTGCCTTTTTGGCACATACCCCTAACTGTCAACAAAAGGCACAGGCATATTGTGAAAATAAAGGTTGAACTGGGTCATATTGATGCTGTATTTTGTTGTCCTTTGTGTAATGATTGAAAGACTATATTAATTTGACAACAAGCTGTGATGTTTGATGGAAATGTTTGCTTTTGTTTCATGTTTTTAATGTTTTTTATGTGTTGGCCAGTAACTTTCAGTGTAGGCCTGTGCGTGAACAGTTTTGAAAATGTAACTTCTGAATGGACAAATGTGTGTGAGAAAAACAGTGACAGGGTTTTAGTGTCAAACTTTCAAGCACTTTGCATTAAAATCACCAAGAGCTTGCAGGAGCCCCTCAATTCAATAATCAGTAGAGGCTATACAGCGGGTTAACAAAGTTGTGCGTGACTGCCAGAAATCATGCTCTGACACTGATTTAACTAAATTTGCTAGAGATCAGCAGAAGTCAGTGAAGCCTGCATGTTCATTTGGGCATCAATACGTGACGGCACGTTCTGCTTAAACTCAACACATCCTGCCCGACTCCGATCAACTTCCATAACCTAAGTCAAATGCTTTTCTGTAATGTTTAGGCAAAACGGTGAACCTGTGACCCATCAGATTCTGTGAGTTAAGAGCATTGATGGAGAAAAAAAAAAAAAAAAAAAACACTGGTTGAAAAGGTATGTACAGGTGAGATGTTAGGGCCCTACAGACAAACTTTTGCACACCAGTTTCTGCTACTCACCAGTCACGTTTTGACAAAATTTAAGCCTACTGATTTCAGTGCCTGCCTTATGTCATTTTTTAAGCATACAGTTTAGTGTTTTTTCCCCCCTAGTAGTAAACACAAGAGTAGTGAGATTATGTTTGCTATACTTCCCATTTGCCTCTGTGAAAGCCTGATACTGATGTTTTCATAGACACATTTGTTCATAGCTGAAAATTGTTTGCATGTTTTTATAAACGTGACCTCAGATTATAGTGCAACATCCAAATAATATTACCCAATGATAGTTTGAATTTATTTCAGACCTATCGAGTTACCTGTTGGTGAGCAGCTTCTGAGAGGAAAGTCACTGATTTGCACAAGGAAATACATTTTCCTACAGAAGACACCCCTGTGACATATTGGTGGATGTGTCAGTGGGAACTGAACCTGGGTCTCATGCCAAAGGCATACATCTTATCCACTGTTCCATCACCACCAGCCAACCATCCATTTGAATAAATCGAGAAGCTCACTCATAAGCTACATAAGTGCATTTCAAACATTTTTGCCAATTTAAATGTTTTGATATTACCAAATGTAGAGTGTCAATGCAAGCCGTTATTAGAATATCATGCAGCATAAGTCAGTAACTACGGGCCCTATTGCCGGCAACACCACAGTTGCCCCTGTTTTTTTTTCCCCCCTCTCTTGCAGCCAATTTTGTTTGAATGGCATGATTGCTGGTTTGCAGGTGTGCTCTGCTAGTCTGCTTGTTCATCTAGCTAGAGTCTGGTCATCTTGTCACATGATCAAATAGACACTTGTTTTGAGACTGGGCCACAACATAAGCCACACATTACCCAGTTATCAACAATGCTTACGCTGATACGCAATACATGTGACACGAATACCAAAAAAAAAATAAATAAAAAATGCCTGTCAGGGTGTAGAGTAGGAGGTTCCAAAGGTACATTTACTATTGTCATTGGGCGCATCGGTTAGAATATATTGAAGTAAGCGAGGAAACTTGGAACGTCCTTTGAACAACATTTTATTTCTGCATTTGTCAACATAATCAGGAAAAATAAGAGACACATAAGTTGTTCAATCTGAAAGAAAGCAAACATAAGATTAGAAACTAAAGTAACATGTCCATTTCAAGGAAATAAGAAAAGACAAACACCTAAGCTTTTCATAAACATAGGATAAAACTAGAGTAAATTAAACTTCTCTTACCT
Organism: Micropterus dolomieu; assembly: GCF_021292245.1. NCBI lineage: Eukaryota > Metazoa > Chordata > Actinopteri > Centrarchiformes > Centrarchidae > Micropterus > Micropterus dolomieu. Next base: position 18,191,575 of record NC_060153.1, read on the forward strand.
GAACTGCCACCCCATGTGGAAGTGAAAGAGTGAATGAAAGGGAGTGCAGTCCTTAAATAGTGTGAACAGGTGAACTCAATCAAGTCAATTAGGAGGAATGAAAGATGTCTATGAAGATTCTCAGTCATCCAGGACATAGTTATCCAACGAAGGCTAAAATCAAGGGCAACTGGACTTGGTTGAAGATACTGGAAGACGTTTCGTCCCTCATCCAAAGGACTTCTTCAGTTCTGACTGACTGGCAGGGAAACGCAGCTATTTAACCTTGGCCAGGGTCATCGATACCGCTGGTTCGTTAGTGTGAGGGACGAAACGTCTTCCAGTATCTTCAACCAAGTCCAGTTGCCCTTGATTTTAACCTTCGTTGGATGAGGAATGAAAGGTGAAAGCGGGAGCCAATCAGTGATGAGAAAAGGAACTAAAGGAAGTGAGGTAGGTGAAAGGAAGTGAATAAAAATAAAGATAAATTGAGGATCTTTACTACACGGGGCATATCGCAGCACGCCCTTCAACAAAAGCTCACAGATAGCACAACTTTTTATTTAGATTAAACAGCCCAAATTCTGTACGATGAATTCTTATTTGTATTTTTTTGTATTTATTATTTGCTAAGATTTCAGTGATTTGTCTAGAAATCCAACCCTTTGTCTAATCCTAGGTGAGATAGCTAAGGTAAGCCCAAATTCATCAGAGAATAGTGAATTGTTTTGGGAAGTCAGGATTTGCAATTGCAAGATTTTTTTTAACACCCAAGTTATCTTACTGCTGCCTGCCTAATGTCACTGGGGAGCATGCAGTAGATTCTCATTTCACCATATAGTACCCTACATTCCAAACCATGGCATCTAAATTAAATCATTGTTTTTGGGATTAAGTGTTGGTATTGTAATCGGAATGCTATGTATTTTCATTCTGTGTAGGTAGATGGTGGAACAGTACTGAAGTGAACATACCATTTTCTTAGATGAGAACAGATTTTATTTAATGAATATGCTGCATTAACAGAACAAATGATGCATTCTTTGCATTTGAACATTTATACATGCACATTTTACTTAATCCTTATGTAAATAAATGTGTACTAAATAACATTTCTTTATATGAAATAAAACCTCAGTGATTTAGGTTATGAAAGACGCTTGCAGTATATGATTAGCATTAGCAAATTTCTGTTGGTTTTTTTGTTTGTTGTTGTTGTGTTTTGTCTCCACTCTGCTTAACTAAGGATGTATAGTAAGACATGTAATATCATATGGAGATACAGGACTAGATAAAAAAGACTATTTGGCTTATTTGGCTCTTCAGCTCTCTTTTCATCTATAGATATATATGTCAGTGCAGCACTGTGTAATATCCACAAATAAAAAATGATTTTAAAAAAGTGTTATTAGACATGATTATTGCGTTGTGCATTTGAAAATAATGACCAGCTTACAAAAACAATGTATTCCAAAAATGTTAATACATTATTGGTGGCATTTTATTACAACTTTGGTCACATTATTACAATATTGGGAAATAATAACATTATCAGGTCCTGCAAAAATTAGGTTAACCTAATAATGTAATACAATTTATTACATTGGTTAAGACATTTTATTACATTATTGGGAAGTTATTACATTATCAGGAAATTATTACATCATGGGTATTACAATCCCTCTTGTCTACTTTAGTTTGAAACACTTCTATTCACGGTTCATCACAAATTGTAGGTTGAGTGTACGAACAAGAAGAAGTTTATAACCTTTTAACATGGTTTGCATGCACTACCTACTACAACTATTACAAGTATACCCTTCTTTTAAAACATTCCACCCCAGATGGGACTCGAACCCACAATCCCTGGCTTAGGAGGCCAGTGCCTTATCCATTAGGCCACTGGGGCCCTTACGTTCACCATCTCATAAAATAGATAGGTAATTACATAACGTGTACAACAAAAAATCCTACATTATGTAATAATGCACATAACTGATTGACGGATGTATTTTGTGTATCATGAATGAGAACTGTCCATAGACTGTATATAAAAAGGAACTGTCAAAATATTCAGTGTCGTGCCGCAGCACCGTCTCTCTGTTCCGTTGCTAAGCAACAAAGAACACGCTACTGAGTCAAGTTTAGGACAGAGGAGACGAGCTGTTTCCTGTTTGACTACAAAATAAATGTCACTCGTGAGCGCTATTCTATATTGATTGCGATATCCGAGCTTTTCCTTCAAATGCCATCTCCATCTTGGGTTTCGGCCAGCTCAGAGTTTCAGACACATCAACGCTTCACCCTAAATATGTGTTTAACTGCCTCCCTACATTTTACGTCCTTTCCCTGTGCTATTAATTTGAAAATATGAGAACGGAAGAAGTTCCATGTGCTGCGTGTAAACTATCAACTAAGCTAACGTTATCCACAATACTGCACATAGCAAAACTCTCCTGATGATAGTGGAAAAAAAACTTATGAAACTATCATTTTATCACGGCCATGCAAGTCGTAAGAGAATTCAGTTTAATGACAAAATGAAACGAGGTAGCTAAGACTAACATTAGGTAGCAAACGTAACGGCTAGCGGTCAACGTTAAGCTAACAATTTGTGTTTTCATATTAGGGGACACCCGACGTTCCCTAGGTTAGTAATAAAAAGTCTTAGCTAGGTAACTTACCTCTTCAAGAAAGACTCGTCGACATGGTAAGTTCACGTTTTTGCGTAACTCATGCCAGGACTATTACAACGCTTTAGCAGTCTCATAAGTTAACTTGTGTTTTGAAACTGTCGTGCATGTTGGCCGCAATCCGCTGAAAGTTTTGTGATAACTTGAGAAAATGTTGTACCCCTTGGCAGATCCTCTCTCGCATGAAGCCAGCCGTGGGAGGAGAGACATCGGTGAGCATTAGTGAGAAAAATAAGAAAAACAAGACAAAGGTTCCGAGCTTGGATGAATACCTGCAACAGAGAGACTACCTCGGCGCCTTGACGCTGCTGGAGGTAACTTACTGTGCTTAACACGACACATAACCTAAAAGAAACACGCAATCCAAATCACGGGTTAGTAAAGATAATAATTGCGCTACAGCCACTAAAAGGCACATGTTAAAGATCCCATGCAGGTATGGATTCATGGATCCCAAGTAATTGAATCCTTACCAGCTCTGTGTGCTGCACTGCAGCTGACGGACATCTGAACAATTTGTTAGAAAACATCAACATGATCCCAAAAGGGCCTAATAAAGTGTCACATCATAAGGGCCTAATAAAGTGTCACATCATAATTATTATAATACAAGTTCTATAAATAATATCACAGTTGGATTATAATAACAGAACTGCACTTGGTTTAATTCAAAAGTAGTAAATGGTAAATCTCCTTTTAAAAAGACAATGGAATCCAATGAATGAAGTCCAGTCCATCATCAATTCTTCATATATATCCAAATTCAAGATGGTAGGGGTAGGAGGAAGGAGCAGGAGCCAGGGAAGCTTGGAGGATGTGTGGTTAAGTAACGTTACAGTGGTTCTCAAAGGTTTTTACGTCATTGACCCCTCTACTGACACAAATTAGACCACTAACCCCCATTTGATAAGATTTTGTCCCAGGGTCCCCCATCTGATAGGATTTTTCTTTTAGATGTTTTATTACAGAAAGTGGATGAAACCATGACCAAAATAGTGATACATTTTGTCAGTGTGTTACTTATGGATGCAATTATAGAATTAAAGAATTGTGGTTAATATATTACGTTTTAAATGTGCAGTGCTTTCTTTTAAATAACAATCCAGTCAACTTTTTGCTGGGGAACCCCTGAGGATCCCCAAACCCCACTTTGAGAACCACTGGTGTAGTAGATGTGGTCAGAGTAGGCACATTACACTATAGAGAGATTAGCTAGATTGTTAACTACTTTTTCATTGTTGTATTAGAGGTAGACTGGTAGACTATTGCAGATATATTGGTATTGGTGTCTATGTTGGCTGAGAAGATATTGAGGTGCAGAATTGGCAAAGTAGGTTTGAGGTCATTTAAAAACACTATTACATAGTTTCTTTTTCCACTGTAAAATGCCTTAGTGTTTATCTTGGTCACAAAAACAAACACAACATATAACAAACCTAAGGGGCTGTATCGAGATTGTTTTTGTATGTTTAAAAAAAATGTATATTGGCAAATATATTATTATTTTTAAAGCTAGATTGTGGGACTTTTACGTGTTTGCCAGAGCTAAAGGTGGAGCAACATAGCAACAGCAGCAACTCAGGATGCTTATACGTCATAGGCATATCGACAGTGTTGTGTAATTACTGTCACTGTCAGAAGGGGGAGACAAAAGTTTCACACTGCAGGTTTGAACTCCCACATATCAATATTGGTATAGTAGTATAGTATATAGTTTGAATAGCTTGGCTGGCTAAGATAAAACCACTGGGCTAACGTTCCTCTGTGGCTGAACAAATTATTTCACAGAGGTGCTACCTATTTTCTTTCTGTCATACCCTGAAATTAAAGTTTCACAAATAGAATCACTCCCATATCTATGCTACAGACAACACCGTGCTGCTTTACTGCTGATGTCTTGCTGTGTCATCTGTAGTTTCAGAGAAGTATTGGCGAGAAAGAGGAGCATGCGGACCTCTGGATTGGCTACTGCGCCTTTCACTTGGGTGATTACAAGAGAGCTATGGAGGTATGTGTGTCTGAATGATATATAAGATATGTATAGCTAGGTAAACAGCCTTTCACATAAAGTACCCTAAATGCTATATTTAAATAACCAATAACGAATACCTGTTGTAGAAATGGATAAGGATGTTGGTAGGGTCTGATCACATTTGTAACGCTTCCTTATCATGTTCTGACAGGAGTACAAGTCTCTGACGATGAAGCCTGAATGTCCTGCTGAGGTGTGGGTCCATCTGGCCTGTGCCCTGTTTTTCCTGGGGCTCTACAAAGAGGCAGAGGATGCTGCATCAAAGGGTAGGCTTTCCAACTGAATACATTTGTAAATTCCTCCTTTGTACTAGGAGGATGTGCTAACCACTTGACCTACATTTTGTACAATGTTGCTTGGGAAACATCCTTCTTGCTTAGCAGCACACTGTTAAGCATTTGATTTTCTCTAGCTCATCAATACATGCAACAAAATATAGTATGCACCTATTCTGCCAACCAAATATACCATACATTAATATTATTATTATTGGTTTATTTTCAATTAAGTACTCATTCATGCAATTTCAGTTAAAAAACACACAAATTTAGTAATTGTGTACCAGGTTTTATTCAAGAAGTCTACTAATTACTTGCAAGCTTTTATTGTGAAGCAGCTGGTATTATGAAGACTTTCTCGCAGCTTCAAGTACATGAAGAAAATGAGTAGATTTAGCAGACTTTTAAATGGGTTTGCTGTAGACTTTCAGTTCCAATTAATTCACTCCTCCGTTACTGTGTACATTCTTTGTGCCAGATCACATACAATGCTGTTCAGTCAGTTATGTGATTGCTAAGAGCAAGGTTATGATGTTAATGAATTGTGCCTCTTATTCTCATGTGGTTTGCTGTCAAACTAAATTTGGCATCTCTTGCTCTCTGCAGCTCCAATGTCCCCTCTCCAAAACCGACTCCTCTTCCACTTGGCTCACAAGGTTGGAAAACTATTATGTAATATTTTATAATTGTGTGTATTCTTTCCCTCTCTGCCTTCACAGGATCACTAACAATTCACTGCTGAGCAACCCTCCACTGTAGATACAGGTTTATGTATGAGAAAAATACTGTAGTCATGTCATACAATACTGATGTTATAGTTTTATTCCATCTCGTTTCATCTGAGCTCAATAGTGAGGACATCTTTGTGGTATTTCCACCGTTTGTGTAGATTTTCTGTACATTTCACCATCATATCTCAACACAGACCTGATAAAATCCCTCGTGTTAGCTTTTTTACCTGCGTTGTGTCTTGAGATGTGTAGTACAAGTATTATTATTATTATTGTGTTTCAGTTCAACGATGAGAAGAAGCTGATGGGTTTCCACCAGAACCTGGAGGATGTGACAGAGGATCAGCTGAGCCTGGCATCCATCCACTACATGCGCTCCCACTACCAGGAGGCTATAGACATCTATAAACGCCTTCTACTGCAGAACAGGTCTGTGCTCTGCCCCGCATTTTACTCTCTTAAATTAATTTCACAGTGCTGCTGCACTTGGGTGCACGTGCCACCCCAGCACCACCTTGACAGGTGCGAGTTGTTAATGGAGGAATGTTAGATAGTGTCAGTGCAGCGGACCTGCTGAGCTAGCTTCCTCTAATTCTGCATGGTGCAAGGGTAAGAAAATGAAAGACTTTGATTTCAGTAGATATCCTGTACCACTTCTCTCAGAGATCGATGCATGGCTTTGTGGTGGGCTGAGGTGCATCTGAGGTATTTTACGAGGTTGACAGCAGCTTTAGTTGAAGGCCTCTCGAGCAGCTCAGAGCACATTTTTTAAATGCACCTTAGCCATACTACCATAACTACTACTTCTTCTGAATGATAACGACAAAATGCCGAAAATCAAAATAGGGTTTTGCTAAACATTGCGTATTTCCCTCTGAGAAGATTGTATTAAAAGCATGAGCCCATTTTCTCAAAGCCTTGATGCTGATGTATTTTTCCTGTGCTCACTTCATGTCTGTTTTTTTTGTAGTTTGTGGGATTTCAATAAAAATATATAAAGATATTTGTTATTAAAATATTTACTAATAATAAGATCTGTCTTAGCTGAAATGCTGTTGAAAATTAACTGTAAGTAAATTTACATTGCTAAAGATTCTACCAACTGTACCACAGGTAACTTTTGAATTAATTCTTGGTTTAATTATCTGATGTAAGGAATAATTTAATAACATCTGTAAACACGCTACTATGTCAAGCAATACAAGACAATAGTGAGTTTTTTTAAAATTCACGTAAGATTTGCAAAATTTCCTGTTCTAAATGGCATATACTGTATTTGTGGATTTGAAAGAAAATCCTCTTATTGCATCTTGTCTTTCAGAGATTTCCTGGCCCTGAAAGTTTACGTGGCTCTGTGTTACTACAAGCTGGACTACTATGACGTGTCCCAGGAGGTGTTGGCCGTGTACCTGCAGAGCATGCCTGACTCCACTATTGCCCTCAACCTCAAGGCCTGCAACCACTTCAGACTCTACAATGGCAAGGCAGCGGAGGTACTGAGTGTTCGATTGCTGCATGTCCTTCCTGATATTTTAGTTGTTCTTCATTGTGACGCATTTTCCACATTTCACAGACACGTTTGTGGCTATATCTCCACACACCAACAGACTGACAAGTAATAAAATGGCAAGTACAGTTGAAACCGCTTACTGTGACCGGTTACAGTGATCAACTGCTTATATGCTGCAAAAAACTTGGGACAGAATGATTCCTATACAAATACTGTTTAAATAATTTGTTTATAGTAATCAAATAGTCTGCTTACTGTGTTCATTATGTGTCTTTCATACATGAAAACATATGGGGGGAAAATCTGAATATTTTATGAATTTGTTTGGTCCGGCACTGATGGCCTCCAGTTTTTTTTCAGGCCTGTTGAAAATTTAGAAACTGTAACCACCACCGAGCTGTGGATTAGCAGATTATTTGCACTACTGACGTTACTGTATTTGTGAACAGCACAGTACTGTTTTAGGTTACAGCCTAATTATAATTTGAACTACAGTAAGCTATATTTTCTATGCAGTACTGTATTGTATTACTTCTACAGCTAGAAAAAAATGAGTAAATAGTGAAGCTGTCTGTTTCATTACTTTATATTCATGTAATAAAGATGCAAATGTCAATAAGATGGTAATCTGCATGAGAAGTAAAGAATAAAAACAATAATCATTCGCTTATAGTGATCAATTTAAGTTAACAGCTCACAGTACTATAACTATGTGAGAAGAAACTAATTAAATATATTCTCAGTGCTGTCAATGCACAGGATCTGTGTTTTTATTGGAAATCTTTGTTTTTTAAATATTATTTATTTATTAGCCCATCATGCACCATTACAGTTGAGCTGCTTGCCCTTTTCATTTCTTCGGGCGAGAGTAACTGGTGGTAGGTTTGTGACTTATGTGTGCACTCTCCTCCCTCTTAGGCTGAGTTGAAGAACCTAATCGACATTTCCTCCTGCTCCTTTGAGTTTGCTAAGGAGCTTATCCGACACAACCTGGTAAGCTCCTCACAAGCTCTAACTGTGTAGGTGTGTGCGAGTGTGTGCACTAGTGACTCACATGCTACCACTCCACACTCTGAATCTGTCCGCTGTGTACTGCAGGTGGTGTTTCGTGGCGGGGAGGGGGCGTTGCAGGTGCTGCCTCCTCTGATCGATGTGATCCCTGAGGCCAGACTCAACCTGGTCATCTACTATCTCAGACAAGGTGCGTCATGGAGTTGCAGGTCTCTGAAACACGCCAAACAGATCTTTAGACCTTTTTTCACAAATGCAATCTACTATAGTCATCCAAGATAAGTTATAAATACAAAAACACAGTATTTCTTACAAACGTACTGTATAATACGTTTAAAGTAAACTAAAAATGATGAAACAGTATACAACACAAGGAAATCCCACTCTTTCCCTTTATTCTCATCTAGTCCTCATACTGTCACATTTACCATGTAACATTTAAAGGGATAGTAAGCGGTTGAAATCCAAAACACTTATTGTTGAATTCAGCAAATATTTCCTCATCCGGTTTTCCTACTCAGCCCTAGCTCTGTAAATGGAAAACAAAGATAGTGGTCCAGACCTTCCCCACAACATTGTTCCAGCCATCAGCAACAGGTGGCATTTCAACACTGGAGAAACCTCAGAGATTTGACATTATGGGGGGCGGAGCTTCTGACGGGAGGGGTGCATTTGTTTGGCATTTGAGTTCAAATCTCAACAATTCCTCTGCAGAATTATTTACTTCTCCCTTTAAAGTAAACACAGCGTTCCTGTTGCAGCTCCGGGATTCACATGTTCCATTTTACATTTCCAGATGATGTCCAGGAAGCATACAACCTCATCCAAGATTTGGTGCCCACTACGCCTCAGGTAATGATTCAAAGCGACGTTGAGTTTTAATATGATATTACACTTCTTTTCTTTTAAGGGCGATGTGCTAAATTTCATTCCAGCGTGAATGTAATACAGTAGCTGTGTTTAACTACAACCAGTGCTTGTATTGACCCGTTTGCGTTCAACGGTTTAGAGGTTATGATCTTTTACAGGAATGAAAAAAAAAATCATGCCGGATTAAATGAAGCCTATTAATAAATCTCTTCTCCTCGCTAACTACACTTGAGAGTTCCTGAAGAGTCTCTTCTTTTACGTGACCAGTTCTTTTATCTTCAAAAGCACCTTGATGTCGCTTCGATCTGAAAGCATGTGAAGTGTTTGGTTTTTTACCTCTTTGTGCATTTGTTTTACTTGTTACTCGTTTGCAAAAAAAGATTAAATGATGGGTACAAAGTTGTTAAAAGAAGTATTTCACTTTTACCCACAAGTGAATTATTGCTTTTAAGTGTGTTTTTTCATGTTTCCTGTCAACGTTGCCTTTCTCCCTTTTTAAATTCTAGACAAGGGAGCCTATAATGTTTTTTTTACGTTGATCCTTTATTTTCCCAGGAGTATATTTTGAAAGGAGTGGTAAATGCTGCATTGGGACAGGAAATTGGATCAGTGAGTATTTCTGTTCAATAAATACTTAATCACAAACACATTTGTTCACAGTGAGTCCGAGAAACATTTGTTATTGCACTTTTATGTTTCAGAGGGATCACCTGAAAATTGCTCAGCAGTTCTTTCAGTTGGTTGGAGGCTCGGCCAGCGAATGCGGTACATTGAGTTGAAATTTGATAAATATGATCTTTTACAGCAACACTGTGTGAGCATGTGTGTAACATGTTTTTCACTTTCAGATACTATTCCTGGCAGACAGTGCATGGCGTCCTGCTTCTTCCTCTTGAGACAGTTTGAAGATGTTCTCATATATTTAAACTCAGTCAAGGTTAGTGTTCTCTCAGTACAAGGCATGCATTATACGGTGTATTCCTGCGAAGAGGCGCAGTGGTATTTTTTTATTGTGGTATCAGTATGTAAGTGGGAGTTGAAAAAAAACCTCCCACACACTGGGTGTTAGGTGTCACTTCAGATGACAAGTGGTGCTTTACAGATGCAGAGCATTTATTCACGTTTGTGTTTATGTGCACTTACTGACAAACAGTTCACACTTTGATGCACTTTTGTTTAGACGTATGGATACTTAACCTTTCTGCGCCTTTCTTTTTGCAGGGTTACTTCTATAATGATGATACGTTCAACTTCAACTATGCTCAGGCTAAAGCAGCCCTCGGCAACTACAAAGAAGCAGAAGAGGTACCTTACTTCAGCATACGCCTGCACAGCTGCTTTTTACAGACATTGATTAATTCTGACAAGTTGTTGACTGGACTGATTTTATTCTTTCTTTCAGGTTTTTCTGCTGATTCAGAGTGAAAAGATCAAGAATGACTATGTGTACCTCAGCTGGCTGGCACGATGCTGTATGTATAGAAGTCGTACAGATTCAGTCAAATAGCACAATTCAGATTTCTGGCCTCTAGAATTTAGGGTCACCCTTGCACTCTTGCTGGTGTCACGCTCAACAGCTCTAAGAAATGGATATCTCCATCCTTTCTCGGCTTAATCCATATCAATTAAACCTGCCCACAGGCGTTTCATATATCCCAAATCAGAACCTATAAAGTTGCTGAGACTGCCTGTGAATGATGGATCATTGAACACTTGTCTTGTTCTTGTCAGACATAATGAACCAAAAGGGTCGGCTTGCCTGGGAGCTCTATCTGAAGATGGGCACTTCCTCTGATTCCTTCACTCTGCTGCAGCTCATTGCCAACGATTGCTATAAGGTGACATCATCTTCTGTATCATCTGCGGTGACTGCTTAAATCGGAAATGTATGAATTATTGCTGAAACAATTAAGTCAATTAATCGCCAATCATTTTGATAATAAATTCACTGTTTAAGTCAAGAATCAGGCACCACATTCTCTGCTTCTCTAATGTGAGTTTCACTGTTTCATATTGTTACATATTGAATGTCTTTCAGTTTTGGACCCGTGGTCAGACAAAATTTGTCACCATGAGTTCTGGGAAGTGATTTACATTTTTCACAATTTGTTTAAAAAATGATTCATTGAAAAATAATAGATGAATAAATATTAAATAGTCCTAAATTGCAGCCATAGTATCAATGTTTATTTGTTATTTTCCTCTGAATTTAAGTATCAGGCTGTAACTGATGATTACATCTATTATACAGATCATTTTCTTGATTATTATACAAATTTCCAGAGTCCAAGGTGACACCTTCAGATGTCTTGTGTGTCCAACCAACAATACGCTCCGATCTAAGAAGCTGGCACCGTCAGACTTTCGCTTTAGAAGTGACTCAAGGAAACGATTGTCAAAATAGTTGCAGATTATTATATGTCACTCGACTAACTCTATTTAAGTACAATTGCACCAATTTCTTCATCTGGCTGTTTCTTTGTTAAAATACCATCATTTATTGTCGTGTATGTGTAAGTATGTGTTGTTTATTCCTGCGCTACAAAATTCTAAGGCATACCCATTTCCTGAACTCAAATATATCAATTGTGTGTATATATAAACCTGATTCTAATTCGACACCTTAGTGGAGAAATATCACACTTAATTCTCTGCCTGCCTGTTTTTGTGATATTTTTCTCTAACCATTTGGCCTTATTGGGATGTCAATATTGCCTGCTAGTGCTCATGAGCCCAGCCTGTTTTTTCAGATGGGCCAGTTCTACTATGCAGCCAAAGCCTTTGACGCACTGGAGAAACTGGACCCAGGCTCCAACTACTGGGAAGGCAAGAGAGGGGCGTGTGTCGGCATCTTCCAGCTCATACTGGCGAACAAGGAGTCCAAGTATGTTTGTCTCTTTTTCCTGTGCAATAATGGTGGTCTTGATTTTATCATTACACGTTTAACAATGTTTTCCTATTTTTTTTTGTTGTTGTTGCAAAACATTCGTCAAAGTAGTCCCTGTCATCATCAAGTAAAATTGAATAAGATCTGGACTCGCATATCAAACTTCTGGGGTCTGCTCGAGTGGGTGTGATCGCTAAATAAAAGAAACATGAGAGATGGCATTCCTGATCTAATCTTGTTTCCTGACATATCCTGTTTGTGTTCTAGGGAGACACTTAAAGAGGTGGTGTCCCTGCTGCGAAATTCAGGAAACCCGCAGGTTGAATACATCATCCGAGCTTTGAGGAAGTGGGCCAAAGACAACAGAGTGCTGCTCTCCTGACAGGCTTCGGCACTGAACTTCAGCTTACTACATCCAGAGTAGCAACATTATGCAGACGTCAGCCGTCATAATAGTGCATTTGGTCATTCCACTTAAATTAATTGTATAAATGATAGCTATGCCACATGAAGCAAAGAAATATCTAACTACTATCTCTGCTATACTGTAGTGTTTTGTATTGAAAATATGAAAGTTTTGCAATTCAAATGTTCTTGTATATTTGTATTAAAATGTGTCTATGTATTTTTTTGACTTTCATGTTATCAGTGGTTGATTTGAATGAATTTTAGTGCAGCAGCTGACAACTTCTTTTCTTTTTTGTCTTTTTAAGCAATACAAAAATACACATTTGCAGAACAAGAAAGAATGGAACATATTAAGATAAAGTAAAACTGACAAGGGACAGGGACAAGATATGAGCATATCTGTAAGAGAAAGGAGCAAGACAAAACAAATTATACAAATTATCAAAAACAACATTTACTATTTTATTAACAAGAGACAAAGTGAAATGTTTTTTGCCATTTAAATTTTCTGATTTCTATTCATCTCTCGTATGAATGACATTAACAAAATTAAGCAGAAATTAATGAATAGACATGTCTGTTAGTCCAATTCCATGTATGAATACCCATAAAATGTAAAAATTTAATAAATATTATTTTTGACTAGGTCCAGAGATGTAAATGGGGATATATATTTTCAGCTTGAGCTGTGTCCCAATTTCATATTTCATCTAAGCATGTTTGCTTACTGCAGTATGCAGTCAAACAATAACAAAATTTAGAATACTAAAATAAGTAGTAGGCAGTATCAAACTAAACAACTCTTGGAGGGAGCAAGGGAGCCGCAGCGGCTCTACTCTGAGCTCCTCGCGGATGGCCGAGCTTCTCACCTTATCTCTAAGGGAGATAACAAAAAAAGGGAGATCTTCTCCGACACCCACTGCTTTGCATTTGCCACAGCTGAGGCTGCAGCCCTTCGGGACCGTCGCTATCTTGCAACCGCCTCCAGAGTCCTCCGACACAACAAATCCTGGAAGGCCTCCTTCTTCAGTCGGAGGGCTTCCCTGACCACCGGTGTCCACCACGGTGTTCGAAGGTTACCGCCCCTTGAGACACCTAAGACCTTGAGACCACAGCCTCCCGCTGCGGCTTCAGCAATAGAGGCTTTGAACATTGCCCACTCATGTTCAATTTCCCCAACCTCCACAGGGATACCAGAAAAGCTCCACCGGAGGTTTGAGTTGACTACCCGTTTGGGCTTACTGGGTCTGTCCAGAGTCTTCCCCCACCCCCTGACCCAACTCACCACCAGATGGTGATCAGTTGACAGCTCCGCCACTCTCTTCACCTGAGTGTCTGAACCATGCGGCCTCAAATCAGATGAGACGATTCCAAAATCAATCATCGATCTTTGGCCTAGGGTGCGCCGGTACCACGTAAACTTATGAGCATCCTTATGCTCGAACATAATGTTTGTTATAGACAATCCATGACTAGCACAGAAGTAAAACAACAAACACCAACTCGGGTTCAGATCAGGGGGGCTGTTCCTCCCGATCACGCCTTTCCAGGTATCTCCATCATTGCCCACGTGCGCGTTGAAGTCTTCCAGCAGAACTATGGAGTCCCCTACTGGAGCCCCATACAGAACTCCATTCAGGGTCTCCAAGAAGGCTGAGTACTCTGAACTGCTGTTTAGTGCATATGCACAAACAACAGTCAGAGTTTTTACCCCACTACCCGAAGGCGTAGAGAGGCGACCCTCTCGTTCACAGGAGTAAACTCCAACATAGCAGCGCTCAGCCGGGGACTTGTTAGTATCCCCACACCCGCCTGGCGCCTCACACTTTGAGCAACTCCAGAGAAGAATAGTGTCCATCCCCTATCAAGGAGTACGGTTCCAGAACCGAGACTGTGCGTGGAGGTCAGGCCCACCAGATCTAACTGGTAGCGCTCCATCTCCCGCACAAGTTCCGGCTCCTTCCTCCACAGAGAGGTGACGTTCCATGTCCCCAGAGCCAGCCTCTGCCGCCCGGGTCTGGTCCGTGGAGGCCCCTGACCTTCACTGCCACCCATGTGGCAGCGCACCCGACCCCTGCGGATCTTCTGATGGATGGTGGGTCCAAGGGATGGAGAGGGGGGTGCCACGTTGCTTATTCGGGCTGTGCCCGGCCGGGCTCCGTGGCAAACCCGGGTCTGGGCCTGGCTCCAGAAGGGGGCCCCGGGCTTCCTCCAGGCAGGGTCTCTCCTCCTCTTCCTTGTCGTTTCATCAGTGAACCATTCTCAGTACATTTTTTTGTTGTTTTCAATTTATATATATATGTATATTTACATTAAGATTTTTATAGTTTTTGGTTAAAGTAGTAAAATGCTAGATTAGTATGTTTGGGGTAAATTATAGTGATTTCACACCATTGGGGGGGGGGGGGGGGGGGCATTTACCCCCATGTGGAAAATGATTTTCTCCTCAAATTTACATTTGATTAGATTCTAATTAATTTCACAACTGTAGGCATTTATTTTACTTTAAATTATGTTACCCTAAGCATGGCCATCTCCAAGATACAAAAAAACCCTATAAAATATTATTTTATGTGTCAGGAAATAGACATAGAGCGTAGAGGGGGTGTCTTACCCCACTCTACCCTATTTGACAATGGCATGTCAAAGTTGCAGTTTGATTAACATGCACTGGTGAAATGTATGACTTCCTGATAGAATGACAAGGTTTAAGGAGTACTCCATGGATTTAGTATTGCACTTCTGTAAAGTCAAACAGATTTTTTTTATGAGAGACAATTTAAAACAAGAATGGTCTCAATCAAAGCAACATAGGCAGAGAAATGCTGAATTTCAGTCATTAGTGTAAGTCAAGCCTCAAAAACACAAGGTCCTACAATTCCCAAAAGGCCTCACTTTTCAAACTTATTGCTCCATTTGTAATGCAGACTTTACGTTAAAAAGTTTCTTCTTCAGTTCTCAGGGCCAGACTTGACAGAGCCCCTCCAGAGCAACAGAAGACATTATTTTCACGGGCTGACAGTATATTCTCATTAAGCTGGTTAAATTTGTAAGTGCATCTTTTCATTCCTGGTCACTTCCCCACAGTGAGGAATACAGATGATTCATTTTACACTTGTATCAGATCAGATCAGTAAGTCCAGGTATTGGTATCGGGACTGAAAAAGTCAGATCGGTGCATTCTTAATTAAAACACAGTGTACTGTAGGTGACCACAGAGCAGAAGGAGGTGAAACAGGTTGTTATTCAGCAGAGTAACTGGCTGTGTGTGTAGCCAGTCACAGGCGGGGACTCTGTGGCAACAAATTTCATTTTCTATACTCATGCAACGTTAATTTAGATACCACTGTTGTCATCAACCTAACTATTTATGTTTGGATGTTTCACTGTGGACAGAGGTCTCCATAGGTGTCATTTACACTGGGGACGCTGGGGACATTTTTTGAAAGGACTGATTTTGTCCCCGTCACTTTTTGAAAGGACTGATTTTGTCCCTGTCACTTTTTGATAGCATTGAGAGCTTTGAGAAAGTTTTATTTGCACAATAAGAAAACATGCAATGCAATTAAAATATAGAAGGAACAAATGTGCACTGAGGAAAAATAAGACACATAATCTACAAAACAAACTAATGATTATAAAATGACCCAAAAATGTGCACCAATCAGTAACTTCTTGACACCGTTTCTTTTTGGCCAGGTTTCGGTTCTCTCCCTGTGAACAAAACAACAGAGTAATAAAGACCAAATCATGTCTGTGTTCACTCAGCAGGGATAATATTAAATGAAAAACGCTGATCTGCAGGTGAAATATATTTGAAAGCAAGAATGCCTGAGAGCTGCACTGCATTGTATTATATTCTATTTTTCTATTTCGAATTTTCACCTTTCACCTAAATTTTGTGTTTCCCTTTACATAAATAAATAAATACATTTTCACTATACATTGGTGCAGAAACTTTCATCAGTATGCAGGAAATTATGTGTTTAATGCTCAAAATTTCCTGGGGGAGGGCCCCCTCACTGCCTGCTCATATATTGTGGCATCAAAGATTTATTCAGAACACTGTTTAAGATCTAATCATCTTGTTGTCACGAACCCTACTGCACATATCGTGACGTCTTGTGAGCTAAGTGTTTCTTCACACCACTTTTCGACACAAAGTGACGCCCTTGGAGGTCTCTATGAAAATGACCTGATAATGCTAATGTGGACGATGTTTTCAAATTTAGACAACTTAAAGTAGACATTGTATTCCTCGTGACGATTTAACAACTGATACTCTGAAAAATCTCTGTGCTCTTACAATTGCAAATTTGTCTACTTGACAGGACTTGCCACATTGCACAGAGGGCTGCAGGTGGGGGGTTAATTGGGGCCCAACAGCAAAAAGTTGCCCCGGTGCTTTCTAACAGGTTAATCCAGCCATGGTTTCTACTGCAGAAGTACAGAAAATAGAAGCATCAATGTCAAATGTTGAATCTATTCACACAGTTTATTGTAATGAGGAGCATGGCTGCTGAACTGTACCAACAGGTGGCTTTTAGTCTGTCATCAGATGTGTTGGGGTGGTTAACTGAGACAGCCAATCATCTGGCTTTCTGTCTTCCATTTAGTATTTGATGTTTTGAGTGTGTGCTGGTGCCATTGTGGGAAAAATGCCCAATTCAGCATTTTCCTGAATAGGCACAAAGACAGGCGTGAGCTGTCGGCTCTAAACCCCGAGGTGAAGCTCTTGGATGCGCCCAACATGTGGTCTGCGTCTCCCACAGCCCGTCCTTCACTCACACACGTTATAAAGGTCATAATAGTACTGGTAGTGTTGTTATTATCGCCTGCTGTGAGGGAGGCGGGTCTAGGATCGGGGCGCACGCTGATTGGACGGGATGACCCCTGTGTCACGGTGCTTCCGTTCTGAGCGTGCGCGCAGGCGCAACGACCCCTCTCTCCTGATATTTTATTTACTCCCGAAACCCAAGATGGCTCCTGTGAATGTGTCGGTCCCATAGCAAATTGAGGATGCAAGTAGCTGCCGAAAAAACAACTTTTCCCCGCCCGTCGCGTCCCCTGGAGTTCACTTCGTATGGTGCGGAGGAGACCCTGACATCCGTCTAGGCACACAGCCGCCGCCGGAGCTTCGCGAAACCTTCTTCAACCCACCAATTTGGAGTAGTTTCGCGAAGTAGCTCTTCTCCTTGCTGTCGCTGTCTGTCCGGAGCGAGGTTCAGACAGGCAGGCAGCTCATCCAAATGGCCGAACCGAGAAAAGTGCAATTTGTCACCCTCACGGCCTTCGCAGCTGGGACAGCCGCGGAGTCCAGGAAACGCCGGCTGGAAGAGGATGAGGCCGACTTCAACTTCGGTAGAGCCGGGGAGGTCGAGGCAGCGACCGGGGCAGGGGGGGCTGCCAGCGACGGTCGTCTCGGCAAAACCGGCGACGGGGACAAGGCTGGAGCCGACAAGAGGGCGACGCTGCGGCTCAACCTGTCCCTATCCGAGCCCGACGACCGCTCCTCCGTCGAGTTTAATTACGGGGAACTCATCCAGAACCTCCAGGTAGGATCCCCCAGTTTAACTAACAGTACCAGGCCGAGCGGGACCGCAGCTGGAGTTCATTTTAACGCTCTTGGAAGTGTTTGTGTGGACTTGTCATTGCTAAGTAGTGAGAGGAGGAGGAGGGGTGCACCTTGTCCTTCCGTGGACTAGCGTGGTTGAAAGTGACCATTAGTGCGAGTCGACACAAAAGACAGCAGCACTTTGTGGCCAGCCGGTCCACTCTGTGTGCTTTCCAACTTCAGCTGCGCTCTAACAGATGGTAGCTGTTTTCGCGAGGGGACGTCCTCTATTTGTATAATTATTTTTTTTTTGCACATGTAGAGAGATCACGCTTATCTTGTGCCGCTACCTGTGTCCTGTTCAGTCAGACTTGCCCAGCAACAGCCCAGTCACACAGCCATTACAGCACTTGGAAATGCCACATGCAGTTTGGCCCTCTGGCTGCGGGTGATAGATAGATGAGAGAGCATAGCTGATGGAAGGACCAGGATGTAGCATGGGAGCGAGGCAAATGTCAGAGCTGAGAGATCAGAGAGAAGCTCGTTTTGATTCCCTACAGTTTAGGATAATCCAGTTTTAGCTGTAATGTTGTTTTACACATTTGAGGAAATTGGGGGAAAGTTTGCAAACCGTAGAATAATTAAATATTTCTTATTTTGAATCCAAAAGATGGTCATGCCAGCACCACGTTGGGCATATTTTGTTAATTCAGTTATTTTAGGGGTTAGGCAATATTGTGGGAATGTATTCATATTTTACTGTAGAGCTGCAACAATTAGTCGATTAGTTGTCTACTAAAATTAATCGGCAACTATTTTGATAAATAGTTTAAGTCATTTTTTAAGAAAAGATCTAAATCCAGCTTCTTAAATGTGAATATTTTCTGGTTTCTTTGCTCCTCAATGACAGTAAAGTGAATATATTTGGGTTATTGACAAAACAAGACATTTCAAGATGTCTTCTTGAGCTTTGGGAAACACTGATCAACATTTTTTTTAACCATTTTCTGACATTTTATAGACCAAACAACTTATCGATTAATCGAGAAAATAATCGACAGATGACTATGAAATGAAACGTTAGTTGCAGCCCTGTTTTACTTTATTGTGTGTCAGTGACATGATAATACGTTGAAGCTGGTTGTGCTTCAGTGTGAGGGTCCTAGCTCTGACATTGGATCATGATCTTTTAATCAAATGTTTATTTTTTCATTATTTGTTCCAGGCAAAGAATAATCCTCCAAGTCTGACTACAGCTCACGATCCCAAGGACCCCTTCAACGATGACGAGAGAGAGCGGCTCCAGGTTGAGGCCCTGGCTAAAAAGTTTGAAAATAAATATGTGAGTTATTATATATATTCTTTTTTTAATATCTGCATTTGGAAGTGTTTCTAGTTATGTTAAGGGGGGGGGGGTAAATTCTCTCTTCTTGCGGTCGACAGCCGCATGCACGTCGCGGTTCCTCACTGGTCTATTTCAAGTACTATTTAAAAACGATGTAATATTCTACGTGTGGTTCATCAATGGTGATAAATGATCCGAACATCCTGCGAGGTGCAGACAATTCTGCACAACAACGGTGAAGTTAAGGCTCCATCTATACAGCAAGTTCCTCTTCTGCCACTACACACTCACATACATACATACATGCTACGCCTACACATGCGCACTGATGCCCCCTGCCTTGAGGGTTAGGGTTACAATTCTGGATTTATTCATGCACTTTAAAAACATTTATTAAAAGCTTTCTTTTTTTCTCATTTTTTTTATTTACAGCATTATATATTGAAATTTATACTGTAATAGGCAGTATATTAACTTATTGGGAGAAAACTGGTAGTTCTATGTAAAATCAGACATTGAGCACTGTGAGATTGACAGTTGAGTCAGGCTCCGCCCATCAAAGCATCGAATCTTCCACTATTCGGGGTCAGCCCTAATCTGCCAATAAACACATAATACTGAACAAACACAAGTGGGACATTTTACAGTTGAAGAATCTATATGTCAGTGCTTTCTGGGAGGAAAAACAAGGTGACACTGTTTCTAAATTACCTCATGTATACCTTATTGTTATTTCTTTATTGCAATTTCTTACTTGTTGACAAATATTTACCTCATTACTATCTGCAATAAGCTAATATCAGCTGATATATTAGTTAAAACCACTCTGTTGGTGTCTTTTAGTAACTTGTTAGAGTCAAGTAAATTTAATTCATCTATCTATCCCAAAATCACAAATGTGCCTCAAAGAGCTTTACAGTCTGTACAGCACCACGCTATCCTCAGAGCCTCAGTTTGGATAACAACTCAGGGGCAACAGAGGCAGTTATACGTATATTCAGTGATATTTTCAGTATTGATTGTTTCTATAGCTTGACTGATATGATATTTTTGAGGCTGATGTTGATATTTGAGAATTCAAAATATCTAATAAAAATATGTCTGATATTCATTTTTTTACATTAATGCATTCCATAAACATTTTTTAATAAATGCCTTGTTTTGTTTCTAGCCTACTCATCGGTTGACGGACGTGCCAATAATAGCATATTTGTATGAGGCCGATATATCGCCATGGTCGATTTATCAGTCAGACTTTAGTTGTCTAATGTGTGTTTTGGCGCCAACCCATTGCTGGTTCCAGCTTAACTCACCTCGACTCAAGTCGCTTGTAGGTGGTCGTCATAGCAACGCCGCACGAAACTGCCGTGACCTTCCACACGAAACACACCTGCAACCCACACACACATTGCATGCCACACATAAGGTAACAGGATCGTTGCAGTTAACTATCTGACATATTTGTTTTCTTGTGACACGCCGTCTGGCATGAGCAATGATGATGTAGTGAATAGTGACGATTCTCTCCTACCGATCAGTTTTCACAGCACATTTGGGCATCGCCTCAGCTCACTTGGGTAATACCAAAATACCTACCAGGTACCAGATTTGCCCAATGGAAAACCAAAAAAGTAGAGTTGAGTCGAGTTGAGCAGGTATCATCCGGTGGAAAAGGGACTTTTGTGTTCTTAAGGGGATCAAATGCCACTAAATCAACCGCCTCATAGAGAAAGCGAGGACGTTTTTTATTAATTAAGGTTAGATTAAATGTGAGGAATTTTCTTGTAAGTCAAAACTTAATGTTTGGGTTTGTTTTTTATTTATTTTATTTTTCAGGGTAACACAGGGAAAAAGAAGAGGAAGGACAGAATGCAAGATTTGATTGATATAGGCTTTGGCTATGACGAGACAGACCCCTTTATAGACAACTCAGAAGCTGTGAGTACCCCTCACTTTATTAATAAAGAGGCTATTTTTGACTTATTTGTCTATTTTTTTCCCAGGATGTCACTTTAATTTAGCCGGATGTCTCCCTTTAGTCTTAACAATAACATTGCACATTGTTGTCTTTTCTCCCTTATTTATTATCTGCGTATTTATTTACTGTCCTCGTCACATTTCTGAACTACTGTTCTCTTGCCTTGTTCTGTTGAGGTAGACATTATTCCAGTGTGGTTAAATATTTATTTCCTGGCTTGCTGTTTTAATACAGTGCATTCAGTGGCGTTTCTAAAGATAGACACTTGTCCCTCCTTAGATCCAACCTGAGACTACGGTCTAAAATCATCCTCATGAGTCATGAATACGTACGTGCTCCTCGTACATGTTTTTGTTTGGCAGTGTTTGTTGCTCAGTATTCAGAGGATATCACTCTCTTTCTGACTGTAATAGGTAGAATTATGCTCTTTGTATGGATTTTCTGCCATCATGTGATAATTGTTTTGTTGTTTTGATAGCTGCCTGTACTCGCTGCACTCACAAATTGGCAGCGCCTGTTTGACCCCTTTTTCTGTTTTGAGATGCTCCGTGATGGAAAAATCTGTGGCCTGGAGGGACTGTGATTCTTTTTAGTGATTTATTTATTTTGGCGCTCAACAAGCCATCCATTTTCACTGACCAAGAGAAAAGCATGGGCTGCTTTGTGAAATGTTAACAAAAAACATCATCATTTACTCAATATGTTTTGAAATCTGCAGACAGCAGATTTTGGGGATTTATTGTTTTCTAGATTCCTGTGATCTTATACCACAAACTGTCTTCTATTGTTTTGTTTTTTCTTTCTCAGTATGATGAGCTGGTGCCTGCGTCTTTGACCACAAAGCTGGGGGGATTTTACATCAACACTGGCACGCTGCAGTTCAGAGCGGCCTCTGACTCAGAGGGAGAGGGGGACAAGGTGACACTACCTCAACATGTACATCACGGAACATAGAAAAACTTTTGTGTACAGTATTTTAAACTCACATTCTCAGACCCTGAAATGATTTGTGATTGTGTATATTTTTTAAAGTTTAGTTGCGTTTTTTTTACATCGACAGTCCGTGAAGTCCAAGACTTATTTCCATTATGGCTGTTATACTAGCAAAGATGGGGGAGTCCACGTGAGTAGGCGGCGTCATACTACAAACAAGCCAACGCAATAATACTTAACTCATCAACAATAAGTCAACAATATAAGCTCATAACTCAACATTTATGGTAATCTATATTTATATGCAAAGGTAACTTATTCCAGTTATTTGCACCACGTGACCTGAAGGATCAAGTAAAGATCAAGATGCGTTTTTAGCCGCACTAGATGCATGGCTCTGGGGGGGCAGTGTCGGGCAGTAGGTCCACCACTCTGGTCCAGACTGGATCAAGAAGTATTAGATGGATTGGCTCACACTTCTGTACAGACATTCACGTTACGCAGAGGATAAATCCCAGTGATTTTTGGGAATCCCCCTAACTTAGCTAATCAGCAGATGTTAGCATGCTAACACGCTACACTAAGATGTTGAACATGCTCGCCATTATACCTGCTTAACATCACCATGTTAGTATTGTCATTGAGAGCATGTGAGCATCAGGTTATTATCTTTAACGAAGACGAACGACTTAACAAAAACTAGATGTGAAAAAACATCGTCGTTAACTGAAATAAAAATAAAAACTAACGAAAAAAACAAAACTATAATAACCTTGGTGAGCAAGCTTATGTTAGTATTTAGTTAAACACTCTGCTGTGACGTACATCCTCACAGAGCTACTAGCGTGGCTTTAGACTTAGTCTTGATTTTTTTTTTAATGCACTACCTCCCTGTACCACGATTGTTTAGGCAAAACAGCTCCATGGACACTGTGGACAAATTGTAGTGTGTCTCATCATATTATAATATGATTTTATGTCTAAATTTGAGAAATGTGAGCTTCGTTGCCAAACCATGCTTTATTCACGGCTGAATAAAGCATGGTTTACTGGTGAAGAGTTGTGTGATGTGTTTTCCTTGGGATAAATAGAATGGTTACTAAGATCTTGCTTGTCCCATGGTCAACATATGACACAGCAGGATCTCCGCAGTCCCAGCGAGGAATGTGAATGTCCTCCCAACAGGAGCTTGATTTTCATTGGTTTTAGTAAGATGTGCGGTAGACGTTATCTTTCACGATCAAGAGAAATCTCTGAAGGACATACTGGTGTACGCCTGCTCACACACACGCACACACACGCGCAGAGCACTGTGTGTGTTCCTCAGACAGAATTGATCGTTTGCCACTGTGCTTCTGCTTATTTGAGTTAAGGACTGTGTGTGCTCTTGTTTCAGAAGCTGGTTGACGACAAGGGGCAGGTGATTAAGAAGAGGAAAAAGAAGGAAGTGAACAACCTTGAAGAGAAGAACCCGAAGAAGAACAGAGTACCTAAACAAGGGTGAGAATCATTGCGGTATAATATTACTGTCTGTGTTTATTTTTTTTTAGTGGTTTTCTTGAGTCAGTTGATGAGGTAACGCTTCATGTTAAGGATTTATATTAATTAAGAAGCTGGATGACTGGCCCAAGAGTGGCTAAGCAAGCTGTATTTCCTGCTTTTTTGTCTCTCGTCAGGAGGTCATTCCACGCATCTTTAAAATAGATCTTTAAAAAGATCTCCCACATAATCAAATGATTCATTACCATTAAGCCAAGCTATTGGGGGGGGGAAGTCACTTTAAAATGTCAAACACACAGACACTGTTACATAAATGGCCAAGCTTTTCTCCTGTGCTTGAAAAGTTGACCTTTTGGACACCCATGGATTCTTGGGCCAATGTGATGACGCATTTATCCACTCTTTACTGCGCTAATAGTCCACCACCCTGTGTGACATTATACCCCTGTGCTTTTGTGCAGATCCTCTCATACATCTATCATGAGGCAGGGATGCTGACTGTGACTCGCTATTAGTTGCTGTGACAAGCCAGCCACCTTCTAGAAAACGCTCCATTATCCGCGCTCAGATAGGCCGAGTACTCTTGCCGCCATTCTGAAAATAGCAGTAGCTATTGCCATTGTGCCATTATGCCATTATGAAACAGATGATGTTAAATATAGGTATGTGTGTGTCAGATCTTTCAGAGCAGACTGCAGGTTTATCCTCACTGTTGTCTCTTTATTTGGTTTCATTTATTTTCATGTTGTGCTTTTTACCTCTACCTACTCACTTTTCTGTCCCTCTTAAATGTGACTGAAAGTGCCTTTGTTGCTTTATTATGATCTCACATTTATGCAGCGATTCAAATAGGTCTACTGTTGTGCTTGTTTGTGGTTAGAGCTTAGTATAGTATAACTAGCTAGCTCCATTAATGAAAAATAACGGCAGAAAAATGGCAACAAGTGTGGATGAGAGTGACTCAGATCTGCTATAATATATGCTACCTGAATTCCTTCATTGGAAACCGGGACACTGTGGCGTGTAAACACCTTCTCCAGGTTTCTGATTATTCTACAGTAAATCGTGGCTGAGATGTTGAGGAACCAGAACACAACTCCACACAGATGAGCAGAAAACTGAATACTGTTAGAATCGCATAAACAGCGAGGCTAATAATCGGGTTTCTCATGTCATGTTCCACATAAATGTCATATCCTGAATAAGATAATAAAACCAGGATGTGCATGTAATCAAACTTTATGTCTGAATGAATGAAGTGAAACAAAATGCCAACGCAGTCTAGGCCACTGTATCGCCTTTCGTTCAACATGTGTACTTAGCATTTCGCTGTTTTCCTCCAACAGAGTTACAGTCCTCAACCTCCACCGACCGGAGAAGAAGAAGAGGAAGAAGCTGATGAAGGACTCGCTGTACCTGGCGGCCATGCTCCGCCGCTTCACCCGGGAGAAGGAAGAGATGAAGAAAAGAAACCCGAACATGTCTCACCCCGGCCCGGCAGGAGGCGGGGCTAACAAACCCCACTCCACCAACTCAACAAACCACCTGTTGGCCTCTAACTCCACCCACCCGCAGGGCAACACAGCTAGCACCGACCTCTCACTGGCAGACCTCACCTCCGACCCCGCTGTGATGTCACTGCTGGGCTCGGCCAATGAGAAGGAGCTGCAGGATCTCCTAGGCGACCTGGACTTTGGCTTGTTGGACACTGAGCAGCAGCACGCCATGGTGGCGGCCAGGGAGAATGGCATTCTGGGAGTAGGCGTTCCGACTAATAAAGCAGCAGCAGCAGGAGGAGGTGGCGGCCAAGGGCGAGGCTTGGGGTCTTCCAGTGGACTTTTGTCTCCGCCTCCGCTGCCTGATGGACTGCCTGCTCCTCTTATTAAACGCATCGAGGACCTGCGGGCGGTGAGTCAGATGCCCACGCTCTGTGGGAGGATGCGATTGCCTGTGAAGCCTCTTCACTGAAGTTAAACACAAATGCCAATCAGCTCAGGAAGTGGCACAAAATGTTTATTGGTATTGTTTAGTCCAACGAGAATAGCCTCTTATATTGAAGAAACATGGCTCCCAGCTGAACTCTGAGGGGTATTATGTAACTAAAACAGCAGGGTTGGCATCACATCCTTTTGAAGAAGTTCTTATTTTCTTGTTGCTCTTATATCTCGGAGCCACAAAGTCGATCTGTAGCAGAGAAATGTTTTTCTAGATGTTGGTAAAAATGTCAAGAGAGGTGTTTGAAAAGGATGATGCAAGTGAAGGATACAGAGGTGAAGAAGAGTGAGGAGGAGGGAGGCAGCGAAATAAAGACATGGCGAGTTTTTATTGTTGCTTTCAAAGATAATATATGTGGAAAGATTTGGAGATTCAACATAATAAATGAGTATTTTCTTAGATTCGTCAAAGAAAGCGTCACTTAGGTCGCTTGACCTGTAGTTTGGTTCATTTGGTCCGGGCCAAGGAAAAAACATGACATTGCCTTTTAGTTCCAATCAGTTTTCAGATTGACTTGTTAAAAAACAAACCTATATAGGTACAAAACTATAGGTATCAACATGCAGAGCAACGGGTTCACTAATTAGACAATTTTGTCAATTTTGTCATCCTGCATTATCAGCTCTATGTGGTCCATAGACAGCAGATCATGCAGCACTTTTATGCCTCTTATGTGTTTATTTTTCTTTGCTTGTGGTCTCACACAAAACGGCAAAGAAATGGTTCATAATGAGCATTAGAATACAACTGTATCCTATATGTAGTATTACAAAATCCTGTGTGTTCACACCACAAACAACTGCACCAGAGTCAACCTGGAGGATCTGGTTGTTTAGTCTGCGCCAGAGTTTGATCGCACCAGCCAAACAAAACAAGCCAAATCCAGTTGGGTTAAGTGTAAAAGTTTATGGTTTAAAATTACAGTCAGGCGAAGGTCAGTGTAAGTAGAAGAGAAGTGAGGAAGTGTGTTTCTGTCGGCACAAAGTCCTCAGAGGCACAGCATCACAGATCTATGTATTTGTACTGTATGGAACAGTGCCGGTGTGCTGACTCAACCTTTTCTCCCACAGGCCTCGCGGCAGTTTGATCAAGAGGGTCGGAAAAAATTTTTCACCTTGGACATGAATAACATTCTGCTGGAGTGAGTAGGACAGCTTTTAAATCACAGTCAGCCAAATCCCAGCTCACTCTCCTCCTCCCCTTCAATCTTTCTCACTCATTTTCAGCTGATTTCCCTCGCTACCTCTCCTGCTGTCTTTAAGTGTTTTGTTTTCTCTCTGTCTCTCGTTGCACGTGTTAATGACATGCTTCTCATTTCCATACCTCTCCCTGTTTCTTCAACTTTATCTTCACCCTCCTCTTATTCGGTGCGACTACCTTTTATTCTACCCCATCCTTCACCCCAATCTCCCATCTCTTTTTTTTCTTCTGTCTCTCTGTATCCTACCAACTTTTTCTCCCGGTCTTTTTCCACCGCTGTAACGTTCTTCCTCCTCTTCCTCCCCTCAGTATTGAGCTGCAGGTCCAGGAGCAGCCTTCTGCCATGCGTTCGGACATCTACTCACACATGGAGGCATTTGTGCCGTGCAACAAAGAAGCCCTCCTCAAACGCATGAAGAAGCTCAGTCTGAACATCCAGGTGAGTGAGGCGTATCTGTGCAGAACGTGACAAACCCCCTCAGTTTAAATCAATAAATTTAGATCATCTTCGAAACTTCTTTGTGCAATGAAAAAACTATTTTTAGAAATAATTGTAATTGCTTGACATAAAAAGAATGGGGGGAATAATTCATCATAAATGCAGTCTTCAAATTGATTTATATTTAGATAATTGTTTAGATGAAGGCTGCACCCAACCATTATTTAAACTGTTGATTTATCTGTCGATTATTTTCTAAGTTAAGTTTTTACTTCAACTACAAAATTCATCTCATCTTTCAATCCTGTTGAAATCCTGTCCAATAAATGTACCTTGTAAAATATCAGAAAATTGTGATAAATGACGATCAGTGTTTCCCAAAGCCCAAGATGACATCCTCAAATCTCTTATGAACACAACCCAAAGATATTCAGTTTATTGTCATAAAGGAGGAGAAACCAGAAAATATTCACATTTAAGAAGCATTTAAGAATCATGTAATTATTCTTAAAAAATTACTCAAATTAGTTGGCGATTAATTAAACAGTTGACAACTAATCGACTATTCAATTAATCAGTGCAGCAAGTTGTATTTATGTTGTGTCATACCAGTAATTGTGGCTTATTTAGCCTCTCACTCATGCTCATCTGGCACTCCGAAATATCACCTATTGAAGGATCTTTCATAACAGATGAATCAAGGAAGCAGCAAAATATCATTCCAGGTCCTCCCTTCAAACTCTGTTTTCAGATTTGCATATTTCTGAGCATTTGAGCTGCTGTGTTCAGCTTCATGTTGTTTAACCCCCAAACTGATCCTCCACATTATTTGTGGCTTTTCATATAGCTTTTAATCCCCAGCCGTCTTCACTGCTTCAGCTGTTCATGTGTAGGCTGACTAGTGCACCGAGGACTGCTGCTGAAAACAGGCTTCCAAATGTCTTTTGTCACAGACCATTAAAGTAGCTTTGTTGACAAAAAGCATCAACATACTCCCCCACTTTCTCCTGTTTTGACTCTCTCTTGTTACCACTGCTTCTTATTTTTTGCTCTCCCTCCTTTCTGGCTTTTCTTTAGTCTCTTTCTTTCTTCAATCCTTTTTCTTATCTCCCACTGTCACTCTGCTTCCATCTTTTTTCTCACTCTCCTCACTCTGAGGCTAAGTACGCTAACTTGTTTTCGCCTCCTTTTATTCCTGTTCTCCCTCTAATGCCTCCACCCCGTCTCTCTCTCACCCAGGATGATCGACTGCGGACGCCGCTGTTGAAGCTGAAGCTGGCGGTGTGTAGTGTGATGCCAGAGCAGATAGCCAGATACAACATGGACTGCATGGCCAAGGTTGCAAAGTAAGTAAATCCTTTGTTTTATAAATTAAGCAGGTGAACTCAAACTAAAAGCTTTTGCCCTAGCTCTCCCTATCTTCTGCCTGTGCCTTTCAGTAGGTGTTAATGATGAATTCTATCAAACAAACCACAACTAACACTGATCTAAAAAAAAATTACAGTTTGAGCCGTATATAATTATTTTTATTTTTAGACGGAGCATAATTCTTCCTGTAACTTGAGAACACACCTACAATAGTCTACTAATGATTGTTAACGAAAACATTTATTCAAGCCGTTGGTGAATGTATGTATATGTGCATGTATATTTACGTCTTACTGTGTGTGTGTGTGTCTGTGTGTGTGTGTGTGTGTTGCAGGCAGCAGTCAGAAGAGGGCGATAAGAATGGCTCAGAGGAGGAGGATGAGGAAAAGCCTGGGAAAAGGGTGATGGGCCCGCGGAAGAAGTTTGTCTGGGATGACAAGCTCAGGTAATGATCCAGGACGCTCTAGCTGTGTGTTTGTGGTGCTGCAGGTTTGACTCTGTATCCTCACCTTTTTGTCACACCCTGTCCCTTTTTTTTCTCCATCTTTCCTGTCGCTCTGCACACTTGGTGTCTAATCTAGTAAACAGATCTTACACAGGCCTTTAAAAATTGTTTGAGCTGCTGGGATGGAGATATACACGGCCTCAAAGGTTTTGAAAATGAATGAAGAGGGAATTGTCATTATGCAGAGTACAGGTACAGAGCAAATAAATGTGAAGCATTAATCCTGTTACAGTGTCTCTTTACTTTATCATGCCATTAAATTAGTCCCGTGTGATTTTTGGCCTTTAAAATATGCAATATAGTCCCAACATTTCACCAAACAAAACATTTAAAAGAATACTCCACCAATTTAGCATTGCACTCATATATATATATAATAGTTTTACTCTCACTCTACCCTGGAAAAAAGATCAAATTCAATTTATCTTTAAAGTTACTGTGGAAGGCTGAATTTGATGCCTGCGTGAATGTGAAAACCTTGAGAATGACTCGCAGCTACTTTTCTATCATCATTCGTTTTCACAACAGCGTCCACATTACCCTTTTTATTAGTTTATTAGTTTTTTACACAGTAATTATTGGTCATTATTACCTTCTGGCTCCCTGGAGAATAACGGTCTCTTGAGTCATTGTGCGCTCAACACCTGCAGCCTAACTTTTAACACTGAATGATTTGCATTGAATTGAGTAATTGTGTTTGTGCAGGATCCTGCTGTGCAGCCTGGTGCGAGTGAAGCTGAGCTGCTATGAGATGGAGAACCAGTGCTCTCTGTCTGTGGAGGACTACCTCAAGGCCTTCTTAGAGAATGAGGTCAAACCACTATGGCCCAAAGGCTGGATGCAGGCCAGGTCTGTCAGTGTGTTGTGTGTTGTGTGTGTGTGTGTTGCTGTTTATCACTTTTGAGACAAGCATTAGTTTAGTCAGTTGGTAAATGTATTTGCTTTTCCCCATCGAACCAAGTTTGTTGTAAATAGCAGCCAATTCATTTTTACTACATTTACTGGTAGCTCCTTGTTAGTGAGGGTGTTTTATTTTATGAGCATGTTTAACATTATATTACAGCAGCTGTACATTACAAAAACACATAATCATAAAGTATTGTGTGTGTAGTTAAGAAATACAGACAGAAGACGTAAGACACCAGAATGACAGCGTACAGAAGATGGTATGGAAGCCTGTAGGGGACTATATTATAATAATAATAAGAGAAACTGGATAATAAAATGTAGTTCCACAATGGTGTTATCATTTAACACATGTTATTAAGTGTAACACATAAGTGTTATTTGAGTAAAAATGAAAACCCAATAATCCAATTGTTTATTTTCATGTATTGCATTCAGTATGAGCGTTCTATCATCAAATTAAAATGATAAAACTAATTTTCAAAGTTGTACTCTGCTGTACAGTGGACAATGTTTAAATGCTAATTCAGATTTGAAAATTAAAATGCAAAACCGTGGCCCAGCCCTAACGTGCCGGAGTCAGTGGATTCCTGTCAGTGGACAATATTCAAATTCAATACGTGAAACAGCGCCCACAGTCTATTGCATTTACATGACACCATGATCTTTTGGTGTCAAAAGGAAAATGCAATCTGTCAGTTTTCTCATCAAGTTAGGGCGTCTTTAGTTAGGACGTCCATCAGTTATTGCATGATGCCAAAGTCTGTAGCGCTGCTCCCCTGAGAGCCTGCAGAGGCAAAATTCCCCCAAAATGATTTAATTATTTTTAGTTTTGCCCCAGTGACAAACACTGCTACCTCCGGTTGGTGCTTGAACTGGTCTGGTAGTTAAGTAGAACTTAACTTAACGACGAGGTGACATCCTAACTGAAGACACGTAAGGGCATGCAGCACACAGTCAAAGCCATATTTGCATAGACAGAATTGTTTTTCTGCTCAGTCTTAACACTCCCACCAACAACAATGTGTTTATTTATGTTATAGAAACTGTGATTGTGTATTCTAGTTGGAAAAATAAAATAGGCTGGAGTTTGCAGTTGGGAAGTTCGGGC
Source organism: Micropterus dolomieu (assembly GCF_021292245.1). NCBI lineage: Eukaryota > Metazoa > Chordata > Actinopteri > Centrarchiformes > Centrarchidae > Micropterus > Micropterus dolomieu. The sequence continues at coordinate 18,222,808 of NC_060153.1, forward strand.
ACATTTTTCTAAACCCATTGTCAATGTAATGTCAAACTGGACTAGTATCTCTGCAAATGTTTGTGTTGCTCGTCAACAAACACACAGACAAGTTTGTCTTTCTCACAGGCTGAGGTGACTGAGAAATTTAACCCAGCGATGATCAAGCCATTCTTGTCCTGTGTTTATCGTTGTGTGTTTCCTCTGCTCAGGATTCTGCTGAAGGAGAGTCTTTCAGTTCACAGTCACCTCACTGGAAACCTGTAAGTACTTACACTATGTCACACAGCTCGTGCTCCCTCAGTAAAACCAACTGCTCAGGGTTTTTCTCCAAGAATGGACTTGCAAAATGTAAATACAAAAGGCTGAATATTTGCTTGTATTTGTCACACAGAGTTAAGAGGAGAATGGTGCCTGGGCCCAAGGCCAAAGCCAAGGTGAGTGACTCAGGTCATTTATTGTATAATATCTGAAAATATCCAACTGCAGTTTTGTTTTTACAGTACTGATTTTTTTTTTAAACCCACAATAATTTAGTGTGAACTCATTTTCCAAACAGCATTTAATCATGAAGCAACAATATAATGAACTTTGTTCACTGCCTCATAGTGTGTCTTGGCTGCTAGAAGGGCTGAGCGACATGGCCAAAAATGTTATTGCGATCATTCAATATCGGTAATTATCACAATAAATTTCAAATCATTTATAGGCTGGGTTTTGCTCCTGAGGGAAAGGTGAAGAAACCAGATGGTTTATTGTGGTTTAAACTATTCTTTACGGTCAGAACAGGACAAACACTTGATGCTGAACAGTGAATCACTTAATAAATCTGAGGTATAACATTAAAAAAAATTATGAGAAAATCTTTTTTCAACAAATCGGCATGAGTAAAATCTTTTTTTCAGTGCATTTTTCTCAATTAAAAAAACTGAAAAAAGTGCTAATTCATTTGTGATTCAAATGAAGTAAATCAAACATTTATTGAGCATTTGTTAAATTGTTATTGAGGAAAATTATATCATCATCATAATTACCATTATTGTTTTATTGCCCAGCCTGAGCTGCTAGTATTATAGTTCTGAAGACACATTTGTTATTTAGCATTAATTTTATTATTTCATTGCTGGAGGGTTGTTTCCATCTTTGTAAGTCTTGTATAAAAGCCGCTATTGAAATAATAGCCGGTGGTGTGGCCAACATGGCCGGGGGAAAATAAAGTCCTGTCTCCCTACTTTTGAGGATTTACGTCATGTTCGGGGTTACTGATACTGACCATGTGTCTTCTGTTCTTTAGGAGGGTCTGTGGATCCACAAACCACCTCTTATCATGACCTCCACCCCGTCTCTGACCTCCAACCGCCAACTCGTCTCCTCCACGCCATTGGAGCCCATCTGCCTGTCAGACTCTCTGGATGAGGATCTGACCGCTCCCTCTCTGGACTCCATCTCTCACGCGCTGGCCCTCCTCAGCAATGCATCCAAGGGCCTGGGCCCCTCAGACAGCCCCTTGTCACCCCCGCCCCTGCAGATCCCCACCTCCTCTCCTCCCCCCGTCACTCCTCACTACCCCTCAGCCTCTCAGCTGTCTGCCTCGGTCGCATCCACAACGCAGCAACATTCCCTCTCTAAGGTGGAGTCCACTCAGCTGGCAGCTGCTTCTGCCGGGAACTTAACAACAACAACAACGCTACCAACCTCCTCTTCTACCTCCTCTTCCTCGTCTCCCGTTGTCACCTCAGTGGCTCGTGCGCAGGCAGCGGGCCTGACGCTGGCCTCCAGGACTGCAAATGGTCCCTACAGCCTGATCAAAGGATCTGGCGTCATGGGCCAAACCCAAACTCAGAGACTCATCACCATGGCATCACCCAATCACAGGCCAAGCTTGGTGATGGGCGGTGGCGTCAAGATGCATCCACACCCCTCCCCCTCTCCTCCGAAGCAGCGGCCTCCTCCCACGGCTTCCCCTCTGCTGCCCCCCCATCAGAAGGGCTTTGTTAGCCCGGTGGGGATGCTGGGAACTATGGGAGCCCCTCAAGGACTAGCGAAGAGTAGTGCCAAAACCAGCGGCATCAGCAGCAACGTCAGCGTCGTGAGCAGCAGCATCACACCTTCTTCATCCCCCTCCTCACAGTCCCGCTCCAACTCTACCCCCCATCCTGCCCTACAGTCCTTCTGCCCTCCCTCCCCGGTGGCCTCCTCGCCGTCCCCCACCTCCCACTCCTCCCACTCCTCACAAGGTAAATCCCACACACACCACCACAGCCACCACCAGGCCAACTTCATCACACCCATGCAGGCCACCCTCACCAAGTCCTCCCACAGCAGCAACTCCTCTCCCATCATCAAGCTCACCCCTCGGCCCCCTGCGCCCACCCCACCTCCCTCCTCCTCCCCCTCCCCGTCATCCTCGCCCTCACACCCGCTCTCTCATCAGATGATCCCCACCCAACAGCAGCAACACCAGTACTCCCCCAAAACTACCAAAACATTTCGGCCCCCCTTCAATGTATCAGGCAGCGTGCAGTTGAAGCAGACGCAGGGCGGCTGCAGCTTTGCTGGAGGCCAGAAAGCTCAGTCCACCACTAACAACAGTAGCATCAACAACAACTCCAACAGCAACAAGGCAGTGGTTTCAGCTATCTGCATTCACCCAGACAAAACTCCCTCGTCTTCTGCGCCGTCAGTCTCAGCCAACCATGGGCAGAGGCAGAGGATGGTGGGCGGGGCAAGCCAGAGCTCCAAGGCAGGAAATGGTTGGGCGGCTTCAGGAACTTTGGCCACGTCCTCCACAACGTCACACCTCTCACAGGTCCGTTTCTTGGCAACAAGAAGAATATGGAACAAAAGCAGATGGAGTCACAGTTCTGAGTAAATTCAACTTAAATCTCCCTTTTCATTGCATCTTGTGTTTGCAGGTATCAACCGCAGGCACTTCCCTCCTGGGCAGCCCCTCGGCTCTGCCCCTGGGCTTCGGGATGTTGGGAGGCCTGGTGCCCGTCTCGCTGCCCTTTCAGTTCCCCTCGTTGCTCAATTTCAGCCCCCCCGGAGCCCCAGGGGCCGCTGGCATGGGCTCGGCACCCAGCTCCAACTCAGGATACTCCCTAGCACAGAGCGACCTAATGGGTGAGTGGGCACAAGACCTTTTATGTTTTGCCATATAGCATTGATGAGAGGGGGAAAAAAGACCAAATAACTCAGTGTTTCACAAAACACGTGCAACAACACTAAGGGACACAGAAAGGACACAGTTGAACAGGAGGAAGCTTATTTATTTCTTGGCTTTATTATTTTTAGAAAATAATATTGGTGACATACTGTCAACAAATTCCATTAAAAGTCCAAAACGAGCAACGCGTTATGCTCAATAGTTTGATGTTTCCCTACACTGTCACAAGGTATTGAATGTATAGTTTCATTTATTAAATGTCCAGAAACAAGCTGGGCACTGCATTTCTTGGACTATTTTCAGTCATGTTGCATTTTTAAATAATATCCGTGACACAGAGGAGTAAGGTAAATCAGGCTGTGGATACACAGACAAAAACTCGAAATCAACAATGATCCTACCAGGTCAGGATCATTGTTGATTTCGAGTTTTTCATGGAATTTGTTGACAATACGAAAATATAGAATATCAGAAGACTTATCCTTTTAAACTAGTTTTTATTTCTTTTATTGACATTTTTATAGTTTTTTAAACATTTGATATTTAGGTCACTTTTTTTTGGAATATAATTTATTTTTGTACTGTTTGTATTTAAACATTTTTATTTAGCCTCATGAATTTAATTTTTCAGTGGCTCGTCAGATTAAAATACACTTAGGTTTTTAAAATTCAGCTAGGGCTGAATGATTCATGTTTTTTGTATTAAAATTTGAAAAAAATCTATTTTAATATTAATTTACATCACTTATACCTGTACAAGCTGTAAAAATTTCACTGAAAATTAGCAGCCCGTCGACTGTGCCGCTTGCAAAGACAGCTGTAGTTGAATAGGTTTACTCACTAAATGTAAGTTGTTTTCTTCAAATTTAAAAGAAAGAAACAAGCCATTCATAATAGTATCTGTTTTTTATCTTTTCACAGATAAATAAGTTTGACTGTGCTTGGTACAAATTTACTTTACAGTATATAAATAAAAGAAACAACATAATTTAGGAAAATAAATACAAATGGAGATGTCTGTTTTTGCTAATTAACTCCTCATATTTACACAAATCTTTTGGTCCTCTGTGAAGCAGATTTACTCCTAGAGGAGGATGTGTACAAAGCAGGATAGATGTAAAATAGATTAGGGGACTAAAAGTGATAAATGGGAACCATTTATGTATTCATTGTCTTTATATTTGAAATCCAGCATCTGTATGTTCACCTCGCGCGTACGCGTGTGCGCACTCATACTGAGGTAAAGCTGCAGTACCTCCACTGTGTCTGCTCTGATTGTTACCCTCTCACCCTGGCTCCATTTAAAAAAATAAATAAATAAAAAAAAAAAACTGTCTCCCTTTCTTTGTTCTCTCCATCTTTTGTGTCCGTCTCTGTCATCTCAACCTTTTGTACTTGTGTGCCTCGCTTCACTTTGATCAAAGTGAAGCGAGGCACACAAGTACATATCCCCTCTTTTGCTGCTGGTCCCCCATTTTAACATGCCGCCCCACCCACTCTGCATCATCTTTTCCGTGTTCCCCCTTGTTGTTGTTGTTGTTGTTGTTTTTGTTCATGTTGTTGCCTTCTTCCCTCTCATCTTCCCTCCATCTCTCCTCAGATCTGTATAAGAGTCTCCAGTCAGGGTCGCAGGCTGCCCTACCTCCTCACTTGCAGCTTGCTTTCTCAGGTAATCTGCATTCTCATGTGTGTGTGTGTGTGTGTCGCTCTCTCTCTCTCTCCATCAAGTCAAGTCGAGCTTTTGGCCTCTGCTCGGCCGCTGTTTTGTGTGCTTTCTTTCTTTCTGCCCGCTTCAGTGTATCTGGTGTGTGTTTGGCATGTCTCTGGTTTGTCCTCGGTAGCACAGTAGAAGCATGTTGTAAAGCAGTTGAAGTTATTCAGAGATGTTGTTTTTTTTTCCTCCAGTAGTTTGCTTAACGAGGATTCAGTTGTACAAATGTTTTTTTTCATTTGAGAGCAGCAGTGTAATTAACATGTGAAATTGAAATTCTGTCCACCATACACATGTGGCTGAATTCAGTTTGTAACAGACACTTACACAGTCCAGTCTCCCCTGGATTATGTGCGACCAAAGAAACATCTGAACATCTAACCAACTCACCGTGTGATGGACCTCAAACTCTACACTGAATATTATTATAAGTTAGTTTGACACTAAAGCCATGTCTTTGTTCAGTTACATATCTGAGGTTAAAATGTGCATCTCAAATAACATAATGTTGTCTGTCTGCAACAAGCCTGAACATTTTTATCTTCTGTGTAAATAATGAGGCCAAAGTCAGGTCTTAAACCCAAATCTTATTCCTGCTCCAGTAAATAATGGCCAAGTTGACCCACAGACATGTCAGCCCTTAAGTTGTAGTGCATTTTGAATGCTGGTATAAATATATCTGTGATACGCCTGTACTGGCTCATTTATCAGTGTGGCTCTGTAGAGCTGGGTGATGTGAACGTGTTTGTGCTGAGATATCTGGAGATTAGTCGGGTAGTTAGCCCAAAAACACATTCCCATCTGGTTATTAGCGATACATTTACAGTATCATGATTAGAGTGTGAACAACTTGTTAATTGATTCATGTACAACTATTTTAATGATGGATTTGATTGAAGTTTTATAGCAAGAATTGACTCCAGACATTAAGTGAAAGTGTATGGAAGCCAATTACCGCCACTGTGATGGAAAAACAAAGATCCCAATATAATGAGAAGCTTTATCAAAATAATGACATAGTGTCTCACAATATTGACGTAATATCTCAAAATATTGACTTCTATCTTAAGTCAATATTTTGAGAAAGTTTCTCATTATAACAACTTACAGGATCTTTTTCATCACAGGGGCAAAAATGTGCTTCCATAGACTGAGACAAAAATAGACAAAAAAGAAACTAATAATACAGTATAGTCATAACTAAAAATAAATATATTAGAAAAAAGGAAGGCGGAGGATTAGCGGCCTTCAACTCACTGTAATTGCTCAGACACGAATGAGTGTTCAAACTGGTGTGTAAATGTGAGGAGGTGGATGTGGTTTAGTGTGAGCATTACTCAGGGGTTATACAAGAAGAAAGCTTTCCCACGTAGGAAATAAAACTTTGAGATGGAGCCTTTTAACGTCCACTGAACAAATTCAAATATTACATAACGAAGGCCGAGTTTAATCCACAGTGAGGAGGAGCTTCAGTCTGACAGGAGAGTTGTTCTCATCCAGACATCAGAGTCGTTTAAACATCTGTCCTCTCCTCTCAGATGCGAACCAAAGCCAGGGTGGAGACATGAAGAGGAAATCCCACTGACCAATAACAGCGTAGGAGGTGGACACCAGCGGGGTGACATCACAGCCTCCTGGGCACATCCACCAATAGGACTCTTCACTTCGATTGGCTGACGCGGTGATGTGGTATGAGGGGGCGGGGCTCCACTGCCTCTTAAAATGGACCTAAAGGAAGAATCAATTTATCCTCGCTGCAAGTGGCAATGATGAATTAATTTAACTGTATTTTCTAAAGAACCGGGTATGAGAACAAGACGGAGTGAATGATGAGAGAACTTATTTTTTGTTCAGCTTATTTTTATTTTTGTCAACATGTTTACATATGACCGACCTTGATCACTGTGGAATGAGTGTGAGCGAGATGGTGGTACAGATGAGAGTAGTAGTACGCTACGTAATATAATTTGTATTTAAGCTTATGTGGAATAACAGGACTCTTGTTCTTGCAGTACAAAAAGAAAAACCGTAATGAATTTTTATTTTTCTGTCTCTTGTCTCAGATGTGGGAATCGTCGTGTCCGTAGAAATTTTATTGTTGGTCACCTCTGCTCCCACAAATGACTGTTAAATAGTAGCTTAAATTAATATCGATAAATTATTTGTAATTTACACAGGGACAAAAACATGTTAGTGTGTGTGTGTGTGTGTGAGAGAGAGAGAGAGAGAAACGGTGAGGTTGATTTTGAATGTGTGTATGTACATAAAAAAAACACAATATACTGTTAATTTCTTTCCAGATTATTCAGTATGAATGGATAAGGACGTGTATCCCCCTTTTCACAATAATGAGCGAGTGTAAGTTTGATGCCCCTCTCTTGCTCAGTGTGTTTTTGGTGCTGTTTAATCACACTGGACCTTTTCTGGAAAAAAGACTTGAATTGAAATAGTTTTGGGCTCCTCCTCCTGGAGAGTGAGCCACCTGTGAGAGAGGGGAGAAACATCGAGATTGTAGCCTACTTGAATTGTGTTTTTTTTTTTTTTTTTTTTTTTTTTTTTTTTTTTTTT
>NC_060153.1:18230251-18248275 GCF_021292245.1 Micropterus dolomieu
TAATTGTGTTTTTTTTTTTTTTTTTTTTTTTTTTTTTTGTGTGTGTGTGTGAATTCAGTTTTCTGATTTACTTTCTCTGCGTATTGACTCGAACCAACTTAATATAACACAACGCCTTAGTTTCTATTGAAAAAGTATGAAAAAGATCTATGCAGGACTGTAAAACGCTCAATGCAAAAGTGCAAGTCATCGCTTGGCTTTCAACCTCTACTCAACTTGTCAGTGCATTTCTGGAGTTGTGAATGTTTGTAGATGTTATTATGTCACTTGAGACTCCTTTTTTTCCGGTGTGTGTTCAGACAGAACGTAAAGCTAATTTTAGAAATAAAGCGGTGGCATACAAATCCAATGGACGCACGCGATTAGACACAAGTCCACCTCGGGCGCCGCAGATTGGCGCGAGGATGGGTCTGCGCAAATTGGAACATTTTTCAACCTGAGCGAAGTCGAGCTTGTGTCGTATCGTTTAAACCGTAATTACGAGTGGGGGAAACCGTTGAAGTCGGAGAGATCTTTATCTCCTGCTGATGAACTGTTAGCAAAATGCTACAAATGCATCCCTGCTGGCAGCTCCATTAAAATATAATATATTAATATATTAACACTAATTCACTCCAATTCAGCTCATTTAAAAGGAGCTATATTCCGTTTGTATGTGGCTTCACTTTGTAATGAACTGCTACAAATACACAACAAAAGAAGCTGGTTGAGGCAGTTTATCCGGTGTGGCTAACCATCTTGGAATAACATGTAAACACTCCAAACTCAAAACAATGGCTGACACCAGCTTCACGAATCTACTTAAAAACGAACAGAGATGAGACAGAAAATGGGACTAGTGGGAAATGGAAAAACAGAGTTTCTGTTGAGTTCAGAGGCTGAGCTGAACATAAACACACAGACGATGGTCGGCGCGTTGAACACAAACCGTTGCTAGCTGTCTGACAGCTAACGCCTGTACAGTCAGTACATTGGCTGTTTGAGGGTGAATACACACGAATGGTCAGCTTCAGGCCAAGCTGAAATTCCCTTGGCCGTCTGTGTGAACACACCTTTAGAGAAACCTTCCCTCTGCCGAATACCTCCGTTAACAAAACCGTTCTTCCTGAGTGAGTCTCTGGTTGTCCTCCCTGGACTAGTTCCCCGCCCTCCTCCATGTGTGTCTGACTGACCGGCTGCACCGAGAACGGCGCCAAAGATTGTTCTGTAGCTCAATTATATAGGATGGGGTGCTGCTGGTCAGTGTGTGTGTGTGTGTGTGTGAGAGAGATTATTCTGACATTTCCCCTCCCCCAAAATGTAAACCCATGAGTGTCGACGTGTGGTTGTTCAGGATGTCATTGTGAAGTCATGTGATTGGAGCAGTGGGTGACATCTTATAAATTGTACTTTCTTTGGGGGTGGGGGAGGATAAAAATGACATTTTGTGGTTAACTGGTTACTTAATTTGGTCTTTTGTAGGTTATTTTTGTGTGTCAATTATGAAATTAAACAAAACAGGTGGATTTTCATGACAACTCTTCTCCGTTTTTCTTCAGACAATCTTTTATTCTTCCTCCATCTTTAGGCGCTCAAACGTTGAGCAACATGTAATTCTCCTTTAACAGCGGCAAGCCCATGGGCCCCTGCTCACACTTACTTCACACTCTCTTCATTCATTGGCTGGACTGGATGAAGGGAGGGATCAGGTGACCTGAAAACACCTGTGGATCAGAGGACATGAGAGGTGGAAGGAGGCTTTGTTCTCTCCTGGAGTTATTTTGGGTTCACTGTTTTGTTTGTTACCATCTACTCTGATTACCTTCAACATTGACCAGGAGATGCACTTTGTCCGCTTGGCCTGTTGTGGAAACAGCAGCAGGCTGGGGCCACAGTTCTCATCACGTATCGTCATCCACCAGGTAGGGCCAAAAAGGAGAAGTCATTATACATTTTTCTTTTCTTTTTATGTTTCTTAAAACAGCTGGCCGCTGTAGTTTTTAGCTGACGTTACTCAGGCTGGAGTAAATGGGGCATTTGTTTAGCACTATTTTCAGCAGTGGATTAATACACGTTTGGTGCTCTAGTGTGTGGGATCAACTCAAAACAAACAGCAGGTAGTGTTTCCCCTAAAATGAAGTTGTAGCAGCGGAGGTGAAGCAAAAATTTTTTGTGTGTGCATAGTGCGCCTGCTGTAACCCCAATACAACATGTCTCCGCAGCAGTGCTGCTGTGTCCATGAGATATTCTGATTCACATCAGAATAGCTTAAAATTTGAGTGTTTTCCCATAGTCTTAGATGCACATATTTGGTGGTGATGGGGGGGGGGGATTTTACTTTTACCAATGACACATTCAATTTCACATCATTTGGGACCATTATTTTAACCATATCTGTGAACAGATGGTTGGAAAAGCTGGAGCAGATAATAAACAACCAGAAAGCATAAGGACACTTGCTAAAGAATTTGCCTGGGGAGGGACTAGCCTATAACCTATAACCATTTGACTTTGGAAAAGTTATTTAGTTTTAATTTCCATCCTCTCTCCACAGTGATTTTACCTTCATGCCACAGCACGCAAGCCTTTTGGGCCTCACCTCCTAAGCCTTATAGCAGCAGGGAAACCCTGTAATATGACCTCCATAATAATCATCAGCTTTTGACATTTATCTGTAAAAATATATGAAAAATTGGCAACGTGACAACTACCTCCCTTAATTACCATGCATTTCATTTACACAAAATCCAAAAGAAACGTCTCCTTGTTAACTTAAAAGGAACTAGTTTGCATCTCTAACTTGCTCTACTAACCTCAGCTCTTCCACTGCCGCCACCGTCCTTTCTTTCTTAACAACCAGTCTGAAAATAAGCCCCTTAGTTAACTAGGCTAATTATTAGGATGTACAGGACGTTTACAGGACAGAGCTGCAGGCTAAACCAGTTTAGTCTAAGCTTGTAATGTTGTCAATACTAGACAAAGTATGCAGTAATGAAATGCAGCAGCTAGAACTTCCTATAAATTGAGCTAATGTTAAGTTACATTGAGCCAAAATACGCAGGCTACTGCATGCATAAGCTTTCCTGCTCAGCTGCGCAGTCTGAGAGGAGGGGAGATGTTTGCTAGCGGTAACCGGCTTCACTTTTCCAGCAGTTGGGGAAACAACGAACAGACTTTTCTTGGTCTTGAGAAGCTAACACGCTGTAAACGACGCATACATTTAGTGCCAACAGTGAGCGAGTGAAAACATTAGTGAGGTATAGTTTAATGATCGTGGGAAATTTTAGTAGCGGCGCACACACTGCAGCAGGGCTTATTGTAATAGAAGTTTTGAGAGTGAGTCAAGATCAGGAGTCAGCTGGTGTAACTTGCATCACTTACAGTCCTTTGGAGTTAGAAAAGCTTGAATGTGTGACTAGGGCTGTACAATTAATTTAATTGACTTAGAAACAAAATAATTGAGGTAAAATGATTATTATTCGCGTCCCGTTTCACTCTCAGCCATGCTGGGGTCAAAACTGTTATTAGCTTAAGACTGCAGCATTTTACTCAGTTCACCACACAGAGTAATCGAGTTAAATAATTGTGATTTATGATTTTTGCCATAATCAAGCAGCCCTAAATGTGACTAACAGGAAAATAGGGCTGCAACTGACTATTAATCAATTACTAATTAATCTTTAAATCTGATGTCATAAAATGGTGAGACTGTGCATCAGTTTCTCAAAGATGACATCTTCATATGTCTTGTAAATGTCCAAAGAGATTAAATTTACAATGACAGAAAATAAAGAAAAGCAAGATCTAAATTTTTGCTTGAAATATGCTTAATCATCAAAATGCTTTTGTTGATCTATGAGTCGACTAACGGTAATTTATCTAAATGTTGCATTGTTTGCTAAAATCATGATTATAACGCTTGAGGAAATTAGTAATGAATAGTCTTGCACAACGTTACAAGCTAACTGTGACCAGCAGACTCTGCCCTGCCATTAGTGGTTGAACTTGAATCTACAGGGGTTTTTTTAAAATTTTTTTTTATATAAACCCAATTCAAGATGGCAGCACCCTTAAAATGAAAGCTTGTGTGCCACAGTGGTAGAGATGCTGGCTGTAGCTGAACAGATGGAGGCAAACGCCAGTTCCTATGGATTTGTTTATTGAAATCAGATTGAGGCCTTCACTTAACGAATGATCTCAGCCCCGACTGACTGATTAGTGACGCTCTATTCAGGGTCCTCATTGAGATGGTATTCCCGTCATGCAGTTCAGCCCCACCAAAACGGACCAAAACAGCATCACAGCTACAATGAATATGCTTTATTTTCCTTTTACAAAAACAAACAGAAAAGTTACAGTCTAGAAATACAGGTATACAAGAAATAATATGATGGGAGTATTTGCAGTTGAATGCCTGGTTGCCAACAGCCAGCTGGATGATAAAAACAAAAAATGAGTTAACTACTTGTGGATGATAAAGCTTCCAACCAAAAGAAATCCCGTGCAGCGCATTTCCTAAAATAACTTCAGTACTGAGCCTTCAGCCGTGAGTGGTCACGGGCAGGAGGAGATCTTAGTACAAACATAATTTTGGGAAATGCAGCTGCCGAGGGCTCCGCATCTCATGTGGTTATTGTACTGGAATACTGATTTTGACCCAACAGGTTATTATGAACAAAGAGTTACACAGAGAATATGATATGAAGCGCAGCAAAAATACAAAAGGAAGGGAGGGAGAAAAGGTTGAATATGTTCTTGGTGTACTGGCTTCATCTGATTTAGTGTTTTGTTTCACATTTGTGATGAAATAGTTTGCCCATTATGTTCTTATTTAGTGTCTAAGGCACTTTTAAAGAAACATGCTGTTAACAGGAGCAGGACAAAGGAGTCTGCCGCAGACAACCATCCTGACATGCAAGTCCAGAATAAAGTCGCCTACAATACCCACACTGTAACTACACCATTTGGGTGGGAGATTCTGGTGTGTTATGCTAGCAGCAGCTAATGTAGCCTCAACTATATGGAGGAGTGGGCTACAGAGGTCTGGTAAGCTCCCTTCTTGGTCCACACAACTTAGTCTTAACTTGGAAAACTGGTGAAAAAGCAGTTGTCGTGGGACTGTAGCCGTTTAAATTTCCACTTTTTCGGAGTACTTTAAAGACTTCTCATCCATGCTGCCTTAAAAGTTAAATGTTAAAAAGTCGTTTTTATTGTGCAACAGAATGAATTTTTTTTTTATTTTAAATCCAAATGGTTTGAAGAGTCTGAGGATTTGAAATGCCTTTCACAACAGCAGTTAGTGGCATTAAAGGATCTTTTGGGTTTCCAAAGATCGGCAGGTATTTGTTTAGAAAAACTGAAGCTTTAGCTCTGTGACTCAAATGTAATAATACAAACTGAGGCACAAATGTTGAAATGTACTGAAGATTTCTCTACATCAGATGACATGTTTTACCTAAGCTGTAACCATTTTAGTGTCACATTGAAAACATGGACTGAGTGCCACTTCAGTGCTTCCAGTAAGAGCTCCCTGTTGGTGTCCAGTTTAAAAATTCAAAACATCTTTCGCAGCTCATGACAATCCACAGGAGAGGACAATAAAAAGCCAAACACAAAACGGGTTCGCTGTGGGATTCCTAGTTATAACCCAGCTACACATTCCTTCACTAAATGTTGAGATGAAGACAAAATAAAATACCCTTTTTTTTTTTTCTTCACAGTAATACACTTTCAATTCAGAGTCCTTGTTTTTCTATTGCATGTCCCGAGATGTTAGTCATTCCTGTAGTGCTGTAGTGTAGAAACAGTCTGTACATCAGAGGGAACCTCATGCAGTCTAAAGGCCACACTGAGCTCGGGTTCGGGCTTCTCCATTTTGAAAGGACAGTCAGTCTGAGCACTGAGAAGGAGGGAGTGTGTCAGCTATGAGATGGCTTTTACTTAACTAGTGAGCAGAACACTTATAACAACAGTGAAATACGTTTCCTTGTAATCCTGCATTTCCAGTATGGAGTGCATTCACATACATTACATAATTGATGTGTGTACACCTCCACCAACATCACACGCAGAGGTTCATATGTATAAAAAGCACTTTGCACCTATGCATACTTTCTCCATAAGCTGATTAGATATCTTCACGCCCGATGGGAGGGGTGTTACGTTATGGCGCTGAGATGAATACATGGCCGAGAGACGAGCCAGGACTAGCAGCTTGCCAGAGTGGGGGGCAGAGTAAGGCAGAATTGTCCACTTGCCCCTGTGACTCTCCAGGACTGGAGGCTTTACGTCGGGGGAGGGCGGTGGATTTTCCCTGCAGTGTTAACTGATACAAAAAGGGTAGAGGCGGGCTGCCAGGCTTACTCCGCTCATCTTTACCAAAAACAGCTCATTGCTCCAATCTTCTGTCCAGTCGGTGGTTTTGAAATGTTTAAGACGATAGTAACGCAGAGGATTTTTTTAAATTTTTTTTTTGGACTGGGGATGCAGGTCACAGGTGGATGAGATGAAGGTGAAGTGGGTCAGTGGCGGGGAGAGGGGGGGAAAAGCGAGGAACGGGAGGGTTGCTGTGTCTACTCGGCGTTGGAGGTCTGCATCTCATTGAAGTCGCCGGCGCGGCTGTCGGCGTCGTCGTCCGACATATCGGCGGAGGCACCGTCCAGGTTGAGGTTGCGGCGGCCTGAACGGCTGGAGGAGAAGCTGCTGACCGGACCGCCGCGCCTGGAGGAACAAAGTGACAAGAAAACTTCAACCTTCAAAGGAGCCGTTGTAGGAGCCATTTTAGGAAGGTCGCAATTTGCTTCCCTGCATGCAGGGTGTGACGTGAGAAGATCAATACCACTTTAATGTCTGTAACTTACTATGAAGGTGATTAGCTTAGCTTGGCATAAAAACATGAAGTAGTTTAAATGCCTAGCTCTGTTATAGTTCAAAAATATGCCTACCAGCACTTCTAGAGCTCACTGACTAGATTCTGTTGGGTTTGTTTAATAGACACAGTACACGTAAATGTTAAAATGTACATTGTACATTTTGTTTGCATGCAGATAGGCCTCTTTGTTGACGCACTGTTTGTTTCGTTTTTCACGTGTGTTGCTGTCATGCGGTTTCCTGTCACGTAAAAATAAAATAAAGTAGAATAATAAACTTAATAGTTTGAACTTAAGTCAGATATGTCAATCCATTTATTTTCAGAACAAAAATAAAACAACTCTCCAACAAACTCTAAAGCCAGTCTTTGAACGATCAAAACCATACCTACACGCCACGCTTTCATAGTCAAAAACCCCGCATCCCGCTACGCAGCGCCACCCCATGCCAAAACACAAAATGGCTCCAACACTGTTAATTAGCGAACATTACAATTGATGTTGTTTGAACTTTGGATAGAGTTAGGCTAGTTGTTTCCAGTCTTTGTGCTAAGATAACTTAAACTAAGCTTCCTAGCTTTAGCACCATATTTAGCATGCAAACATGAGTGGTTTTGATCTAACTTTTGGCAAGAAAGCAAATTGACATTTTGAGAAATAAGCTTATTTCTCAAAATGTCAAACTACTGCTTTAACCAGACAACATGGCACAAGATAAGCCTTACAAATGAGCACACAAGATAAAGACATATATAAAAGTTTTGATATGTCTAACTATTACATTGGTCAGAGATCTGAATTGCATTAGTTGATACCCGTGCCACTAAAATAACGTTCCAACCTTACAGCAAACACACAGCCTTGTGTCACTTATCTTTGTGGGGACCTATCCTTGATTTAACACATTCCCTAGCCCCATATCCTAATCATCACAACTACATGCCTGACCTTAACCTCATTCTAACCTGAACCCTAAAAGAAAGTCTTGACCCTCAAAAGGCCCTTTAAAACTTGCAGGATCCCGGGTTTTGGACCCCATGAATATAGCCACCCCCCACCCCTGGATGGTTGTGTCATTAAGAAATGATACATTTTTAATGTTACCCGTCGCTTAAAATTTCTATAATTGTTTCACTTGAGTATTTTTTTTTTTTTTCATGGAAGTACGCAGAGCATCTGAGTACATCTCTAACAGCAGGTTAGCAGAGTCCTCCTTGTACCTGAGGCGGTTCTTGAGGGAGTTGACCTCCCGGGTGAGACCCTCGCTGGCCTCCGTGGCGTCGTCCAGCTCCCTCTGCAGCTTCCTGCGGGAGGCGTTAGCCCGGGTGGCCTCCTCTTCTGCCTCCTCCAGTTGACGCTTCAGCTGCTTCATACGAGAGTTGGCTTTCTCCATCTGTTAGGACGACACATGAGGAAACAGACGGAGACAGCGAGAAGGTGTGGGTGGTAGGCTGAAAACCATCCTGAGTAAAAGTTAATCGTTCCACGCGAGTTTCTCTGCTTCTCAATACCTGCTCTTTGTACTGGTCAGCATGACGACGCTCATCCTCCACCTGCATCATCACCTCCTTCAGTTTCTTCTCCGTACGACGGACGATTTTGTTGGCTGCTGCTCTCTCCCTGGATGTTTAACAACAGAAAAAGCTGTTTATCCAACTTTATGTACTAAAAAGGTGCTAAATATTTCACCCGGAACTCACCAGCACCATAAATGTCTTAAAAAGAAAGTCAAAATAGAAATGTTGCATCATTCAGATGGTTGCAAAATGTCGTCTGTGACATCTTGTGAAAACTCTTGTGAGTTTGGTCTCTTACTTTGCCTCCTGCTCCAGCTGGTCCTCCAGCTGCAGGATCTTGGCCTCCAGGGCAGTTATGGAAGCCTTAAACTTTGACTTGACGGTCCCCTCCAGCTCCGCCAGCTTGGCTTTCAAGTCCTGCGTTTATAATACGTGACTGTTAGCATCATGAGCATTATAAAGATGTATCCTTTTCATTTAATGTAATCCCTACATGTTAAGTGTTTTCACAATTGATGAGAAAAGCAAACCGAACAACAGAAGGCGTGATGCGAGCATGTACAGAGAGCCTCGACAAAATAATTAAGTTAGTAAATTACAATTACAAAGTCAAGGCAGGCAAGAGATTAAACTGAATTTATCACTTTCACGTTGAGGTGTTTTAATCACTGACATTCAACTCGTATACAAAGCTGACATTTAATGAGGCTTCTGATGTTTTATCCAACCTCCGCTATACAGTGCTGCGCATGAACGTGCTAATTTTTTGGTGAACTGAATGCATCTGTTTGCAACTACGGAACGTGAGCGTTGTTATCTCCTGCAAGACAACGTGGCATGCTGAACAGCTGCTGCACCTAATCCTGTGACCCATTCTGTTTCTAAACCTGAATAATGATCTGTTTTCCTAAACCTAACCAAAGTGTTCCCAACATTAAACACGTGTTAGAGGGCTCAACAGCTTCTGTGACCCATTTAGGTCACACAACTAATTTGAAACATCTGACCAGTCTTAGGGAAATATCTGCTGGTGAATGATAATCACAAGAAACCATTAACAAAGGGTAAGACCACAAGCCAAAAGCCGCAAAGTTCCAAGTCAAACTCCCATCTTTTAGTAAAGGGAAAAAACCCCCAGAAAAATTGGGTCTGAACTTCAAAATTCAAAGTTCTGAACTATGAACATGAACTTTTAATTTTAATCTGTGTAAACTGAATGTTCACTCTTGTGAAGTGTGAACTTGCACAACACTGTTCATATATGCTAATGTCTTAAACCTTGTTCTGCCGCTCCATCTGCTGCCGAGCGTTCTCACTCTTCTGCGCGGCGCTGCGTTCTCCGGCCAACTCAGCATTCAGGCCGTCGACCTGAGAAACAGAAATGGTGAGAGAGGGATGGTAGAAGCACAAGTGATGGGAGGAAAGGAAAGACGGACGTAGAGAGAGGGACACGTTAATGCGCTGTGTACGTCATGTTTTTAATTGGAACAGTTTAAGAACATTTGTTCTGTAAGACTGTCAGTGAATGAGGATGTTGACACAGTCCTGACTGACCTGAACATCTGTACTCGTGTTCATTGTTATCTTTTTGTCTCGTGCAACATTAATGGAATCAATCCATTCTCACACCAATGATTGTTGCTATTAACTTGTGTAGTCAGTTTACCTGTAAGGTGGACTTCCTGAAGCGGTCGTTGAGCAGCTCCATGTTGCCCTGCTCCTCCTCCAGCTCCTCCTCCAGCTGGGCGATACGAGCCTCCAGCCTCCTCTTCTCTTCCAGCAGAGACGACCTGACACACACAAGCGCATTTTTATTCAGATCTCTCTAATTTTCAGTAAAGCTATTGCTGTGCCTCTAGGATTTTTTGTTTGTTTTTATTTTTTTTAAATCAGTACAAACAAGGTGACACTGACTTTCCAGAAGCACTGTTGGAGATCTCATCAGCCAGCTCGTCCCTCTCCTGTTCAGCATGTCGACGGGCCCTCTCCGACGCTGCGTGGTCCTACATACAAAACACTGGGCTCAGTATGGAGAAGATCTCGTGTGATCTGTACTGCCATTCATCAAGTAAATCAATACATCAGATATGGTAATAAAGTCTGACTGGAACAACTCTGATAAACAGCTGATAATCATTCTTTCCGTAAGTCTGTCACTTTGCTTGTCAAAAATAATAAACTTGTCAACAGCACATACAAGCTGATCTCTTAACTCCAAGTAATTTTTCATTTTAAAAGACAGTCTGGACCTCCTGTAGCTGTAGGATTTCAGCTTCTAGGCTCTTGAGTTTCTTTTCGTTTTCCTTGGACTGGGTGAAGATCTCGTCCCTGGAGGCTCTGGCCTCCTCCAGCTCCCTCTGGAAGTCCTTCATCTGAGCCTGCAGAACAGAAACAATGCAGCCCAAGTCAAAGGCTGACACAGCAGAAAAGTGATCTCTCAGGCCAGGGGTTTGGCAAACTGTGAGGCTTGCAGGTGCATTTCAGTGTAAAAACAGGAAGTTAGTTCTTGTAGTTCTGGCCCACTTATCAACACGGTCAGCAGTTGCAGCGGTAGCGGTTGACAGACAGATCATGGAGGCATTTCAGGAACTTTAAAACCTTTAGCACAGAGTTATAACTCATTCAAAGGGCAAACAGACATAAAAAAAAACACAATTTTTAGATTCATGGTTACTTAAACTTTCTGAGGATATCATTATTTCAGATGTTCACTGTGAATAAATATCCATAAATTGCTCAGAAATCATAGAAGGCTCCTCTAGAACTAAGTTTTACTCAGTGTTGAAGTATCTCAGTGATGGCTGTCTGTACATCCATGGGTACATTGCAAACAGAAATGGTTACTAGCTAATTTGACGGACTTTTAATGGGGCCAATTTGCTAAAATGTAAACAAATATAGGCTAAAAAAGTTGTAACCCATCGCTTTACTTCCTGTTTCTATCCCCCAGATAATCACCAGCAACGAGATGTAGATCCAAAACTTAAGTAAGACAAAGAATAATGAATGTGTAAACCTTTTGGAAAGCAACTTTGTCTGAGGGGTGACCCAGGGTCAGATTCTGACTCAGGCGGGAGTGTGTAGCCTACCTGTAGTTTTCGGAGCTGTTTAATAGCCTCGTCTCTGCCTTTGTTAGCGGCTTCGATCTGTCCCTCCAGCTCGTTCAGATCCATCTCCAGCTTCTTCTTGGCGGCGACAGCCAGAGTTCTCTGCTTCCTTTCGTCCTCCAACTCTGCTTCCATCTCACGCACCTGCAGGAGCAAAACAACACACAACATGTCGGGTTAAACAAAGTGTTTCAGCACTCATTCAACACATTTCTGAAGACAAATATAAAATATACAGAGCCAACTGATTATGGTCATTCCATCTACCTGTTTGACAAGCGCCCTCTTCTTCTCCTCTCCCTGCTCATCTCTGGCCTGCAGGTCTCGGTCGAACTGGGCCTTCATGGCCTGCATGTTGACCTCCAGACGCAGTTTGGCGTCCTCTGTGGCCTGCAGCTCATCCTCCAGCTCCTCCAGCTGAGTTCTCATCTCCTCCACCTGTTGCTCCAGCGTTCGCTTGGACTTCTCCAGTTCATGGACCTGTACGCAGCAGAAACAAAACAAGCTGGAGATCCTCAACCATCCATCGGTGGATTTCCATTCAGAATAATAATTTTTGAGATTTGAAAGTATAGTATAGCTAATATAAAAATGATCCTGGCTGATCAGCTTCATTTCAGCTGTAAATCTGAATACATCAAATCTGGAGACGTCCATCTGCTGATTAGTGTCTGATGGATTTCATTTGGCATTCAGCACTCACGTTCTTCCCAACGTCATCCTTGGAGCTCATCAGATCCTCCATTTCGGCCCGGAGTTGCTTGTTGAACCTCTCCAGTTCCTCTTTGGCCTCCAAGGCCTCCTCCAGAGCTCTGGCCATAGACAGAGCCTTGGTGTCCTTCTCTCTGGCCTCAGCCTCCGCACGATCACGCTCCTCAGCATAACGAGCCGAGATGGTCTTTTCCTCAGCCAGCAGCTGGTGTAGACAAAGAAAAAATGGTCTTCAAAACACTAACAAACATCTCACCTCAATATATCTCTTCTAAGACAGTCCAGTGTACCTGGTCAAACTTCTTCTGTTTCTTTTCGAGGTTCGAGACTATCTGTCTCTGGTGGTCCAGGTCCACCATCAGGTCGTCCAGCTCCTGCTGCAGCCGGTTCTTTGTCTTCTCCATCTTGTCCATGGCCATGGTCTTCTCCTCCAGACGCTGGCTGGTCAGCTCCACGTCCTTCTGGAGTTTTCTCTTCACCTCCTCCAGGCCATCCATGGATGCCACGTCCTCCTCGAGCTTCTTCTTTGTCTCAAACAGCTACAGGAAGTTTTTTTTTTTTAATTAGTGAATCCATAAAGATGATACAACATTTCAACAAGTCATCATCTTGCTTTCTTGTGGCTGTATTGCATTATACTAACAGGTGTTTCTATTGTTTAGTCTAGCCTAACTAATCTAAATGTGGTGGACAAAATAATAGAAACACCTGTAAAAACATTACAACCTTCATGAAGGTAGCATTTACTACAGGACTGCTTTATTAGTTTTATCTAGGTGTACCTAATAAACTGGCAACTGAATGTAGTTATAGCTATAATATTTCTGGAGCAACAAATAACATATCTGGTAGGATTTTGAACTTTACTGTGAGCCTAACATACATAACGTATTTATTTACTAACCTCACTGTGATATTTAAAAAACATTCCTATGATCTCATTAGTATTTGTATTCCACATTTATCTTGGTGTGAAAGTTAAACAGACGCTGGCTTACTCTTTATCTTTAATCTTTCTCAAAGGGGAATGAAATGTGTATAAACCTCTGTTGGTTTGTTTGAACAACAGACTTACATGATGGGGACTTGATCCTGTGCTTGTACTTTTACTGCTGTGCTGTTTGGCAAATGTCCAGTAACATGCACTCCCTTCGTTCAACTTGTGTAACAACTCTTGTCTACATATCCTTGTTAATCTGAACCACACATCTTGAACTGAGGTCAGATTTTCATCTCCTGGGATCTTTTAGTTTATTGCAATGCTTCACGTTGTGTGAAACTGAACGAATGTACCTGAGCATGCACTGTCTGCAGCTGTTTCTCCAGGTTGCGTCGTGCTTCCTCATCCTCCTCCTGCTGCTCCAGCAAGGTGTTCTTTTCCACCTCCAGCTGGCGGATTTGGCCGCTCAGGTTCAGCTTCTGACGTGTCTCCTCCTGCCGCAATTCCTACACACCAGACCGCAACCAGAAATGCAGAAAAGCAGGGAAGACATACGTCATGCCTTAGTACAACAGATACATGTCATGTGTTAATAAGTGGGGTGTGATCATAATGCAAGAACACATCTTTAAATACACAAAAGAAATCGGGTATGGTGGATTTTCGAACACACGAAGCTTCAGGAAATATTAAATTGTGTTTTTGAACAGTTACATAGGTGACAAATGTTCTGGCAGGGAAAGCTGCTAGGTGGTGCATTAATTAGTTAAGACTTGAGAAAACGCTGACCTGCCGATCTGTGTAGCAACTGTGTGTGGAATATTACAGGAAAGGTTCGTCATTTGGTGGGATTTTTAACTGTAAGCAAATTATTTAAAGTGACACAAAAATAAAAAAAGGAAAAATGTATTGATAGTGCATTTTAGCCAGGGAACAACACCAGACTAATTGGTCTAACTGCTTCAGATTTAGTACAAGACTAACCCACTGTTGTGGGGCTCAGCCACATGTGTGTTTCCACAAAATAAATACTGATTTTGCGGAGTCAGCATTCGCCAGCGTTAAATTAATTAACACCTTGAGCTGACTGTTCCAGATCTAACTCTCTCTGGTTAAAATCACCATATAAAACCTGTAGATTTATTTAATGTGATGTCTTTATGTTGTTTACATTGTTCTAATGGCATTCTTGATCCATCGAGGTGTTTAGACTTCAGACTAAACTATGTAGACAAATATTTGATATATTTTTTACTCTTAAGCTGATGATACACAGAGCAACTTTTAGAGCAATCGTACAGGGCAAAGTTGCCGTCACTGGTAATGAGTAAAGATTACTACCATAATCCCCCTCCCCCACCACTCCGCCACCTGCCCCGCACCGCCGCTATCCGTTCAAAACATAGTCGGACTTGCCACTAGTAACATTATCCAACAACATTGCTTAAAAATTTGCTCTGTGTATCATCAGCTTTACAGTGATTAGTGATTCTGGATAAAGTTGCCTGAAGTTTTAAACTTGGTTCCACAGAAAGGTTGTCGCTGATGCCATCTTTCATACCTCTGAGTCTTGCAGTTTGCTGTTCAGTTTGTCAACTTCCTTGGCCAATTTGAGCCCCTTCTTCTCTGACTCTTCCAGCAAAGCGGACACATTGTCCAGCTCCGTCTAATAAAAGACAAATGGGAAAATATTAACACAACCCCAGAAACTGCAGCTGTTGTCCTTGGAACTTTAATTCCTGCTAAAACATCCTTTGGGTTTCCCCGAGTAATCTTGGTCTGTATCCCTTAATAATTTCTGTGGAGGTATTTTACCTGGAGTTTGTGCGAGCGTTCAGCCAGCTCTGCCTTGGCCCTCTCTACCTCGGTGGCCCTGGTCATAAACTCCTGCAGCTGGGTCTCCAGTTTCTTCCTCTTGTGTTCTGACTCCATCTTTGTCTGCTGCAGACTCTTCACCTCACAGGCCATCTCTTTGTTGTCACTTTCCAGACTCTGCTTATTCTTCTCCAGGTTGGCTTTGAACTGCACAGAACAAAAAAATAATCCTTTCCTATCACGCAGCTGATAAAAGACTAATGTATACCATACCAGGTATGACCCACTCACCCTCTTGGCCTGTTCCAGCTGTTCGGACACTTCTTCCAGTGCTGTGGCGTGCCTCTGTCTCATTTCCTGGATCTGAGCCTCGTGGTTTTTGGTCTCCTCGTCAATGGCCTTCTTCAGCTCTGCCACCTCTTGCTCTCGCTTGGACCTGGAGTTCAGACACAATCTTGATAAAATCCCAATTAAATGTCCAACAAGCAGTGAGCATGTTATATCATAGGTCGTACCTTTGACGAATGAAAGAGGGAAAACAATAGGGGTTCGAACCACTAAATAAATTCTATGTGGCAAATATCGAACACTGCTTAGTGTTAATGTCATGTGTAAATAATGTATTAACAAATAAAAGTTACACTTCTCTCTTCAAAGATTATGTCTCGATGCATGAAAGTCAAGAGAACTTTAGCTCTGCACTGATATAGCATTGCCGAACTCACGATGGGCAGAACCAGAGATATAGTCCGTTCTTCTTCCTAGTCAAAACCTGGGTGCCTACATTACCCACAATGCAACACGACAGCAGGCTGTTCGGAAGGAGAGTCAGGTTTGTTATGCTAATAGCGGCTAATGTAGCCGTGAGCCTCAAGAAGAGATCAGAAGGATGCTGCAGAGGTCTGGCAAGCTAATTTCTGTCCATCCATTTTATAAGTTGAAGTCCTCAGCTCAGCCGACACTGACTCAGCTCCCTTGCCAGGCACAAAAAGGCTTTATATAACTTTTTTCCACATAGTAGTAGTAGTACTCCCCAAGACCTGTGAACAGACTTGATGTGTAAAATCTGTGGACTTCCCCTTTATCATCATTGATAAACAAGCTTTAAACAAGCACCTGAGCTCCTGCTGGGCAGCCGTAGTATCCAGCGTGTCCTCGAGCTCTGTCTTCAGAGCCTCGAGCTCCTCACTCAGGTCCCTCTTAAGCTTTTCAGCTTTAGTTCGACACATCTTCTCCGACTCCAGATCCTCCTGAAGCTCAGCTAGCTGGGCCTGCAGCTCCCGAACCTGCTTCAAGGCGTTGTTCTTCTGGACGGTCTCCTCATCACTCCTGGTTGAGACACAAAGAACACAAGTCAGTTTCACAAAGTAGACTCTAACCACGCTTCCTCGTAATAAAAACAATGAAAACATCTACTTAGCTTAGACCTCCAGCTGAGGATCTGAATTTCCAAAGATTTCTTCTATAGTTTATATCTCAGGTAAAGTCAATGTGTTTTTGTTTTTTTTTAACTGTTTACTATTTAGTTTTATCATAAGAATCTAGAGCGAGAATATTTTGGTCCTCAAAATAATACACTTCAACTGGAGCCTCCACTCCTTTTTAGAGCTTACTCTTCGACTGATACTTAAAACCCTTTCTGGTCTTCACCTTTTAAACAAACAAAAACTTCAACAACTTCCACTGCTGATTCACAACTGCTTTCAGGACTTCCACTTCAATTGACCCTGTAATCACCCACACTTCATCTGACATTTCCACTCCTTTCAACCTTCACTTTAAGCAATTCTTAAACTTTTCTCAGATCTCACACTTTAAAGGGGCATTATGTAGTTTTCAGCGGCCACTAGCGGAGCGGTTCTAAGATTGCAACCAGGTGTGTGCTCGTACGCGTGCTCGTTTGAACTCATAAGCGAGCATAATCCGAAACACAACCACTTTCATACAGAAATAGCACAATAAACGCAGGAACACCAGCATGCTGGCTGTGGCTTTTCTTCAGACATGTTCAGGCTCTGTTAATTCAACGTTCCCGTCTCAGAGGCAGATCAACACCGGCGGCGTACCTTTCATTCAGCGCAGCGAGCCGCATATCAGCACAATACTCCCGAAAAAGGCAGAGTGACAGCGGCTATAGGCAGGCAGGGAGAACAGACAGAGCTGGAAACTCGGGTAAACTCCCACTGCAACGTTACAGTAATAGTTGTATCAGCTGCATGCAGAACTAATCCATGCTCGTTACATGATAACGTTACATTTACTGCATTTAGCCGACGTGCTACAGCGTTAGCTCGCCTGCTGCTTTCAGTAACTATCTTTACTTTCTGTGAATCTGTCACCGGAGGCTCAGCAGTGTCAGCACAACTACATGTATTGGATGATAATGAAACGGTTAGTGAGCTGGACTGAATATTATAATGCGATTGTGTCACACTTTATAACATTTAGACCGCAGTAAGTAACTTTACTGTAACTAGTGATAGTGGATGGCTCTTCTTTGTGTTGTTGTGGCCGTTTTGTTGCAGTGTTTTGTGTTATGTGGGTCACATTAGTTACAGCGAGTGAGAGGTGGAGAAGCTGTGTACCTGAGTAACGTTATTGGTAAAACCCATAGACTGTATATAAAAGCCACAATAAACACAAACGGAGTGTTACGAAGCAAACAGCGGCAGGTCCGAGCTACTGTAGCGTTAGCTGGCTGCATCACTATAGGCTAACGTTAGTAAACAAATCGCTCCACATTTGCATTTTACCGTTACATCCTCTCTGCAGGCTAAATCATCAGTGGCACACAGAATAGTAACACGGGTCGCGTTAGCTTTCCATATTACTTCACCAACTAACGTTATACAACTTTGGACCAGATCACATTAGCAACTGTTCAGCGTTAGCCGGCGAGCTAACGTGACTTTCTCTGCGTTTCTCCAGCTTTACTAATACTCACTTTGTTCTTACTCGACATCATCTGAACCTGTTTTGTCTGATGGGCTTCAGCACATAAACCTTTATTGTTGTTTTGTATCCTTACGTGGAGCCTTTGTTTTGCTGTGAGCCGGTTGTTTTATGGTGTTAGTGGACTGCATGTC
>NC_060153.1:18248375-18369664 GCF_021292245.1 Micropterus dolomieu
CTGTCACCGGAGGCTCAGCAGTGTCAGCACAACTACATGTATTGGATGATAATGAAACGGTTAGTGAGCTGGACTGAATATTATAATGCGATTGTGTCACACTTTATAACATTTAGACCGCAGTAAGTAACTTTACTGTAACTAGTGATAGTGGATGGCTCTTCTTTGTGTTGTTGTGGCCGTTTTGTTGCAGTGTTTTGTGTTATGTGGGTCACATTAGTTACAGCGAGTGAGAGGTGGAGAAGCTGTGTACCTGAGTAACGTTATTGGTAAAACCCATAGACTGTATATAAAAGCCACAATAAACACAAACGGAGTGTTACGAAGCAAACAGCGGCAGGTCCGAGCTACTGTAGCGTTAGCTGGCTGCATCACTATAGGCTAACGTTAGTAAACAAATCGCTCCACATTTGCATTTTACCGTTACATCCTCTCTGCAGGCTAAATCATCAGTGGCACACAGAATAGTAACACGGGTCGCGTTAGCTTTCCATATTACTTCACCAACTAACGTTATACAACTTTGGACCAGATCACATTAGCAACTGTTCAGCGTTAGCCGGCGAGCTAACGTGACTTTCTCTGCGTTTCTCCAGCTTTACTAATACTCACTTTGTTCTTACTCGACATCATCTGAACCTGTTTTGTCTGATGGGCTTCAGCACATAAACCTTTATTGTTGTTTTGTATCCTTACGTGGAGCCTTTGTTTTGCTGTGAGCCGGTTGTTTTATGGTGTTAGTGGACTGCATGTCGTTAGCTGCCGTGTTGTCGCTGTAGTATGAAAGAGGCTCGGGAGCGCGTACAGAGCTGAATCCGACCTGGAGACCTCACATTAAAAGCAGAATAGTTGCTGATGCAAGCAACGGAGAAAACAGGCGTGTGCTTCACTTCTAAGTGAGTTTTGAGCCCATTGACAATAAGGCAATGGCAATTTGATTAATTTCATTGAAAAACTTACATATAGTCCCTTTAACATGAAATGTTCATTATCTGTCAGCACTCCCATTTTAACCGCAACTTATACTTCTTTCAGTTTTTTAGTTATTTCAGATTTTTCAACTAAATATTTAACTAAATATTTTTAGCAATAAGCAAACATAAAATAGATTCATACAGTTTATTCATTTATATTTAGTATTTTTCAGTTTTAATATTTTAGTTTTGTCTTTTTTATATGAGGATATTTCGGTCCTCAAAAAACACAAGAACAAAGGGATGTAAATGTTTGTTGTAATTATTTAAACTTATTGTCTATATAAAGTAACAACCTGTACATTAAATGAAAGTCAAGTCAATGATGTAATTTATTTGAATGAACTTGGGCCTCCAGTGCACACAGGGTGGCAGTGTGGTGAACTGTTCACTGCTGAAGCTGTGCACTTAAATTGTGTGTGTGTTCTGTCAGAAGATCAACAGAGTAATAATTTGTTTGCTGGAAAAATTCGTGTTGGCTGCAACAACCTTAACATTCCTCTCTTACTTAGAAACCCAGCAATTAAACACACTGAATATCATAATGATTAAGTTATATAATTAACATAATGCCACAGTGTTTGATGAAGGCACTAATGACCCACATAAAAGTAATTCCCCGTTTTCCAAACAATTATAACAATTGTTCTCAGAATAGCTGCTGAATTCAAAATGAGGCACACCAAGTTTAATGACAGCTTAATTATCTGGGGCTGTGAATAAACTGATGATTTCTGCGTGTGAAATTAGCCAGACAGACATTGACCCCCACAGTCTGGACGATTGGCCTGGTGTAAGGAGGAAACTGCTGAGACACCACATTAAAATGATCTCAGCTGACCTTCAGAGCAAAGACCTCCGCAGTTGTTTACCTCATCTGCATGCAGTCTTGTGACGGCTAAATGGGAATGTAATTAACATATTATGCCTAGAATATCTTTCCCCGTGTGGAAAATCAGGATAAACGGAGGAGCTAAATTAAGAAAATATTTTGTTGCAGGGATAGAGTGGTAAGACGCTTGTCTTCTACAGCTGTAACTGGTAACGTTTTTCACAATCAGGACATAAAAGACAAAAATCTTCTGACTTCTTAATAGTTTGTCCTCCACTGCTCCATTGCTTCTTGTGGAAAAAACGCTGCAAAGCCCAGGACTGAGAGCATCAATCAACATCAATCTGCCTGTAATCAGACACGGCTGCCTCAAAGAGAAAAGGTCTCAGCCGGTGTCGCCGAACACAAACACTGCAGCTGGGCGCAGGGAGCAGGCTGACTTAGCAGACGTTAGCTGCTTTAAGTCAGAGTCAACTCAGTGTTGTCTTTGTTCTAACGTCTATTTTAGGTCTTCCTATTGACTGTGCTGTACCACAGTGGAGTGCAGCGGTCATGGAGGTGAGATGTACATCACTAGTGAAGTGCTGTAAGTGAAGCTGGACATTACACACTGAAAAGAGCAGTTTAGGTTTGTAGTGATGCGAGTTCTGAGGAGTACATCTGCCTCATAGTGGCTGTAAAAACACTTCAGTGAACTGTATGCTTCAGCACAAGGCTTTTGATTTACTACACGTGGATAAATAATTCAAATGCTGTCGTTTAGCTGAAATAATGTCTGCATCATTGCGAAGGCTCAAATATGAATACTTTTGTACATTTGAATGTCATGTTAAATTTAAAAGCCAAGAGGTAAGGCACATTATCATCAGGTGCTTCAGAAATGTTAATAAGCTTGAGGCCAAACACTTGGACATATCTTTGAGCTTCCAGTCAATGAACAGCCACTAAACAATAAATTAAATGATATAATAGCATTTGCTTGACTGTTGGCAAAAAGAGGTAATATATTAAACTGGAATTCAGCAGCCACCTCTAAGGCAGCCGTCTGGCCTAAAGATGTTTGTTAGTTTCATTGCACTGATCCAACACATACTTACTTACTACAAATTTAATTCCTCTAGATTTTGTCGTTATATCTTCTCTCTCGCCCCAGTTTTTGTATCATGTTTTGAAATGAGCTGACTGTCAGTATTTTTGTAGCATGTCAGCTGCAATTGTGCTTACAGGCTGAGAGGGAGTGTAAGAGGTAATGGGGGAAAAAGAGGCCTATGTGTTGACAGCTTTAAGATAAACCTAAAAAAAATACTAGTGCTGGGCACCGATTAAAAAATTTTATCACGATTAAAGTAAGCCGCAGACCTCAGATGAAAATGTACACACGTGCGTTTGTTGTACTCCTGGTTGGGCCGTGAGTTTGGGTTGTAAAGTCACAGTCAGGAGTTAACTGGCACAGCTGATCCCAGTACCGTTGGGAAGGGGGGGGTCGCCGCCAAGCAAAAGTACTTCTTAAATAATGAATCAGTGAAATAATCTGATTATAATAGAAGCTTTGAGTACTAATATCATCGTTAGCTGCAGCCCTAACTGTAATCAAATAAAATATAAAATCAAAGCTATCTGCCACTGCCAGGGCATTACCTTTTATCTAGCTTGTTAAAACAAGTTAGAGTCCAGAGCCACGATCATAACAGGCACCTTCTGAGCAACAGGTTAACATATAAATCTGTTTTCCTGTTTCAGCAGAAACATTTTTCTTATCAGGGAGCAGCATAAACAGTCTATGTTCAGTAGCAAGTGTCCCAGTTAGAGTGAGGTGAAGGGGTTGGTGTAGCAACAAGCAGTTGCGTTCCTGTGAAACTGTTGCAGTTATGCTCGCCTCACGCCCGGCAGTTGCCAAAGTTGAATTGTCTTGAACTTTTTGTACACGACGCGCAGCACAAATCATTGGAAGAGAGACTGATCCTCGCTGTTTGTGAGTTTCCAGAATCTATTACTGTTTACTAAACAGGACATCAACAGGAGGGAATTCGCATAGCAGAGCATCCCTGCAAAACTAGATGAAGGCCAATCAGGTAAAGTTATGTAGCCTATAATTTTAACTTAAGTTAAATAGGCTACAGCTGTGTAGCACACTGAAGAAGCCGTTACCATGGCTACTATCCATAGAGTGCCTGCCGTTTACTCGCGGAGCGCTGTCTCCCTTTCTGATCATCGGAGAAAAGAGCAACCCCGCGGGGCCAAGCGACTATGTTGTGATTTTTAAAATGTTTCTAAGACCGACATCTTCACCAATACTAATCAGCATCCAGTGTGTAGCTATCCACTTTGCTATGGCGTTGGATCGCTTGTCTTGCTTTTGTTTATCTACTTCTCCCACATGCTGCATCCAACGTAGTCTGCTGAAGCCTCCCTCCGCTGCTTGTTTGGGTGGGTGATTTGCAGGCTGATCAACATCCCACCCCTCCTGTGACCCATAGTTTGACTGTATGTGTATTCAGAGCCAGTGAGCAATGGACTTTCAAAAAATAATAATAGTGAAAACTGCGTTAACGTGAGATCAAATAATTGTCGGTGTTAATTAATTAATGTGTCAACGTGATAACACGTTAACTTGCCCAGCACTAAAACATACATACATTGTTAAAGTGCTCTGTATTCAGTGTAACTGTTTGATCAATAAAAAATTAAGAAAAGGAAAATGTTCATGCTATCACATTTAAGTGTCAAACTGAACCATGAATTCTGTAAAACCTTTCTGCCTGCTGTCCAGTCAGGATTCAAGCAAACTGAGTTTTCATAACACTGACGTCTTCAAACCTTCAATATAATGTCAAACACCAAAATATAAGATTTGTACCAAGAGTGAACAAATCACAGCATTATTTCAGTGTCCGTTACAGCATCTGCCTGTGTGTTAATATGTATATAGAGATTAAAAAGCGTATGCTCATCTGCATACTAACACAATTCATCTGTTGGTATAGTATAACTGCTAAAATTCCTCAGCATTTTATATTTTGCAGAAGGTGTCTGATGCAGTCCTTTCAGTTGTGTGTACTTTCATAGGTTTGTATGTCTATGACTGACCTGGCCAGAGCAGCCTGCAGCTCCTCCTCCTTTTTGGCCAGTTGGATCTTCAGCTCCTCTATCTGAGCCTGAAGTTCCACAATCTGGTCCTGCAGGTCGGTCGTCTCAGCATCCAGTTTGCGTTTGGCCTTCTCCAGCTCCTGACGCGTTTTCTCCTCCTTCTTTAAACGCTCTAAAGGGAGGCAAAATCACATGAATCATGAACAAAATGCAAAATCAAACATAGCCATGTAATTATTAAAAAACAACAACTTTTGGCTAAAGTTAATCTCAAGAGTTAAATGGGCAAAGTCACAAGTTACTGAGGGGTCACACGAGGTAAGAAGAGGTCACAACACCTAATTGCTAACAGCCTGATACAACTCATGTAATCAGATTAGCTGCTTTAGCTTTAAATGCACCAGAGTTTTTTCAAACATTCCTACATACCTCAGGTCTTGGGCACTTATACAATGCCGATCAAGTCTTTTGTTCAAATCATATCACTTGTACACTTTTCAGAATGTATCATTAACAATAACAAACACATAAAAATATATCTGTCATTTATTAAATTTTTTAACAATCTTGTATAGATGTCAGATTGTTTTATTTTTATTTTAATTATTATTTTAATTCGACTGTTATATTTCATGTTTACTGTAACTTCTCATGAACTCCCATTATTCAGCACAGTAATCAAATCACAGTCACTTGCTGGAGGTCACGATAACATGGTTGTGCACACACTGTTTTGTGGATTAAGCACGCATGGACCGACTCAAACTCCAATTCAGTGTTTTTAATTTTGACCTGATGGAACAAAAACAAATTCCTCTTCATCAGTGGCTTCAGGTACATCTTTGTTACAGTCATCAAAACCCTTCAGGAACAAAGAAACCGCTGCTCTGCACTTCACCTGACACCCAGGTGCTGTTACTGTGACAGTAAGCTGAACTTTTTTATCATTGTGTCGGTACATATTCATACTAACAGTGACATAACAGCGCCATCGTGAGGCCAAAAAGGAAAACACACATATCCCGCCATGACCTCCAGAATACTGTGAATAAGAAAGATAAACACTCTTCCATACTTCTCGGTCTGTAGTGATCCAACAATCTTTTTACAGAAAAACATGAGAAGAACAATTCCTTTTAACATTTTTGACACCAGAACATTGTTAAAAACAAATAGTTTGAGGAATAGCAGGATTATGTGCATCATTATATGCATTTAAAGGTTCACTCATTGTACAGCTGTAAAAGATAAATTAAACAAAACCTTTAAACCTGTAAAAAATTAATTCTTCCTCTTGCTTTGAGGACATTATCTATTCTTGACCCCAGTCTACCATTTGAGCTGTTGCAACAGTGCCCATCCATCTATTACTTTGTGTCTGTTCTAGTAAATGTTCCCTGTTCT
This sequence comes from Micropterus dolomieu, assembly GCF_021292245.1. Taxonomy (NCBI): domain Eukaryota; kingdom Metazoa; phylum Chordata; class Actinopteri; order Centrarchiformes; family Centrarchidae; genus Micropterus; species Micropterus dolomieu. The sequence continues at coordinate 18,254,673 of NC_060153.1, forward strand.
TGGACAGAAAATAGAGCCAGTAACAGCGACTTGCTGCACATCAGAGTGCCTTACCCTCCAGGTCAACCATCATCATTTCCTGCTTGTTCTTGATCTTGCCAAGGTTCTTTGCTTTCTCCTCCTCCTCCGTGAGCTGGGAGGTCATCTCGCCAATCCTGTCCTCCAGCAGCTTCTTCTCCTGTTGGGTAAAATTAAGTGTGGGTCAGACTGGAGGCCTTAAGACACAACTACTGTGCAGAGGTGAAAAGTTATGAAGACTTAAAAATCAAACTAAAGTGACCTGTATTTTGTGTTGCACCGCCTCATCCATCACCTTATACTTTTTACAATCTCAACTTGAAGGACTTACTCTGCATTCTGGTTCTTGTTTGACCCATCATATAATCCACTCACCTTGAGGAACTTGGAGTTTTGGTCTTCCAGCAGGAGAATGTCCTCCTCCATTTTCTTGATCTTCGCCTCAGCTGTCACTTTGTCCAGTTGCAGCTTCTGCCTTGCAGCTTCCTCCTCATCGAGCTGCTCCTCCAAGTCCTGTGGAGAAGAAAACACACACATAAAGATTCATAACCAATCTAATGCGACAAGGGTGAAGTCATAACACTGAAGTTTATAAAGTGACAAAGTAAAAACTTTAGAGTTTAACACTCACAAACTCAGCGATTTAGTGTGGTTTGATCAGATTTGTTAGACGAGACTGTGGAGTCAGTTCTTCATGTATCAACCTCTATATGAATGGAATACCAGACAGAGCCAGGTCTGTCTTCCTGTGGTACTGAAATCAAATGTTTATTGTAGGGCTGACCCTGAATAGTCAAAGATTCGATGCTTCGATGGGCGGAGCCTGATTCGACTGTAAATCTCAGTCGAAGTTTCACAGCGAAACAAGGATTATGCCATTTTGGCCATATAGGGGTGCTCAACGTCTGATTTTACATAGAACTACCAGTTTTCTCCCTATAAAGTTAATATACAGCCTATTACAATATACATTTCAATGTTAAATGCTGTAAATAAACATTTAAAAAGAAAAAAACTTTCAACAAATGTTTTTAAAGTGCGTAAATTAATCCAAAATTGTAACCCTTACTCTGGGGCGTCAGTGCGCATGTGTTAGCATAGTGTGTGTGTCTCTCAAGACTAAAGCAGAGCCATCAAAGGAAGGAAGGAAATGTTGACAAATATTGAAAAAAACAAAGTAGCTCTCTTTCAGAAAAGCCCCAAAACATGGAAAAAATCTCTAGAGGAAACATAAATTTTATTTGCTGTAAAAGAACTAAAGGAAAAAAAGAGCATTTTATACCATACATAGGTCAGTACAAATATGTGATTTAAATCTGGCTGAAAATATTCAAAGCAGTTACTGAACCAACAGCACTTTACGATAGTGGACTTTGGTACCCAATCAAATAGTGTGATTTGTTTTCAAATTGGGAAAAGATCCAGTGGAAACCCTGAACAATTCTATCAAGAGTACAGAGGAATGTAGCACAGAAGGCCTGCAGCTGAAGATATTAAGGCCAGTTTAATCAAATTATACACAATTTAAACAAAAACTACTTCATCTTTTGTAAAGAATTCCCCAAAAAACTCATCAATTATTATTTGGCAATAGAATGCAGCAATAAATGAGCCCCGTATCTCAACACTACAGCTGATAAAATGTTGAAAAAAATATCAACTAAGGCATAGACACCGCCTGGCCTTCGCAACAAGTGGATGCAGACAAACATGGCTACCAACAGAAGACAAGCCTGTGACCTACAAGTCATTGAGACAGAGCTTCACTTCTTCACTGAGTGCACCAAGTACTCTGAAACCACTTCAGACCAGTGAGAAGAGCCCAGAGAAGAAAGAAATGCAGAAATATCTAACGTAAAATTACTCAAACTTTGGTAGAAAAGGATGAGTTTATGTAGGATCCCTTCACTCACAGATAAAGAAAATCTGTTGATGTTGTATAATGTTCTGTGTGAAGATCAATAACATCAAATCAATTTGGAAAAAAGCACGTCAAAACAGACGCAGGAGAGAGAAGTTAAGTTGAATTAGGTGACGATATCAACCTGGATGTGTGACTGCATCTTCTTCTTCTCATTCTGCAGGCTCTGGTTCCTCTCCTCCTCTTCCTCCACCCTGGACTCCAGGTCATGAAGGATCTCCTCCAACTCTTGCTTCCTAGAAAGCAGACGAACTCTCATCTCTTCGGCCTCGGCGAACAGCTCCGTCTCCGCGTGGAGTTGCTCTGCTAGGATATTCTTCTCCTCTATGAGCTGGACAGAGGGAACAGTTTGAAATAACTTATCCAGCCTTATTAGCTACGAGGTTAGTTACTTCAATTGTCTACCAAAAATGAATGAGGTTTCTCTGAAGTAACTTTGGATGCATTTACCTGTTGGTGTTTCCTCTCCATCTCCACCAGCTCATTCTCCACCTTGAGCTGTCTCTCCTTCACTTTTATCAGCTCCTCGTCTTTGGCTTGCATCTCCTCCTCCTGCCTGGTGACCTGCAGCAGAGGCTTCACCTGAGAGAGAGCGAGAGAGAGAATCAACCAGGGTTTAATACCCCACACAATGCAATTTAATAACTCTTTCATGGTCATACTGGTCAAGGAATGAAAAACACCAGTAGGGTTTACCTTTATTGACATCTATAATCACATTTTTGTCAGCCCTTCCCAGTAGTATAACAAAAATAAAATAATAAATTCCTAAATGAGTAGCAGAATGTATTAAGCAATGAAAAAAATCTATCAAATGAATTTCAGTAAAAAAATGTTATGATTAGATGAGCAATTTTGACAATATTTAGTAGTAGCAACAGTGTTTGCTGCGGGTCGCATAGCGTCGACTTAAACTCCACAAACAGCTTCCTGTTTTTACAATCCACTCTGTCTAGGGCTCACTTTAGTTTATAGGTGTATAGCGTCTCCCAACAGCCCGCAATCACAAACAAAAAAACAATGTCAAAGGCAAGCAGGGAAAAATATTCAATATATCGATATTTTATCAAATAAATTTTATTTTTTTTCTTACGAACCTTTACACAGCAACTCAGCAAACTCAGTTTCCTGATGAGGACTAGCGGACACATTTTAGTATTCTTTATCGTCTGTTTAGTCTTTTATTTTAACTGAAGACATTTTTGAGGCGTCAAATCACTAATTTCTGAAAACGCTCAGATCATCAGTTTGTTGGAGGGGTTTAGCTGTCAGGGTTCTCACCTTGGTGAAGAGCCTCCACCACTGCCAGTGTCGCAGCTTCAAGTAAGCAGCACAGTTCCTCTGAAGGACCTTTAGGGCACTCAACTGCTGCTGCTTCTTAGCAAAGGCCCTATGGGAAGAAGACAATGGTACAATAACAAGCGACAAATCGGTGTCTGGGAAAACCCAAGTTTTGAAAGTCATATGAAGTCCAATATTCTCTTTTAGCTCTTTTTGGTCACTACCAACTCGTGAGGGAAATATCTGGATCTTTAGCTGCTAAATGCTTCATTATGTTCACCAGCTAGCTGCTAACTGTATCTGTCTGATGTTTCCTGCTGCGGCTGTAAATAACGCTAGAAGAGCCGCGACAGTGAACCAAAGCATTAAAGTTTAGGTCAGACAGCTAAACAAGAAGTTGAAATTCACAATAAAGCTCCGTAAATCTAAGCAGAGCTGCAGATTCAGGTGACAATTCTCTGTAGGTTCGTCACTACCAGTAACCTTCACAGTATCACATTACTTTCATATTGTCATTTGATACATTGTTTCCGGGGGTAGTTTGAGCAATGTGATGCATACTGGGAATTCAAACGCAGATATATGTTCATACCTAAGAAATAGTTAGATACAAAGATCTGACACTCACTTGCGTGCCAAGTATCCACGGCACACAGACTGGAAGTAAATGATGATGTCAGTGATCTTCAGATCTCTCTCCTCCTCCAGGTGAGCCAGAACACCAGTTCTGAAGAAGATCTTACTCTGACCAATACGGAACAGGTTCGGGTCCAGCTCCAGGGCTCGGATCTATAAAAGGCAAATGAAGAGTTTTTAAGAGTTTACCTCTGTGGGCATGGTTAAATTTACATTGTGTTTGAATACATTTAGGAAATGTTTCTAGTTTGGGAAACAGTTTGACATTACAATCATTTCTGTATTTCTGTTAGGGTGTTTACACTGCAGGAGTTTTTCAAGGGGGCCAAGAAGCTTTTGAGGAACTCAGAAACTAAAACCAGAGGAACAAGGGACTATAAATATAGTTCCTGCAGGACAGTTCCAGGTGTAAAAACAGTCATTGTAGTACTTTCTGATGGTTCAGGAACTTGGAGGGGTGGAGTTTGGACGGTAGCTGATTGATCAAAACGCAGACAGCGCAGCTGCTTCAACTTGAGTAGTGCTTCACTCATAAAACAATAAGTACTCAACTATCAATATTAAGACAAAAGGGTCGACACTTAGTGTTGTTTATTCATGTTAAAACCAAAGTTAGGCTTCGTTGCCAGACTCGTTTTAAAAAGGGATAGAGAGCGGGAGTCAGGAGGGAGTAAATGAGAGAAATTGTACTTAATTTTCTGATAAAAGCAGGAATAAATAACCATCAAAAACTCAGCAGATTGTCACTGTGGAGACAGGGACTCAGAAGTTTCCGGTCTCCCTTTCTCCTCTGCACATCTCCTCTTCATTCATTCATTACATCAAACTCAAACATCAGAGTCATGCAACAGTAAATACAAAGAACAACAGGACAACTGTATTGTTGTTTCCTTATGTGTGAAAATGTTTCAATTTGTAAATCTTCATGATTCTTCAGATAAGATGGAAATGCAAACAGAAATATGTACGTCACTTTTAGTTTCTGAGTTCCTCTGGTTCCATAGCTCCTGACAGGAGGGATCCAGCAGTTCTTAAATTCAATAGCTCAGCAGAATACACAGTATGTTATTGTTTCCAGGGTAGTCGTTTTAAGAACGAAATACAGCAAATAAAAAGAAACACTACCATTCTCTCACAGGCTTGTTTACCATCCATGAATCCCTTGGGGATAGCGTTGGGTGTTAGGATCTCATATCTGTGAACAAAAGAGAACATGCATATAAACTGAAAATGAAACCAACTTTTCTTCTGTGTTAATTGAGGTAAAGAGTTAAAAAAGCATCTCTGTTGTCTGTCACCTCTGTCTGAACTCCTGGAAGACGATGCGGTTGGGGAAGCCCTGTCTGCAGATACGAATGCCCTCTAGGACTCCATTACACCTCAGCTGGTCCAGAACCAGGTGAGGCTCCAGTTTACCAGCCTGAAGAAGAAACAAATACACCATTAAGAATAGAAACAAGTATTTGGATACTTCTAGATTTCTATCATACAATTTCTCACAGATCTTTTCTCCGATTGTTATTGTGTGTTTTCTCTATGGGTCAGCATACTTACTCTTTTTTCATGGTTGGGGATGATGCAGCGGACGAAGTTGGGGTTGGTGTTCCTCAGTGTGGCCATGAGCTTGGTGAGCGACTCCTTGTAGAGCTGTCCAACTGTACGAAACATGCCCTTTTTCGTTTTGTAGGTGGCACCAAAGGCTGTCTCGTTCATTCCTGCCACCTGGTCCAGGCCCACGATGCGGTCGACTGGTGGGGAGATGGGGAGAACTGGTTAGAGTGGGAAGACTTGGGGAGCAGAGAAGCACTGTAGGAACAGCAGTAGCAACACAGTGACATAATGTAGCTACATGACCAAGTGCAGATGGATGAAAACAATGGCAGTCTACCAAAGTATAATTCTATGTCTAGAACTGCCACTAGCTACTGCAGATGGAGATGGAGTGGGTAGCTTATCTATTCCTAAGACTAACGGTCTGTACGTACAGGGTGCTATATGAAATAAACACAATTTTTATATGATTTACTCACTAAGTATCAACAACGTTTGAATGCGAGAATTGAAAGGCTTTTCTCTGGTCACAGTGGATGAGAGACGATGCAGCTTTTTACTGCTTTTGACACGAAACCTGCCACGGCTCTACAGTGCGTCTTAGTGTTGTAGTCATGACCACCCACAACAAGACCAAGTCAAGACAAAGACTTTTAGGGGCTGAGATCAAGTCGAGACCAAGACCAGTTCCCCACATTACATGACACACAATAAATTGCGGAACAACATCATAGGTACTTCTCAAATTGATCTGAAAGATCTACATTCCCATTAAAACACTCATATACAAACACACACACTAGAGCTAAAAGCATCTTTATTCAACACTCCTTTTCCATGTTTACCATCCACTAGAGCTGGGCAATATGGCCAAAAATGTTATCAAGATAAAAAATGTCATATCATTTGATATCGATAATAAACACGATAAATGTCATTATTTCTTTAAAATTTGAAGGCACATGGAAATTGTGGTTTTAAACTTTTCTTTCTGGTCAGATCAACTACTTGATGCCAAACAGTGGATCACTTCACAAATCTGAGGTAGAACATTCAAATCTATTATGATAAAATCTTTTCAACAATAATGCATAAGTTAAATTAAGTAAAATCTTTTTTCAGTCCCTTTTCCTCAACAAAATATCTTAATAGAAAAATTAAGTGCTAATTCATTTGTGATTGAAATTAATTACATCAAACCTTTATTAAACATGTTATATTGTTATTGAAAAAAATTACACTGAACTAAATTATAAATGCAACACTTGTTTTTACCCCCATTCATCATGAGCTGAACTCAAAGATCTAAGACTTTTTCTATGTACACAAAAGGCCTATTTCTCTCCAATATTGTTTACAAATCTGTCAAAATCTGTGTCATTGAGCCATTCTCCTTTGCCGAGATAATCCATTCACCTCACAGGTGTGGCATATCAAGATGCAAAAGTGTTGTGTTTCTAATTTTGTTCAGTGTAGATTACTATAATTATCATTACTGCCATTGCTGCCCCATCTATTGCTGCACTCCTGGATACCGATCACACAGTACGAGTGAACCACCACATCCCCCGACGATTGAGACAAAAGACAACGATATTAAGGATCAACACTGTTCCTGTAAAGCTGGGTAGGCCTCTATTCACTATTACAATCATTAAAAAGCAGATGAGTAGGGCTTTATTACTTTACATTCAGTAGGAATTTAGCTAGCGTTAGCTAACTAACATTACATTAACCAAAATTTTTCTTTATTTATTTTAGGTTTTGGAAAGAGAATAAACTGTACTTCTATCAACCTCTCTGGGTAGCGACAGGAACAGGTGCCCCAGGAACAGCTTTGACCACATCTTGGAAAAATATAGCAAAAAAAAGCTAGAAAACGACTCCTTGCATTAGAGTGAATGGAGCACAGCCATGAAAATGTCAGACCTCAGTTAGAGAGAGTCCTATATTGCGCTGTGATTGGTCAACTTTGTATTCAGGGTGTAGCTTAGCGAAGGGTCAATTAGGGTTATTGGTTGCATTTCAAGCAATAAGTTTTACATCCAATCTAAGTTAGGATGTTAACAAATGAATGAATGCAAAAGCAATTTAATGATTTCCCAAAATTATGGTCTTGAAATAAAATCCCGAGTCCTCAATGTCTGAGACCGAGACAAGGCCAAGTACAAATGAGGTCGAGTCCGAGACTAGATCAAGACCATCAAAAAGTGGTCTAGAGACCAAGCCCGGTCTCGAGTACTACAACACTAGTGCGTCTGCCCCTAAAAATAGACATGTGCGAACCCGAAAAATTATTTACAAGCACAGTGTGTGAGGATAGATTATCCTGCTGCTCGGTGGCCAAGCAGCCCATTATACAAAAACAAGAGCGAGAGATATGCGTTGTCGGCCCACTTTCATTATGTGCCCGCCCACATCATCCTCCGGAAGATCCTCAACACCAGATCAACTGTAAGACTGAAGAAGAAAATATGGAGAAGGCTAGCTTGCCATTTAGCCATATCTGTGCCCTTTGTCAAAACAATGTTTTATACTGTATATAAAGTTGATTAGCTCATCAATTTCAATTTTCATGAACCGCCCATATCTGAATGGGGCGGGACATTAAAAAAGTTGAATGTCCTACCGCTATAACTGGAATTAATATCATACTATTGGTGAGCTATATAGTAAGCTATTATATGAAATTATAATGAACATAGTAACATCATATGATTAATATTAATATTATACTAAGTATAGTGTTATATTAAAAATATAATTTAATGTTACATTAATATACTATATTACTCCTCCAGGTTGTGGATGGTGCCTCTGCAGTGGACAGATGTAGATATTAGCCAGAGGCAGGATGCTAAAGTTATAAATATTGTTCTGTAATCTTGTTTACACAATGTGTGGTGTGGGTTGTGTGGGTGCTGCTGGTTCGAAGACTACAAGTCCCACATTCCACATGCCGCAATGCACTAACAGTATGGTTTTCTGGTGTGAGTGTTTTCACTCATCAGTGTGATGTCACAATTAACACAGATACAGGCCTGACAGGATGATTACAGACTTGAGTTTACAGTTTTTGAGTTAGGATTAGAAGGTAAGATAATGAAAATAAACTACAGTGCCCATGTGTATTGTAAAAAAATAAATAAATAAATAGGACAACGTCAGCCAGTGCAACAGTGTGGCTCAATGATTTGTTGTTAATCACTTTTAGGCATCAATGGCATTATATGGCACAAAGGAATAATTTAAATCAGGCTTTGGATACACAGACAATTATTATTAGTGCGATCAATTCACAGTTGGTTTTGGTCTTTTTATGAGAATTCTTGATAATAACAAATTGTTATATATCACCAGATTTATCCATCATAGTACACATCTGTTTATAATCTGGCAATAACACAGGACTTAACACTCAATTAAATATACACTATGTCACTTATTAATATCTGACTAAATTAAAGTATTGGATGAGTCACAGACAGCTGGAGTTTCAACATTTAAACTGATGTGATGTATGGCTCGCTGTCTGAGCTCAGAGCCAATACCAACATTTGGTTTTAACTCCCTGCTACTGTGATCCTGGCTAGGAAGGAGAATTAATGTCATTACATTTTCTTCAGTCAAGCTTCAAATCCTTAATTTGCTCGTGGACGTGTGACATCACAGAGGAGGGACAAAAATACAAATAAGCTTTGAAGTCCAGACTTCTGCACCAAAGATCACAAGACTCAAGTCCGCCTACAAAAATACTGACACAAATTAAAGCACACTATTTTGACTAGAGGGAGCAGATGCTTACATTCTACTTTAACTTGTTGAGGAATTAGGCACTACTGCTTTTGGCTGAGACAAGGGAGCCATGCAGCCTGGAAGCAAATGGGAGCCATTGTAGCCATGACGGACACAGCGTCGGCTGAAGCATGAAACATACAGCCAGATCTGGGCAAAAATATATCAGAACCTGCTTGGGAGGCGCTTATTATTTAGCCTACCAAGCACTGTGAGCAGCTTGTTTTCGCAACCCAAAACTGTTCATTTTCAGCTAGTATTATTTTGGCCCAGGTCTGCTACGGCACGACCCAGTCATTCACCTGCCGGCTCATCCAGACTAGTGACATTGTCATAGAATGAAGCCCTTTGAATGGTCTGAATCTCTACAACACAGAGAGAGAGACAGTGGGGGGAGGGTGATGTTAATCCTTAGAAATCAGAAATGTATAGGCCTGGGTCAACAAGGCAGACAGCTGTTAGTAGTAGGCTTGAGTGAGTGACATATCGACGTATTTTTAATTGAATAAGCAAACAGGTACACACATAATGAATCTTAAAGGATGTGTTACTAAAATGTTTTCCTTCTTGTATCTTGTACTGTTTTGTAGTGTTAGTGGCAGCTTACCATCTTTCCAAAGTTCAGCCACAAATTTATCAGTTGACTGATGAAGAAGTGTGGCCACATTGTCATTCAGGGGGTCCATGTTCTTCATTAGCCACTCATCTGCCTTATAGTCCACCTGTAACAAAGACGTTGAACAACTCAGTCATATGGACGAAATCAATACCACAATTACAGTCTGACTGATACTGGATTTTTGCAGCAGATTCCATGTTTATTTTCTGAACAATCTGCTAACGATATACCTGCCAATATAATTGTGTTTTTACGTTAACACAAGGACAAACATTTTTGATTAAGATCTGTTTTAATGGAATATTTTTAGCATTTATGTACTTCCATTTTTATTACCTATCGGCATATGGCATATTTTGTGTACAGTATATAGTGTAGCATATGTCAAACATGTTGGCCATACAGCCAATGCTAGCTATATCTCTATATCTATCTATCTCTATCTATCTATCTATATCCATTAGATTTCTCAAATATCAATATTGGTAACAGCCTTAAAAATCTAAGTCTAAAAGTCTAGCTGGAAGTGTGTGGGGATGCGTTGACATCTGACAATGCAAATACTGACACCAGATATATCTGTATATTTAAATACACATATGTATTTGAGATACAGGTTTGATATACATCATATTTAAAATTAGATTTTCAGAGAGCTTATCTTGGGATGTGCTGGTTGTTTAACAGAAGAAGAGGAAATGTCAGATCTATCAAAGTGATTACCTGTGTAACTAGCTAATCAAGTGTATTGCGGCCTGGGACGCTAAAACACCTATTGAATACAGTACAGTTAGTCAGTACAGTCTTAATATGCATTTGTCCATCTGACATACATCATGGTGACCCACTTCAAATGCTGACTAAATTTACAGGCCATGCTTTATTCTACTGATTCAAACCGCATACATGAGGTCATATTTTGTGTGCATACCTATGTTGACAACATTTGGCTTCATGGCGCTGCAGATTTTTCTCCACAGCAGACGAGTGTTTGACTGATTGTGGTGTAAAACGACACAGTCCACATAATGGTAAGCAGATGTGCTACTCTGCAGGTCTCTCTGCAACACAAGTGCTGAGTCCTATTGCATAACAGCACAGACAATTTCCAAATCCTATTTCATACAATGCCATATAAATCAAACCAGGACACGGTATTTCCCTGAAATCCCACCACAGGAGAACTTGGAGTCACTCTTTAATCTGAGCGCTGAACGGCAGCAACTTTTTACTTGCCGTTTAATTTTTGCAGGAGAAGATCAGGGAGGAAAAGAGAAACTATGAATGTAGACAAAAATAAAGAAGCTGGTCCCACAAAGAACAAAAGTAGAAACTTAAAGTCTAAGTGCATTCTAAGTCATAAAAGCTAAGAATATGATTGTCTTTTTCCTATGTGTCTGTCTTGGTGAGTGCTTTTAAGAAGAGAGCCTGACTTATGCCCTATAAACATGCGGCATAAAAATGAAAAGCTTCATCCTTTCGATAAACTGCAATTTCCAAGATCATTTCCACTTTATTTTTTCTGGACTTGGTGTCTTCCAGAAACACCAACAGTGTATTTTCAGTAAAGCAAAGACAGAAACCTGCGGAGTGTGATTTTGAGAGAAATAAAATGAGGGTACCTTGCCGGCGTAGTGGATGATGCAGAAGTCGGCCTTATCTTTGAGCTGTCGGGGCTTCTGGAACTTGGTGTGTGTGCCCTGCTCCTGGGTCAGCTTGTCTACAAAGGTCTTGTCCGTGGCCTTGGGGAACCAGCACTCTTCATCAAGCAGAGCCAACACTCCTGGAGGGTTCGCCTGAAGCAATATCAAGATGGGACAGAACTTAAGGCTTCAGAGAGCATGAACGGTAAACATTGCATGACCTAACTAAGACATTTTTGTGTTTATTTGATAGGAGCCTTGTGCTCAGCATCTTAAACCCCTAGTGCCCCAACAACAACTTTTTCTCTACGCAAATGAAAGTTAAGACAGACACTAAAAGACAAAAGCCAGGCTTAAGTAACTTTTCCTTTCCGATTCAGGTACAATAATTCAAGATAAAGTGGAAAATAGTAGTTTAAGTAGGTATGTTTTGAAAAAGTGGATCTCATTGATACAAGCTAATCATTCACACTGACCGGCCTCTCAATGAGGTCGATGCAGGGCTGCAGGTCGAGGCCGAAGTCGATGAAGCTCCACTCAATGCCCTCCCTCTGGTACTCCTCCTGCTCCAGGATGAACATGGTGTGGTTGAAGAGCTGCTGCAGCTTTTCATTGGTGTAGTTGATACATAGCTGCTCAAATGAGTTCAGCTGTAGTCGGGAACAAATACAAGGAAGAACAATACATTTCAGTGGAAATGTGCGTAGATGACAACAAAAACAAAACTTTTAATTTAACCACAACAGGACAAACTTCTTTAAAGATTAAAAAAATTCAAAAGATTTTCATCCAAACCTGGAAAATCTCAAAACCCGCAATGTCCAGGATGCCGATGAAGGAGGCACCCTGCCGTTTGGTTCTGTCCAGAGCTTTGTTAATGCGATGGACCAGCCAGCGGAACAGACGCTCATATGTCGCTTTAGCCAAGGCCTCAACAGCAAAGTCAGCCTGAAAGGAGGGGGGAAAGCGAGGAGAGGAAGAGTGGTGAGACAACAAAGAAGATACCCAGCTCCCAGTTCCTCACAATGAAAACTACACTGGACAAATGGACTCATCATACATCTTAGCAAGACTGTATACCACCAATGTTCCAACATGTTTTCTGAGTCAGACATATCTAAAACAGAAGTATCCATCAGACTGTAGCCTTTATGATCAGAAGTCTGCAGGAGGACTGCACTTTAAATGGCAATGAATGATTCATAAAATATGAGATGTAGTTTGGAGTGGTTTCACAGAAGGTAAACCTATCCTTCCCTTGTGTCCAGTACAATATGAAACAAGGCAAGTTATCAGATACATTTCAACAACACGTCTTCTCTGTTATGGCCATCTGTTTTATATCATTTCAACTTCAGAGTAAGCTGAAGGATCTTAATACAACAATATCCATAGAGCTCAGCCATTACTGCAGAATAAGCCAGTCAGAGGATCCAAACAGAATTAAAAAAGGCTTTGTTGTAGCAATTGTGAACAAAACACAACACTAAGATTGCAGACATCATCCAAATCTGACGCAGAACCTGAAAGTTAATAAATTTAACATCCAGATTTTGTTACCAGTTTTCTAATAAAAAAACCAACATATTTTCCACTCCTTATTAACAACACACAAAACTGAATTTTAAGCGTGCTGATTGGATGTTTTTCTTAACATAGTTGATGTCTCTATTTGTACACTAGCTTGTACCTTTGACTTTTTGTTTTATTAAAACCAGATATTTTCAAACGCAGTTGCTATCTTTTGTGCGGATGATTCAAATGGGAGAGTTTATGCTCATCAAACTCGCAGTCACCCAACGCTGTCTATGCAGAAAATGAAACAGACCTACTTCAGTTGCATTTTGATAGATCATTATTAATGTTACTAAGGATCTCGGTCAGCACCAAAAATAGAAATACATGGTGTAGGTCAGTAAAGGAAATGCAGCTAACTGACCTGCTCTTTAGTCTGCGCTTTCTGGACGTAGTCTCGTCCCACTTTGATCCTTGGGGACAGGATGGCTCTGGTAAACTCCATTACATTCATACCCAGCAGATGACACAGCTTCTGAGCAGCTGGGAAACAGAGATGGACAAAGCTCAAAACCCATAAGAAAGGAAGAAACTGTACAGTTGACTTACACCTGTATGTTAAACACAGGCCTGTATAATAAATACATAGTTTCACAAACCACTCTAAAAGCCATAGTGTCCCTGTCAAAGATGGCAGGTCAACAATACTATTACTGAATAATACTAAGATTTATTAAAATCTTTCAAAAATGTTTTCTTATAAAATGTGACAGGGAAAATATGTTACATGGCTGGAGCTTGTGGAAAAGTAGAAAAACCAGGACCTAGATGAGCCAAATCTCACTACTAAAATAAAACATCTGCTTCAGTCCTGAGTTCTGCTTGTTGCATTTGGGAATATCTGGCCGAGCTGTATCACCGGCATTAGACCCATTCTCTCTCCCAGTCTCCCTCTTTTAAGTGCCAAATATGCAGTGCCACATGTGGAGGAACTGGAAGGCTGCGCTCCATTTCCTTCAGGAGTAAATCCTCATAATGATGTGGCTTAATGGCAGGTTGACAAGGCTCGGGGAGAGAAAAGACATAAACCACCAGTTCCTCTGTTCTGTGGATGAGGTACATAGTGTGAGGGAGGCAGGAAAAGGGGAGAAGAGGATTTGAAGTATATATGGGAAAAGGAAAAGGGAGGATGTTTTGACCTGTGAGCTCCAAGCTCCAAGGTTATGAAGCAGATGTAAAAGGTGTGTGTGTGGGGGGGTGGGGGATACCTACCAGTGTTATCAGGCATAGAGGCTTGGTCAGAGTTCCTCTCCTTCTTAAAGATAATGTTACCAAACTGTAGCACAGAGGACACCACCTTCAACATGGCTACAGATTTAACAACACAGAAAAAACAATATTACTATGGTAAGACATCACTTTAGGAATATACCAAATCCATAAATATACAAAAATATACAAGAATACAATTAGTACTTTGCAAGTAAATTTAGATCATCCATAAAAAACATTTATCTCTTATTATATGCAAAATATAATAATAATTCTAATAATATATTAATTTTTTCCTCGACTATGCAACCACAGAGTTTCTGCAGGTTTCACCATTTCAAATTCTAAACTTTTTTAGACCCCACGGAAACCCTGAACCAATTACGAATTTGACCAAATCCCTCTAGAAGTGACACACTGCCCACATATTCTGTTCACTCGGAAATACGTCACATTATAAAGATGCAGGGCATACAAAAATATAAAACGAGTGAAAGTTCCTTGAGGAATTTGTTATGTTTACATAGTTTTATGCTGGTGTTATGGAAAACATACCCAGAATCTCTTCGTGGGCGAAGCTCATGATGTGCATGGCCTCCATGGTCTCCTGGAAGTTGTCTTTGTCCTGCTGGCCTGGGATTGGGATGTTACCGTTGGACAGGAAACGGTAGCTGTTGAATCCTTCCAAAAGCAGGTCCGCTGTGGAAAGAGAAGCGGAAAAACATTGCGAAACATGGTTAAGACATGATTTTTTTCTCAAAAGGTAAAGACTGATTCTGATGAATTGTTAACAACACTTGGTATGAATATAAATTAAATATGAACTATGTAATTGTTTTAATTTCATCTTTAACTTATCTTTACAAAGTTAAGCTGCCAACAGACAAAGGGAAAAAGAAACAGGTGGTGTACAAGCTCAGTCTACTTACATTTGAGGTGCTCTCCGGCTCCAGCCAGCAGCTGGTAGAAAACATGGAAGGTGCGTTCATCTTTGGCTTGACGAATAGCTCTTGATTTCTCCAGTAAGTCTGACACAGAGTGGTCAAGGAAGAATCAAAACATCATGTCCTGTATACATGAGACATTTTCTATAGTGTTGTAGTCAAGACCACCCAAACCGAGACCAAGTCGAGACCAAGACCGAGTCAAGACCAAGACCGGTTCCCCACATTAAATGGTACTTCTCAAATTGATCTGAAAGATCCACATTCCCATTAAAAACACCCACATACAAACACTAAGAGCTGAAATAAACGTAAGCATCTTTATTCAAATTATTCTCCTTTTCCACGCTTACCATCGCGGGGAGGAATGACAGTCGTTAATGCTAACAGCGTATTTTTAATTAGGGTTATTGGTTGCATATGAAGCAATAAGTTTTACATCCAATCAAAGTAAGGATGTTAACAAATAAATCCGACAATGCAAAAGCAATTTATTGATACTCCCAAAGTATGACTGGGTCAAGACCATAACCTCAATGTCCGAGACAAGACCATCAAAAAGTGGTCTTAAGACCGGTGTCGAGTACTACAACACTAATTTCCTAGTGTAGCGGTCAAAGTGGTTGAATTCTCAAAAATCTTCTGCTTCAATAATGAAAACATATTTAAAAAGCATTCTTTAATGTAAATGGACCATTGGATGTGTGCTTCCAATAAACACTTGTGGCTAGTTTCTTTTTAAAAAACCTCACATACAATGACCGATGGCGAGCAGATGTCTAGTCAATTCTACTCATTCGTTTTAAAACAGGATACAGGTTTCAATATTGGCTCCAACAATGTATCCGGTGACATCAAAGTTGATCCGGATGAATTTCCCCTGCAGAGATTAACAAAAGATAAATGCTCAGGAAGTGCACAACGAGATAAACAGAAATCAATCAATCGCCAACATAATGACTCTAATGTAACACACACTGAGGTTTATGGCATAATGTACTAAGAGTCAGCATACCTCCATAAACAAACACTTACACAGATCATTTAATTATATTATATTTTATACAGTACAAAGCAATATTTACAAAATTTGTAACATCACATTATAAACTAATAAAAATAATGTTCTTTATGGTTACTAGAGAACTTTATTTTGACACGCGGCTCAAATTAATACCAGTGGATTTTACTGTATTTTTTGGCTGCAGGTCCTGATCCTTACAGTGTCTTCTGATCAAGTTCTCATCGAGGACACACGGAAACTGTTTTTACTGTCACAGCTGGCCAGGGTTCATGTAGAGAAAGTTTTACTCTAGTTATTTTATGAAGCAAAAGATAATTAGTATTCTAGAAGAAAATCCCCTTAAATTAAGAAATAAGATAAGACTTTACTCATTCCCCTCTGATCCTACATCACTATTAAGAAGTCTGCTGAGTGGAGTTTCCTCCAGTTAGAGATGATCACCAAAGATGGACAAAGGCATCATTAATGTCTAGCAGGTGCATGTGCCCAGCTTTCTGACCTGTGTAATTGCTTATAGGAAAAGTAGGATAATTAAATTACTTTCAATCAGTTTCACCTCTGCTTGTTTAAAAAGCAAAACAAGAAAAACTTCACCTAAATCTATTGCAGGTGCCAAATTAAGCTAAGGTGGTGCTGTAACAAGAGGTGCCCCTCTTCTTGAATAATAATTTTTTCTGTACTTACAAAACGTGACGAGTTGTCATTTTTCACCGTCTTAGCATTCCCAAAAGACTCAAGGATGGGGTTGGCTTGTAAAAGTTGACGCTCCAATTCACCCTGAAAAAAAACAGAGGTATGTTACAGCAGTCCTGTGTCATGAAAGTGAATACCAACAAACAAGAATGATGATTTAAAAATGATTTTTACATACAAATATAAACATGCAGACAGCGACTGCAGATATCTGAAGACTTGACTTGAAAAGATTTCATAACTAGGGATGAAACGATTACCAATTTAATGGTAAACCATGGTAAAATTCCCGACGGTTGTTATTACCTTACACATTTTAATTACCATGGTAACCGGGTACGGTTAACCGCGCTATTATAATATCAGGGCAAACACAGTCCAGCGTCTCCCAGAAGCAGGCGCGCATGCGCAGAATGCAACGTGGGTTTGTTTGGGTCAATGACAACACGGCGGAAGACAACGCTGCGGAGATTTTTCAGTCACTCTGAAGTCCGGTTGTATTTTAGTTGTTATGACAGTGCTGAGGGAAATTTGATTGAAGAAAATAACCTTATAGTGAACACAGGGTGAGTTAATTTTTAGCTTTGGTTTGTCTCTCTGACTTGCTAACAGCGCATAAACTGAAGGTCTCAGTGTTGCTGCTCTTGTAAAAACACTACATGTTGTTCTGTTGCTGTGTGTGTCGGCAGAGTCTATTCGTCCACTGCACATGATAACACATTACGCAGTTTAGTCAACCAACCAGCATATCTAGAAACGCTACAGACTCCTCTGTATTTATGTCAGTTTTTGGGCTCATTGCAGTTACTGTCACTGTCTTCTAAAGACTTATTTGTTTTCCTGTAATTGTCCACGGGGTCATTGCATTACTTATATAATATAAAATCTTGATAATGCGCACTTAGATAATTTTCATATGTTTACAAAAGGTATTTGCTGTTATTTTATTTTTTATGCAAACAAAATGGCAATTGTATTTGTAGTTTTCAATATAAAACTTGTAAATTGAGCCCTTAATAATCATGATACTATTTTAGTATGTAGTTATAAATATTGTAACAACTTTGTGTTTTTCTACATGGTGCTGAATAAAATGTTCAAGGTTGTTTTCTGGAGTTGT
This sequence comes from Micropterus dolomieu, assembly GCF_021292245.1. Taxonomy (NCBI): domain Eukaryota; kingdom Metazoa; phylum Chordata; class Actinopteri; order Centrarchiformes; family Centrarchidae; genus Micropterus; species Micropterus dolomieu. The sequence continues at coordinate 18,272,705 of NC_060153.1, forward strand.
TCTGCAGCGCATCACAAAGAGTCATTGTGACCACACCCTTTCAAAACCAGTGTAAAGAGGTAACATCTTGTGACAGACATGTGATGGAATGAGGATTAAAACACCTTACTCCAGTTAGTAAAATTAAAAGGGCATCACATCACTTCTCAATCATAAAAACAATTCTAAAAGAAGAAATCTTTGTTGGTAAATTAGTTAAAAATTCTGATTTGATCTGGTCAATGCCTAAACAATCAGTCATCTGACAAAAACGCTTACTTAACACTGCTGCTTTTCTTAGTGTTACGACATTATAAATGAAATATCTTTGGGTTTTGGACAAAACCAGCAATTTGACGACTTAATCTTAGGTTTTATATTGTGACAATTTATGGACTAAACAATTAAGCAAATAATCTGATCATATTTAAGAAATCTAAATGCTGAAACTATTAGTTCTTGGCAGTGGAATTCAGGCTTTAGGACTTTTTGTACTTTTATAAAGTACATGAAATCTAAACTAATCCGATAAACATGGTGTCTATAAAACTTTCACAACCAAGTTTTATCTTTTGAAGTTTAAACTGCAAAGAAAACCTCTGCTGAACTAATGATGTGTCGCAGTGCTTGATAGTGACTGAGAGAACATTTCTGGGAAAATTTCTGCTGAGACGTGCCAGACAGCCTATCCATCATGTCAGGAGGAATGTGTCCATAACACACAACAAACACTTTTATTTCTTTTGTCAGACTGGACACTTCAAGACGAAGAGAGGCTGCATAAATAAATAACCGACTTATGCAGATGTTTGGACAGGTGGCCCACTGTGTTTCCATCTAAGCCACATTGTCTCTGTCATGACCAGAGAATCCAAAGTGGCTGAGAGAAAAACAATTTCTTCTGCAATGTTACTTCTCTTCTTGTGGCTGAGTGAAATATTTTCCCATTACGTCAAAAATAGCTGTGCACACTGAAGGCTTGTGGAGGCCATTTTCCACAAAAAGGAACTCTGCGGGATGTGGAATCAGCATTGCACTCAGGATGTGAGACATGTAATGTGATCTTTGGCCGGTATGGGCTGCTTTTAATTGAGTTTTTGAGCAGCTGGAATGAAGCAGGGCTGAACTGGATAAACCTGGTCCTTTTCCAGCTATCAGAGCAGTGGCAAATCCCACAGGGGGGATTCAAACCAAAAGAAACCTTTGTTTCTACATAAACATAGGCATGTGGTGCAACTCTGTAGTTAAAATTGTTCATTGGCAACCTCTACCCATCTGTGTGGTCTACTGTACGCACATAAAAACAAAGAGCAGATTACAAACACCAGTGGGGGGCCAATTTAGCAGCATTAGAAGTTGACCCACATTCCCGCTGTAAAGTGAGCATGTCAGACATCTGACAGCCAACAGAGCTGACTCCACCATGTAAGATGGCCAATTGTTGTGTAGCTGTGATCAAATTTAAGCAACATACATTATCAGTCACTACAAATACACGCATTATTTTTTGAAGCTAAAAGAAAAGACTTTCTAGAAAACATTTGCAGGTCATAGTTACGAGCTACAAGGCTGTCTCTTATCAGAGTGCAGGCTGTTTGGCAGTCCATGGAGCAGTACTTTAGTGCAGATTGAGTGGAGTCAAAGAGGATCAGTCAAAACTGTTCCAGTAAATCTTATGGAGGCAGAGGCCAGTATCAGCATCTAACATCTGCTCTGAGGTCACGAGGCCGGACAAATATTACAAGTCGCTCTTTTCACCAGCAAGGAAAAGGAGAACACTCCCTGGGAAATGGCTCATCTGGACAGGAACAAGCCAATGTGGAGAACTCATCTGGGCCAAACAGCTTTTAGGCTGAATCTAGCTTAATGTAAGAAAGGTCGACATGGGTTCTGACCCTGGCTTGAAAAACCAGTGAAGCACTTCAATCATACTTGGGTTACATGTTGGCTAAATATCTTGTGGTGTAACTATTGTCCAGTTTATTACATACTGTATGTGCAACAAATAGTACTAACAGGTTATAGCAAGTGAAAGTTTAAGCCAGCAGCTGTTTATTTCACCGGCTATAATGACAGCAGTCACTGGTAACTGAGTTGGCGAAACGAAAAGGAAATTGCCATTTGCCTCTTTGATATGCTAGCTGGCTGGTAACTTGGTAATTTTTGAATGTAAATGACAGCTAGGGAAGGAAATGTTCATTGTTTTAAGTTTGTCACCTTAAAAGAATTGAGATTTTGTGGCTTGACCTGTCACTCCGCGATGCCAACGCTAGCTTAAAGCAGCTACAGAACAGTACAGTATCAACTGGAGTCATTCAGTCAGATAGCAAAACGCTGTCAGATTAAATTTACCAGCAGTTTGTCATTATGACTATAACTGTCAAACTACACACCAGCTAATAAATATAAAGCCACTTTTGAATTACATGATTATATTTGAATATTTTATGTCATATCTTAATAAATGTGAAGTAAATTAGAAAACTAGAGGTTGACTTTTCATTGACTGACCGATGAACTCTGGGAGTACATCATCAACAGCTACATTATTTTATCTGAAGATTGGGATAATGATAGATATTTTCTTATTTTATTAATGCCTAGTCAGCAGACATCAAAACTGACTTGTGTTGTGGGATTTCGATATACAGCACTCACAATTCTTCCCAAATGACATGCTGGGAGTTTAATCTCTTTTGAGGCCCACAGGAACCAAACTGGAAACCTCAGGGTTAACATGCCAACAGTTTTATTTATTTATTTATTTTTTTAAGAGAGACAGAGTGGTGTATGTTAGTCAGTTAATAACCTGCTTAATTATACAGGCAAATAAATAAAATAATTAGTTTATTAAATGAAGATTAGAGCAATGATTGATTTCTAAAATTGATTTCTCACATTGTAAGTAAATGTTAAATATCTTCAAGAAGCAGATCCTAATAACTCAGTGAGGACTGGACGTACAGATCATGCAATGCAAAAGTTAAAGCAAAACTACAGCAGGTGGATTAAGGTGGATGGAAAGTTTCTACTGCCCAGCTTCAGGCAACATTAAAGAGTTAAGAGGTTATTTTGAAAGAGTGGGTGATAACAGAGTGGGTAAAGCACCCCTTTAAAGTGAGGTGAGATGAAAAACTACATACTACTCACATAAAACAGGGGTCCACTCTGTAGGACATGGGGAGATTCAATTGTTATGGAAAATAATAAATTGCATTAATGTCATGGATACAAATTAACCTGTAGTTCAAGCTAAACATTTTTTTTTTTAAATGATGCATTAGCGTCAGAATCTAAGCACAACCTACAGCAGTCTATGGATGGAATTAGCTTCAGGAGTTATTGTAATACCTCAGTAGTCTGTCATCCAGATTACTGCTGGTGTTACTTGTTTGTATCGTGCATATCAGATATACTGTAATTCAGTCACAGGTTAGATGGCTTTAGGGATCTAGGTCCTGATGAGCAGGACTTAGAACTAGTAGTACTGCAGGTAAACTTGCTTCTAATGGATGTCCTCAACTGATGCTTTTAAGCAAGACAGGTGTGGTCACCAGCTTCATCTTAACTTACAGTCTAAAACACAGATGATATATGCCTTGCTACAATACAAGTACAACTGTAACTATTTTTGCAGCAGCATAAATGGCTAAGTTTCGTAACACCCAAGGCTCAACATGTGGCTACAACAAATAAATACAACATGCATGTTTCACCATGTGTCAATCACAATAATTGCGAGCAAATATACAGCATGGTACATCTGAACAAAGTAAATGCCACATTTAAAGAAAACACAATAATCATGCCAGTTTTTAAAATGTACTTACAACTGCATTTTGTGCCTGACAGAGAGAGATAATAGAAATGCTAAATATGCTGTTTTCAGTGTTAACGCCAGGCATTTTAACTAAACACAGTAAATTATATGTCAAATGTGACTTCTGGTGTCTTTGAACTTACACCATCTGATGAGCCCTTAGTGGGCTCACGTACAACAGATACTTCATGAGTTTGTTTGTTTGAAAGAAAAACGTAGCATGCACATGAACAGTATGTATAATAAAGCATAAAGACTTGCCTGTAGTTTCACTGGTTTAGGTGATTCTGGCTGTTTGTTACAGATAAACAAATGCAAATTGTTAGATTGTCGCCTACTACAGGTATCGATATCTGTACTTTTATTTGTAGAATTTGTGATTATCAGTAAATCTCAGTAACTTTACCATTCTAACCTCAGCAAATCCCACAACAATCCCACCTCAGCCAAAGTGCTCATTAGTTTTTTCTAATGATTATTACTCCAATTACAGCGTTACAGGTCAAAAGAATAAACTTGCTTCAAACGGTTGTCATTTTTCATACATATCCAACATTTATATTAGTTTTTCGACACATTTTATGGGCTCATTCAGTTCAGTTTATGGCTTAAAGCTGGCATCGCTAATCTAAATTAGAGGAGATGAAAAAGGTGAATACTCACAGGAATGTTGTGGTCTTTTCTTATTTTGTGGGAGGAGGCAACATGTGCTAAGTACTGAATGACCTTTTTTGTGTTTTCCGTCTTGCCAGCTCCTGACTCACCGCTGTGACACACAAAAAAAGACAACCTTTAGAATAGTGTCTGTAAAACGCTAAATTGTTTGGCATAAACCCTTATACATCTACACCTTTGCCACTCTGTGATCTTCAAAAGCTGGATCAATAAATCTAAGACGTACTGTCTTACAGCTTTGCAGGTGCTGTCCTCTTTTCCGCTACAAAGAAATGTACAAATAAAATCTTTAAAACTAAATAATGGCGCATATATCTAATCATGTGTGTCTTTCTCTGCAACATTTTTTGAGTGTCAGCCCAGTTCAGGCCTGTGGTTGCTGGCGTGTGGATGTGCGGCCTGTTTTTCACTGCTCTGTCATACCGTGACCATGGCATAGAAAAACAGCAAAGAAGTCTTCTCCAAGCCATGCAAAAACTTTGGGGAAGCAGTTTAGATTTGGAGCATACTTGAGGTTTTACAGTAAGTACTAATTTGCATACACCAAGTTTGCACAAAATATTGTTGTGCTTTCAGACTGAGTGAGTGTGATGTGGCTGAGAGTAAAAGGCTGGGAGAGCGGGGTGTGTGTGTGTGTGTGTGTGTGTGCGTGTGTGCGTGTGTGCGTGTGTGCGTGTGGAAGTGATGTCCGTCTCGTCGGCTACTGTGAACAGGGAGTAATCATGGAGGGATTATGTCAATGTCTCTGTTGTTGGCCTTGGACTGCAGGGTGTTAGATTCCTCAGCTCCCCTATTTCACAAGACATGCCATATAAACCGGGAGTGCTGACATAATCATGTCTTGTAAGGCTTCTACATTTTGTTAGGATGATCATATTTAGTCTTTTAGTGGTTTGTACTAGTTTGCAATCCGTTTGTGTATCTCAGTGCCAAAGCCCTTGATATGTCTGCACGTCTTCTTTTGTTTAACACAGCAACACAATTCAATACAATGTAATGTAATAAGTGCTAACTGGTGAGCCTAATACTATATTTTTTATGTATTCCAGGGCTGTTTCTTTTTATGTGAAATTTGACACACCATTCAAAAATGTGAAAAAACTATGATTCGATCTGAAATGATCTTTTCAAATTCAAAATTCACAGGTATGTTACAAATAAATGTCAACTCAAAAGCTCCACTTGCTAGCTTTTGGGTGCTTTAACAATATCTGGTGGTCAAGAGCCACTTCAGGAAAGTCGTGGATGTTAAGTGGGCCTAAAGTTGCATGAATATGATTCATAAACAAACAAATGTGCTCTGATGATAGCAAGACTATTTTGCTTTAAATCTTGTTTATGTCAAATCGCCTGTATTGTTAACTATCGATGAAAATGAAGTCCAATTTTGCTGGGTTTGGGGGCATGAACTTTTTTTGGCTTTCTTTGGAAGGGGGAACCACTGATCTAGGCTTTTGCGGTTCTCTTCGTTAACACATTAATGTCATGTAGCTGACCATCTAGCCTTGTTGGATGAATAATTATGACAACAAACCATCTGAGAAGTAATGCGTGGCAGCATTTTGGATTTGATACCATAGATGGAAAATCATGGAAATTTAAGGCTGTTTGCTGACTTTGCAGCAAACAGCCTTAAAATTAAAACTTTGCAAAATGCAACTGCCTTACAGTAATGTGACCACAACAACAAATCTGAAATTGCCTGTTTGCGTATAACTTGCATAAGACAGCAGAGACACTGTAAATGAAGGGAACAATATCAGTTGTTTAATGTTAGGTTACAAGTGAAGTATTTTGTAAAGTGTGCGAAACAAGTTATTTTGACACACTGTAAATAGAAGGAACAAAATAACATTAACACCTCACCGTTCACCCTGCATGACAAAAAGGGCTGCTGCATGGTTTATGTCTTGATACCCTCTCTGGTATTTTCCTTTGCCGACATTCCTGTCATCTGTAGACACTTGTCACTGAAAGACGCCAGAGGGCTGCGTAGCAGAAATGTCAAGCATTTCTCACACCCACACTTCTGTCTTAAGTAGTGACAGCCTGGTCAGTGTCACTGAGATCCACAATTTAAAATAACTGTCAATGCCCCAGGGGCAGCTGGTTCTCTAGCACTACTCCTTATGTAATTACCAGTAAATGCATCATTACTGTCACTTTCAATTTCATTTAATTCAGAGAAAAAACAGCCACAAGGAAATATACTGCACCATGTGATGTTATTTCCGAGAATATAAAAGGGAAAAGAAGTCAGGTTAATGAATGAACCATGAACGTTATGCTATCAATTTAGGCCAGGCTAGTTTATCCCTGCAATATAAGACACAGAGCCATTTGAGTGTGGGGGCTGGGTTCCTAAATTCTTTTATCAACAGTAACTTTAATATGGCACAATAAACAGTTTCAATAAAGTACAGAAAGTGTTTATATGAAATTGAAAACCTAAAACTAAATTCATTGAGTAGTGGCCTGAGCCTGTATACTTACGTGCAAAGAATGGATTGGTCCTCTCGATCTGTGAGAGACAAAGAGAGAGGGGGGGGGGGGGGGGGGGGGGGGGGGGGGAGAGTCAACCTCAGCAGTCTTTGATTCAGTCTCTACTGTCCACAAAGTTTGATTGACAAACCTCATCACCAAAACATGCACAAAGTCTTATCAGCAGATTGTGGATTTGAAGGTCAAAGTCAAGCTTAGCGTATGCATGTGAGCTTGCCATCAAATGTTTTAAATATCATGTTTCACAGCCTGAGAGTTGTTTTTGTTTTTATCAGAATAAGAAAATGACTTGTCAGGGCATATTTTTTCAGTAAGCTTGAGGTTCACAGCATTTCACCACAGGTATTTCCTGGAATGCAACATCAGAAGTAGAAATGTAGAAATGTAGAAATGTAGAAAAGCGGCACTGTGAAGTCAAATCACTGCATGGGAGCGATAAGGCAAGTGTAATGTCAGCTTTATACCGGTAAATGCAGGGTGCTGAGTATCATTCCTAATTTTATTCAAGCAAATACAGATGACTTAAACTACAAACTTTATTTGATGCAAGTATCTATTAACTCAGAATTGGAACCTATTGTAGAAAACCCATAATATCGTATTCATGTTGCATACAGCTTTATTGAACTAAGTGAAAATGCGCGCGCGCACACACACACACACACACTTTCCACTACCAACAATGAATGTTTTTTTTTAACGAGGCAAGCCTCTTTGAGCTAAAAAAAAAAAAAATCTATTTTTTAAGAGATTTATATGTACAGAACATATGTACATAACAACCCATACAACGATACCAATATATATATGCAACAAGCTAATTTTGGTCAGAATTGAATGAGGTTAATGAAGCCTAAACAATACTTTTGTCTTCTGTTTGGGATATACTGGAAGTAGACCATTATAATGAAGGATTTCTAAAAATGTCAGCTAGATTAGTAAAAAGTTGGACTGAACATGGCGTCAACCACAGCATGATGACACAAACAGTGATTCGTTCTTGCCTAAAAATGTTAATGTGTGCTGTGTTTAGGGCAATTAGCACTGGGGTCAAAAAATATGATACCTAATGTGTCTCCATTAACCACTGGGGTATTCCAGTTTGGAGTGTCTTGTGAGCTTGCGTTGGGGCCAATCAGAGTCAACTAGGGGCCCAATAGGGGAAAATAATGGTGATGTCATGGGAAAACAGTACTTTGTCTTCCCGTCAGTGCCCCCCACAGAGACAGGGCCTCCTGTCCAGTCACATGGCTGGCTGAGGAGTAAGTCCAGAGATTAGATAAAAGTCATCAGACTCTTTCACTCTGCACTCTGCTGACTTAATGTTGCACTGTTGCTCGGCCATTCAGAGTTACAACCCTGGCCTTGACAATGTATCATGGCCCTATCAATTAGAGCTGCAGCTGTGTAAGATTTATTCAGTAAGAACAGCAGCTGTGACAGATTATTTATTATTAGTATTGCATTTGAACATTAAATATAACATATATTTACCTTCCTTCAATTTGTTCAAATATGTTTAAATGTTTGAATCTAAATAACACTTGGAATCCCAGTGTCATCGTAAAAATGTTGTAAATAAAAATGACCCTCAATTATAATGACACCACAACATGAAACCAAATAAGATATTATTCCCAAATAAAAAATGCAGCTACATTATACTTCTGAAGCAGAAAGCAATTCATCGATATGGGCTCAAAACAAAGACCTGTGATTGGTTTGACAGTTTAAGGTTAATTGTGTAGTTTCATTCCAGCTAAGACAGTTTCCTTTACCTCTATCTGAGGAGTAAGTGCCCATTCATCCAGGGGCCTGATCTCAGAGGCCATAAATACTGTAACTGTATTGCAGAGTCTACGTGTTTGTTGATTGACGGAGTTACCATCGATTGGTGATTGGCGAGCTGGTGCATTACATTTACATTACATTTATTCATTTAGCTGACGCTTTTATCCAAAGCGACTTACAATTGCTATATATGTCAGGGGTCGCACACCTCTGGAGCAGGGGTTAAGTGTCTTGCTCTGGGTTACAGTGGGGAATTGAGACCGGGTCTCTCACACCAAAGGCAGGCATCTTATCCATTGCACCATCACCACCCCTGGTTAGTGATTAGTAGACTGAGAGATAAGCCATTAATAACTCAGAGAAAGACAAGTCTTTTGTTACTTTAAAAATGGCTGTGTGACTAAAAAGCCAATTCTAGCCTCAACGTTCATATTTATCCAAAGATTGCTTTTTAGTTTTGTAAAACTAATACAGTAACTCAACATCAGCCATGAAAAAAAAAAAACTGCTCATGTTTGCCCTGAGCACATGGTTGCAAGGCAACAAGAGCTTGCAAATGAATTTATGGTGGATCGTAATTGTGACAACAGGCGGAAAATGCAACACACCGATAAAACATACATTCTCTTATCCTGATGTGCCATCAAAACCTGCTGAAGTGAGCAAATACTGCAGCATAAAAAAAAAACAAGAGTCTCTATAAAGGAATGAAAGTTCCCTGAAAAACTACTGGATGACAAAAGACAAAATTCAGTGTGGATGGATTCCTCTGCCATTGCAGCAACAAGCTTACAAGATATACATGATTAAACCCACAGTAGCAGAGGTGGTTGGAGAGAGAGCTGATTTTTAATAATGAGTAGCAGAGCACACGCAGCATTGACTAATTCATTTTAGCATCTTCAGTCTGATGGCTCCCTGATGTACTCTTCAAGAAAGAGGAAGGAGGACACTCATTTTGTCTTTGAACTTCCAGATTATTAAAATATGTATGTATGTATGTATGTATGTATGTATGTTTGTTATGCATCATCAGTCCTCTAAAAATCTATAAGAAAAATCCCACTGTACTTGAACTGCCCATGTGATGGGGGTTCACAAGTAAACACTGCTTTATTTTGGCAGGTCATCAAGCCAAAACTGTTAGGAATCACTGCTGTAAGATGTGCTGTGAACGTTTCAAATAATTCAGTACATGTTGAGTCCCGGGCTGGACCACTCTGCCAGAGGTGAAGAAGTTTTCCTGGACTGAAGTGCTGACTGTGGGGTAAAATGATGGGAGGTTATCTGACTGAGGACACAGCTGGATGGCTCATCAAGGACAACCTGGGTTTCCTGGCTTTGACCAGGAACTTCCTGCAGTTAAGAACCTTAACAAGGGGAATTGGCCTTCGCATACATGCATGCAAACCCACTAAAGTGACTTCAGTCCTTCAGGATCTCTCGAGCTAGTCAAATGCATGACAGCACACATGCAAGCACTATCCCCCCCAATCAGCCCCCACCTCTTTCTCATCACTCTTTACATTCACGGCCCTATCTGAATCAGACAGACAACACCCAGAAAGCTAGTGTCTCCTTTATCAGGCTGGCTGCAGACACAGTGGAAAATTATGATCCAATCATTTTGAGACTGTTCACGTCCATTCACCAGTTTGCCAGCGCTGCTGCAATCTTTACTCTCTCTCCAGACTGTGAAGTGCTGATTACTGGCAGAGGACTGTGGGTCTGTGCAGATGAGAGCTATCCAAACAGGCTCTGTTATTTCCGTAACATTTCTTGATGGTCATAAGGACTGTTTTGTGGGTTTCACATGACTGGTAATGTTCTTGCCGGCTTCACATGACTCCATTATGTGCAGTAGGCCTTGAAGATTCCCCAAGGATATATCATTATTAGTTAGAGGGAAAGCGGAGAAGTTTGAATATAATTTTTAAATATTTGATATTTGAGAGGGGAAACATTGTCAGATCATAAAAATAGCAAGATTAAATAAAAGTTGGAATAAAGCAGATGATCTTCAAAGTATTTCAGACATACAGGTTTAAAAGATATCATGGACATGCCACAGGCTACACAGCCGATGTACACATGTTGATAAAAATAGTCTTCAGATAGACATCGTCTGTGTCAATGGTATTACAGATGATAGCAAACCATTTGAGTATGCATTGTGGCTTTGACATCAACACAGCAGCTCTGCATGTGGTGCTTCTCCCAGTAAGGAGAAAGGAGAAAGGGTCTGATCTCAGCTCACGACAGTGAGCTCATTGTGAGGCTGTGGCATGCTGGGCCTGGGCCAGTGTCTGCCACTGATGGCTAATGCCTGTATTTAGGAGTGGCAATGAAGTGCAAACACTCACCTCAGAAACCAGTCGTGCAGGCTGATGTAGCTATTACTAAAGTGTCACAGTGAGACAAAAATCTCCACAAAACCACAGTGACGGAAACAGAACACATCAGCTGAATGTTCATGGTGATGAAGACAAACCCATGAGCTGTCTCATTAACAGGGGGAAACAGATTTGTCTCAATGCTGTCTGAATAAAAAGGACACTATAATGTCACTGATGGTGTTGTATTAGGTACAGATTAAGCCATTACCCAAGTCATCAAGTAGCAGTTATACAAGTTGTTTCAGTAAATGAGCGTCCACTCAACTATAAAATTAAAATCAAAGACTCCTCACTACCATACAGGGCTGTCTACTGCTTACTGAGCCCTTTCTCTTAAAGAAAATATCTCAGCAAATGCAGATTAGAAGACATCAATTATATAGCTGACTTACATGATTATTCAGACAATGAATCAACACTTCCTTAAGGCTCTGCACAGCCTCAGACGTGTTTTTAGTTACTCCGCTTAGTCAGACGCAGTCAGCTTGAAGCTGGGTGAAGCTATGCTGTGAGTTATGTGACATCACAAAAATATATTGTCTAATAAGAATAGTGATGGTGAAAGTTTATCCAGCCTGACAGGTGCCACCAAATCAACAGAAGGGTGAGGGAGATGTTAATCAAGCACAGTTTGTACACGCCCACACAGTCCTGAGAAGAGGTCAGATCAGGCAACTAGGGATGGGGTTCGAGACCCAGTTCCAAAATTTCTCAAAACCCGAAAATCAACAAGGCTTGAGCTTATCGATACTGCTATCAAGACTAGCGGGTCCTATGACGTAACGTTACGTCTCGAGCATCAAATCTGATTTAATTTGAAACGCAATGGATAAGAAAATCATCAGGCTGCAGTCTCTGCCTGCTCTCTATCGGCTCCCACACACACACACACACACACACACACACACACACACACACACACAGTGGGAGATGGGAACTCCCTTTGGGCTGGACTTTGAGCTTTTTCACTTTGCAAACCTGTTACACGCACAAAAAAAGATATATAACTCAATAATAATAATGCCAAAAAGCATAATACCACCTCTTTAAGTTAGCTCCAAACTACTGTAACGTTAGTTGATGACAGCTACGCTTGTTACTGTAAGTATGTGCAATAAAACCTTCGCAAGTAAAAAGACAATACTTTATCAATACACCTGTCTGTAAGGTAACGTTAAACATGTAGAAATGGTTAATTTAATCATCTCTGTCCTCAGTATCTCATCCTGTATGTATTATACAAGCACAGCTAACGCTAGCTTGGTATTAGCCAAATGTTAAAAACAAGCTAAATAGAAAGCTGTCTGTCTGGAGCACAGACTGGTCTGTAGTCTTAAAAACTCAACTGCTGGCTGAGACAAACCAGCCGCTCCTCCTTCTACCTGGTAACGTTACCTGAGAGGAGGAGGGACTGATACAGACTGATGTTATTCTGTCTAATAACATCAGTCACTCACTACTTGTGATGTCAGATAAAGTTATTGAGTTACTTTGCTGTTGTAAACATTAATGTTGCTGCTGTTGAAACAACATTTAGCTGTATTTAAAATATTAAAAACAACCAGGCAGCTAATATGCACACTTATGCACACACAATATATGTTTATTTATCGCAAGTGTTATGTCATCTCAATGTATAACGTTATCGCACATTGAATATTTTCCTCATACCGTGCAGGCCTACCTCATGCCCGTTGGGTCTGGTCTTACCAAATAACCATCACTAAATAGTAGTAAAGTATCGATAGTGGTATCGATAAAGAATCGGATCGTTAAGCAGTCTCAATAAGGGTATCAATATCAATAAAAATGAACGATCCCCATCACACACAACTAATTCCAAACATTGTTAACATTATTTTCTAGTCCACAAGTTTGCCACCATCACATCTTATTAACCTGGGAGCCAGTTGCAATTTAGCTCCTCTAACCTTAGAGCCACAACCTCAAAAAACCCTCACAGCTTCAATTTCGTTTTAAAGTGTTTTACAAGCAAAACATACAACTGATGTGCTGTTCTACAAAGTCCAGTTTTCTTCAGTGTTGCATCCTTCATACAGATACTACAACTACTGTCATGCTTTTTCAATACAATCTACTTTTAAATGTTAATCTCAAATTGAATGTAATCCTGCAAATCTAGCAGTACATCCAGCTATGATACAACACTGGCTTGAGGCTGTGTTGAACAACACCTGAGACACTTCTAAAACTGCATAATGCCTATGCATGGACTACCACATCTATTTGATTTTCCAACTAAAATAAAGTAGTGGGTTAAGTATCCCATTTGGCAATTATGGGATTTGCTACTTGGATGGAGCAGGAGTATTGGTATGAAACTAAACTACAACAAGTATTGCTGATTTTGAAGAATTCTGGGTGTCAGCAGTGTCCTTTCTGGCACAGAAAAGCTATCTAATAACACAGAGGGGGCTTGTGATTGTTTATTAGTGTAACACCTCAGAGCAGTTATACTTATGAGGGCGCCAAAGGGGCTTTATAGCTATAGTCATGTTTGCAGTGGCATGAACCAATACATGTCTCTCATCTTACTGCACTTTCCAAATATAAGAAAGCCATTTTCTATTGGTCAAAAGGGATTGGACTATCCCTTGACACAGAGCTATATATCAATAAGGTTTTAAAAGTCAAAGCAGTCAATCGTTTTAAACCATCCATTTGAGGGCTATAATGGCAAAGGCTTCTGGTGTGGGCAGAACTGGGGCTAGCGCTTCAGCCAAGAACTTACACATGGAAACAAATTTTAGAGTATTTGGTTTCCTGTGTGGAGCATTTCTGAGAAGCAACGTGTGTAATGAGATCTGACGGGGAGATCAACTGTGTTTGAGAAACCTTGAGAACAGGAGTTAGATCTTTATTCAAGGTATTCATGAAAACTAAAGCTAAGAAACTGGTCTAGAAAATCGTTTAGGAAATCTGTGATTAATATCTACATCAGGTGCAAAGTAAATCAGCAGTGACAGGTTGTGTGGCAGCCAAATCGACGCGACTGGAGGGAGGAAAACGGAAAACCATTGAGTGTGAAAGGGAAAATAAGACATACTGAAGGTGATATATTTATTACGGACAAGAGGAACAAGAAAGACAAAGCAGAATCCTCTTTAGTTCATAATAATGTATAATGAAATATTGGTCTGATACGCCGTCTCCCTTCCAGTAGCTGATGTAAACAAAAACAGCCACCAGATGAAGTTTGGACATAAAGAACTATCTGAGACTTCACGAGGAAGACTCATATAAACTAAGTCTACTCATATGCTAGGTGACAATAACACAATGGTATTTATGCAGTTGATCCACATCTAAGAATTTGATGGAAGGAGGTACAATAAGCAACAAAATCAGCTGGAATCAGCTGCACAGTCAGTCACACAAGCTTCCCGCTCAACGGCTGTGTTCAGTCTCCCAAAAAGAATGGACATGCCAACTGGACATAAGACACTGTACTCAACATTTGACACTACCTCTGAACAAGCCATGTCTTTGCTCACGACAAACCAGACAGTTTTATCTTTGGTCACGGCTCAGAGACGTGTGTACCACCATGTTTGATCTTTTCTCAAACAGATGTTACAGGACAGAGCTTTCATTTTATTGGAATATATATTTAGTGCTTTCCATGTTTTCCAATTTATGAATGAATGCAAATCAGTTTCAAGTCAGGAAAGCATTGGCTTGATGCACACAATATCTCCACAACAACAGAAAACTTTACGCTTGCACAAAATTTGTATTGTGTGAAGTGGATGGTAAAACATGAAAAAGGAGTGTTGAATAAAGACCGTTAAGTTAATTTAGTGTTTGTGGATGTTTTTATGGGAATGTGGATCTTTTCAGATCAATATGAGAAGTGCCTATGATCATGTTTCACATGTTATCTTGTGTCATGTAGCATGGGGCCCTGATCCTGATCTTGACTCAGTCTCAAGACACTCTGGACTTAGTCATGACTTGGTCTCGGTTTAGGTGGTCTTTACTACAACACTCACCAGTACTAAGGATAAAACTGTGAGCTTCACTGGGTTCTATTGCAAAGAAAACAGTTTCACTGTCCACAACCACATCTGAACAAGTTGTTTTTTTGGGGAAAAAGAACAATTGTTTCAGCGATTATAAATCTGTACCTCATCTACAGCTTCTTATGCCATCATTTGGAAACGTGATGGATCGCTTTTTGCAAAAAGATGTCGTCTGGTCTCTGCTTTTTTTTGGAGCCAGGGAGGAACGATTGAAAGTCAGTGCTCGACTTCAATCTGTAATGTTAAGAACCACAAATCAAGCCAGAAATCTTGGTGTAGTCATGGACTCAGACCTGAATCCGAGGAGCCACATTAAGACAATTACAAAGTCAGCATACTATCACCTGAAGAATATATCACGGATTAAAGGATTTATGTCTCAGCAAGACCTGGAAAAACTTATCCATGCATTTATCTTCAGTCGACTCGACTACTGTAACAGTGTCTTTACAGGGCTCCCTAAGAAATCCATCAGACAGCTGCAGCTGATTCAGAACGCTGCTGCTCGAGTCCTCACTAAGACCAAAAAGATGGATCACATCACTCCAGTTCTGAGGTCTTTACACTGGCTTCCTGTCTGTCAAAGAATTGATTTCAAAATCCTGCTGTTAATTTATAAAGCACTAAATGGTTTAGGGCCAAAATACATTTCGGATCTGAACCATCCAGATCGCTCAGGTCGTCTGGGGCAGGTTTGCTTTCTGTCCCCAGAGTCAAATCTAAACAAGGAGAAGCAGCGTTCAGTTATGCTCCGTATATCTGGAACAAACTCCCAGATAACTGCAGGTCTGCTGAAACTGTCAGTTCTTTTAAATTAAGACTGAAGACTTTTCTTTTTACCATTGCTTTTAATTAAATATTTAAGATTTTTCTTTACCACTGCCTTTAACTAGTAGATTGATAACTTACACTGCACTGTAATTTTTACTGTATTGTTTTCTTTTTTTTAGCTTTTTACCATTGCTTTTAATTAAATATTTACACAGTGAGAAATGAGTAAGTAATTGAGTGAAAAGATAAAGAGAGTGAGATTGAACAGAATGAAAGAAGTGGTCTTAAATCTCGCGCCTGAGTGATTTGCAGGAACCTCTGTCCACCTGTAAACGCGCAGGTGGGTCCAGAGTATAACTGGATCGAAGTGGCCTGCGGACAGACATGTCCTGGTTTCTCTGTAGTGTCTGAGGGTTTCTGGAGTTTCAGTGGACCCAAAGATTGCTATGGACCCGAGTACAGACTAGCTAGAGAGAGTAGATTAAGTGTACTTCTCTGTTTATTGTCTTTTCAGAATAATTGTAACTCAATTATTTGCTCAACCCCTCAGCCTGTTTTTATTTTCGATTTAACTCTTTTAACCCTGATTGTACACTGTACTGTAACTTTTATTATATTTTAATGTGTATTTTTTCAATTTCCCTATGTTGCGTTTAAACTTTTTTATATTTCCCTGTTGCTTTTATGTTATATGTAAAGCACTTTGAATTACCTTGTTGAAATGTGCTATACAAATAAACTTGCCTTGCCTTGCCTTGCTCTTGTTGGTTGGTAGGTTGAAAGAGGCCAGAATCAAGCCTCGGTTCAAAAGGCCATCAAAGCCATTACTGTTTGCAATGGACCTCATTTGTACCAGGTGGACCAGTGTTTGCTGAGAGAGTACGCTGTGCCTTTATCAACATTCCCAAGCTCATTTTATCACAAATTCCTGACGGTATAGATTACACTGTACACTTCACTGACCATGCTTTGCATTCTTTAAACAATTTATTTAATCTTTTATCAATATCCGTAATGCGGCTGACATGTTAGATGAGAAGTGCTGTGTTCACTGTTGAGAAATCAAAGAGCTGTGCTTTGAGAAAATACTCACTGAGCTAAGATAGATCTAGCTGGACTTGACCTCATGCCCTGATAAAACATCAGGGAGAGACTCAAGAAGGGGGGTATTTTACCATTTCCACTGAAACAAAGACCCCCTGTTTCAAAACCCCACCTTGGGACACTTTCGGTGCTGCTGCTGCATGTCCACTCTTGGAATCAATAGCAACTGCTGACATGACCGGTTCTTTAACATACGTTTTTGTTCAAGCAAGCATAAGCATATCTTTACAACACATTTTCAGATATGATAAAATTAGCTTCTTGTGCATCACTGAGTTCACATCGGCTGAGCAGCGAGCACAATTATGTAAAGTATCTGGACCGCTAATCAATGACAGATGTGCTGAAAGTTCGAGAGGTCTGCTTGCACAACCCGTCTTTGTTAGGTAACACCTCATTTAACTGACCGGCTTCACAGCAGTGCTGAAGTAATTTACAGATCACTGCGAGGTGACCCTTCAGCAGTAAATATGATTTGCCAAACTGTTCCGCTCCAAAGGTCATAAATTAGAGGCAACAAATTATTTGTCTCAAGTGTTCTTTCTTGTTCAGATGGCAACTGACACTGCAAAGTCTAAACATGATGTGTGAAAGGTCTGAAATTTAACGAGATAACAGCGGCTGGGTTGGGCAATATGGTAAAGTTTGCCAACAGCCAGAAGCTTTGCTAGACCGTTTATACCCCGGTAGTTACTGTATCTCTTTAATATATTTGGTTGTACTGGGCTAGGGCTGCAACTAAAAATTATTCTAATTTTCAATTAAGTGATTATTTTTAAGATTTATCAAATGACTGTTCATCAATTAACTGTGTGGAAAGACAGCAAGAGACCTAGGGGACATCTTCAAAGTGATAAAGTATCTTGATTTGTCAGATATTTAATTTGCTGAATGAGCCAAAAAAACAACATTCCTGTCTGGTTATTTTATCTTTAAACTGTAACCGGGTTGCTGAAATGCTCAGGGCCACAGCTGAACAGCAGCTGGCCTCCACTAATCTTCAACCTACAAACCTCCTTTTCAACCACAACACTGTTAATTCTGATACCACCACAACTGGAAATGGGTTGGAGCAGCAGTGCGTTAAATTTTACAGGTCAGAGCTTCTGTACTCTGAGACATACAGTAAATAGAAGCAGCATTTTCATAAGAGGGCAGAGGTGACTGCTTCAAGAAATAAGAAAACACACAAATATGTTGGAATCAAAGCATTATTAATTGACAGGTCTCCCAGCCCTGCCCCCACGCGTCCACGTCCAATCATGTAGAAACGCAGTGTGTCGAGAACAGAGGGTGTGAAGAAAAGAGGAGAAAGTTACAAGAAACTAGCATTTGTGATTTAAAAAGGAGGTTAGTCAAATATGTCTTGTAATTATAAGTTACAACCATATTTTTGTGTAAAGAGAGCGAAGGTATCATCGGGCTACTTGTTGACACTACCAAAACTTCATTCTGTGTACCAACATGGGGAGAACACAGCCTAAAAGGACTGATGGGACTGTCAAGTTTGTCACCACCCCCAATGGTCGGCCCTCGCAAGCACACAAAGGACCTATTGTCAAGCACAATGGGGTCACCCTCTCTGTTCTCGCTGGTCTGATCCCAGTCAGTCACTGCTCAGAGCCTGGATACTTTTCATCTACCAGGCAAGGATCTTTGAAGACATCGTCCTGAGTGGACTGCCTCCACTTACAAGATTTTATGTTCCTAAATAAACACTGGATGCCACAGATGACAGTTTCATGCTATTAAAGGATCACCATAAAAAATGCAACTTAAATAAGTAACTGGGAAGATTTGGAAATATGTTGAATGTCAGAGACACTAGTCATATTTGTAGAGACGGATGCTTGAAAATAATTTTGAAGCCGCCCAAAACGCTGCATTCGCTTTCGGTGTGAACACACCTTTAGTCATGCAAAACAAAAACACAATGCTACCGACAGTGTTTTTTATTAAAATACTTTATACTGTGCAAATAACACTAACAATAATACTTGTTACTTTGTGACGACTCCCAGTCTGTTTTCCGCAGCCAAAAGAGCTTTGGACTGCTGTATTACTGTCAGTAACAGTTCCAACTCTTTGTCGGTCCCAAAAAATCTCTGGTGTGGTTCTTCATCTCTAGTATGACTTTCTTCTTTAGCCAAATCTTGGCAACAGTGGAGTTAGCTATCTGCTTGTTTACACCGGCACACGCATGCCAGTGTACATGGACGGCCACTAGATGTGCGTTTTCAGCCTTTTTAATATAGACGGAGCTCAATTCTGAAACGCAGCTAAAACACTAGTGTGGACAGAGATTGTTTTTGTTTTAAAACTCTGTTTTTAAACAAAAACGTAGTAGTGTAGATATAGCCTGATGGTGCACTCATAGCGGTCAAAAAAGTTGCGTGTGGAATGCTGGACGCTTCTCACCCTTAACAGTCGCCATCTTAGCTACGTAGTAGAAGGGGAGGGACCAGCAACGGATTTTCAAACTTGTGAAAATGGCTGCTGTGGAAGCTGAAGCGGCTGCGACTAGTCGCACCTTCACTTTTACTAACATTTAATAAAATTTAATTAAAGTAAAGTGAGCAAACAAGTGATGCGACAACTGCGTTCAAATGATAGTGATAATGATCCGCCTGGTATCAAATTGTTATTAAAAAGAAGAAGAAGAATCGGTCAAATCTTGTGATCGTCATTTCCGGTTATTGCACAACAGCAGTGTTTGATTTGAGACAAGACTACCCTGTTGACATTTACGAACTACGCAAATGTGTACATAGTGTACGCCATGTAAGTGTACTAATGGAAGTAACAAAACTGAAATACAATACAAGTAGCGAAGATAAATCACATCTAGCAAGATGGGACACAAAACCTCTGAAGCCAATACTCTGACATCCTATGGCATTTTAACGTAAATTGTAGTGGTCATTCCTGTATTTGAGGTGGCTGGAGGTACATGACAAGCAATCATACACAGCAGTAACACTCTTACCTTGTAGCATGCATCTGTACGCAGACTCTGAGATGGCGTAGATGTGAGGGGGCATTTCGTGCCTCTTCTTGCCCCTGTACATCTCAATGATGTTGTCTGAGTAGATGGGCAGGTTTTTGTAGGGATTTATGACCACACAGAAGAGACCAGAGTATGTCTATAAAAAGAAAACATGGTTGTTTATTCCTGTTAATTCATCACATAACACTTAATATTTTATATTTAACTATTCATATGAATTGATTATACTGAGCACTAAATGGACAGTGAATAAGCACAAAAAGTCTGAGACCCTTTTAGGAACAAAACAATGTATGAGGGAAATAGAAGAAACAGTGCAGAGTATGGATTTTAGTGGATGCTAATGATGCTACCTTTAGAGATTAAAATACAATTTTAGTAGTATTTTTTACTATTACAATGATTGGTTTTGTAAACTTTTGTTTTCCTATGTGCAAAAACAACAACAACAAAAGTCGTGCAACATTTTCGCATATTTATCCTAAATTTCTGTTACTGTTTTCTGAGATTTGTTCGTGCGAGTGTCCCAAGACAGCTTCACCACACTCTCTTAACTGCACAAACTTGTCGTAAATCGCTTGTTTCAGGCTGATGGGTGCCACCATTCTTTTCAAGAGGATGTGCGCCTTTGTGAGATTTGATTATTAGCAAAATCAATGCTCCTAAAATTGCTGTGTAACGTTGCCTGTTCTGCTGCACTTGTGGGCAAGTTTCATTCACAAAAATGTTACAAAAAGAGTAAGTACTGTGAAGCTTCAAGTCCAGCTTTCAGAAATTATCAGTGGTGGTATTGGAGCATCCAAAACTATTAGAAAACATCTTTAGTTACACAGTCGAGTGCAACATAGGATGATACTGAACAGTGACCTGCATAGAGACCGCGAGTCAGCTGTCAGTCAGCAACTACTGAACTGTATGAGTTGCTGTGAAACATGCCAAATAAAATGATGATGATCTGGTGAGCAGAATATTAACGTTGCATTAAGTTTATTTTAGTTAATATACTTATGTTATATTTTATTTCAGTATCATATTTAAACTCCAAATTTATTATATAGTGTTTTGTTGCCTTGTGGAGAAAGGCAGACTGTACAGGACTTGCACAACAGGTCTGGACCACTCCTAAATTTTGCAAGTACCGAAGAGAAAACACAGCAAAATTGGTGAATGCCATAAATTCTTTTAATCTGTTGTACACTACGTGCCACTTCTAAATAAATCTGTTTGTACAAGTGGTTCTTGCATGAGGCTCGTTGTGTTGTGCAGATTATGAATTCACAGTTCATGCCAGAAAACAATGCACGGCTGCAAGTCGCTGGCTTACTGCCAAGTATCACTACTACAGGCCCATTTATACTCCTGCGTAGTGTCTACGTGCGTACCTATGCCATGCATTTATACTTGTGCGTAGGTGTGTCCGTCATTCTGCAATTACACCCCCAAACGCTAGTCGGCAGTAGCGCCCACTGTGTTGACTTTTGCCGGCCGAGCAGGCTAACTTCAAGTTTAGCCCTCCGCTAACGTAAATGGGGGTAAAATTGTAAACGTGCGGCTGGTGTAGCCTTTTCAAATGTTACCGAGAGAATGGATCACATTCTGATAGTGAAACGAGTCATTTCGCTCGGGTTACGACGGTCAAATATATTGATACACTGTGTTACTAGTGTGCTAGTAAATGTTACCTCAAAGCGCGGGGTACTTCCGGTCGGCTCGGAGGCATTGCGAGGCTACCCAGCCGACCAATCACAGAGCTTACGGTCTGCGTCGACTCAACGTGTAGTTAAATTTTTGAGGAGGTGCACGTCAGGCGACGGCGTAGGCTACGGGGCTACGTAGAGGCTACGCTGTCGCCTGACGATTTGACGCAGAAGTAATTATTGCACTTTAAGATTCTTGCTCCACTCACTTATCCTCCTCATATGTGGCAATTCTCCATCTCCGTTTTCTCCTCACTAAACTACAGAAATCAGATGCAAGGTGTGGTGATTTTAATCAACAACAGTACATCTGTCCTTCAGCTGTACAATGCAGTCAGACATGCAGTCAGTCAGACAGGACAGGGTTAATCCCTAACATGTCTGCTGCTGCTGCTGGAGCACTCCAGTAACTCAGGAGTGCATGGGGTACACAGTATAACGTGCATGCTGTAGGATTAGGGCTTTTTGAATCACACATCAATGACTGGGATCAAAAGTCTGAAAAGAGGGTGTCCACAGCCATTTTGTCCTCCCTCTGCTAACCAGACCTCTTTGACAGTTTACTGTTCTTTAGTCCCTCCTCTCATCCTCTATTAGTTGTACCAACATTCCTTGTGCTTTTTACTCCTTTACGCTGCATCCCTTCCTCTTTTTTTTCCACCTTTCTGATCTCTGTGCACCGTCGGGCTGCAAATTATGTTGTCTGTGGTGGCCAGTGTGTTGCAAGGGGCCCAGGGCCAGCTAACAAGGTTGTTGATCTGGAACAAAGGTGACATGACCAAAGCATGCTGTGGGAGAAGAGTGGATTGAGTGTGTGTGTGTGTGTGTGTGTCTGAGTGAAAGAAAGACCTCTGACAAACACATCCCAACTGTCACCTGGATGGCGGTTCACACACTCGCACATACATATCACATCTCTGTAGTCTAATACTGTGGAGCCAAAAATTACATTGTAATGTGGGCTGTGCAATGATTCAATATAATCACATATATATACACATCGCTTAACACGACAGAAGTTATAATAGTCATAGATAGATGTATTAAGTTATAGGATTATCACAAAAATGTTCTGGTAAAACAAAAATATATAATAATAATAATAAATAAATAAATGATTATGATGATAGTAATTTATTCCATATTTCCCAAAACCTTCAATCAAATGAGGATTTTAATTAAATTCAGAACACTGCTGACAATGGAGTGGCTAAAACCGTAACTCTCTCAGAAATATATACATAAGAGTAACACACTTGAGAGGTGTCACTGGTGGTGACCGTGGGGTGCTGCAGCCCACGTGTGTGGAGGGTAGGGGGTAATGTCACCAGATGGCCTTCAACCCCCCCCCCCCCACACCCACCCACCTCTTCCATGTGCACAGATGCTTCAGACACAGATCTGTGCTGCAACCAGGCCACGTAGAGATTTGTTATTCTAGAAACACCAGCAGCGACACTGTTGTACATGATTATGGAGGTCTGTACTCACACCTTGCTAAGTTTATCTGCCTGTAAAAATAAAACTACATGTAGTTCAAGAGGAACTACAGATCCGTCGCCATAATAGCCCCTTCCCAAACCCCCTATGGTGGGCACAGCGCCAGGCAGACAGATCAGTGCTCCTGACCCAGCATGGCCACAGACAGTGGAGACTGGGATGACTCAGCTGGCTGTTCTTGATGGTGGACCCCAGGGGGTGTTTGAGGGATTAGTGGGGCTCTGAGGGCAAGGGGATACCAGAGTTTGCACAAAAGAACGTCTACGCAGAGTAAAGTTACAATCAACAGAATCTGCTGATATCTGAACTTCATTTGAATCTCAGAGTACATAATTTTGGTTATTTTGAGCTGATTAATCGGATTGAGCTAGTCAACACAGCTCTGAGCCCACAACCGTCAACAGAGGAGAACTGTGACACAGTTGAAATGGTTCCCTGCCCTCCGGAAATTTCCAAATAAATGTCTGTGAACCAAGCAGTGCTTAGCAACAGGGCCTCAGTCTCTCTCAATGGGAAAAGGGGAAACACTTTCTGGGGTGCATGAATCAGTGCCCTCCATTCTGACATAACTGGGTACACTGGGCTCTACCACGTCTTTTAAACCCTAAAACCAACAAAAGTATCTTTGCCGACTTCCCAAGGAAACGAAGAGATGCATTTGCCTCACACAACACATTTGAATTATTTCCAATATTGCCCTGACAGACAGTGAAGATTCTCATAGCTCTGTATTTGCTCTAAATCTTGAGGTGCTCTTCAGTCTCACAGCATTTGATTAAAATGGCGGACCTGTCATCATTGAGTGCTTTTGACTGTTTACGAGAGGGAGCTCACCTAAATTCAAGCAGCTTTGTCAGCTGAGAGGAGTGGAACCTGTGTAACAAAGAAAAAGACTTAATACAACTAAATAATGTGAGGAATCACAGTTGCAGAAATCTTGTGACGCCTCCATCAGGCAGCATTAACTCTACAAGTGTGTCAGCAGGGAAGTGTGTGAGTCATCGAGTTGGGTTTTACCAAAGTCTCCACCTCTGCACAAGATAGGGAAAACCCAGCCAACTGAGTCCCAGTCAAGGCAACTGTGAACAAAAGAGACCTATGCTCCAATAAGAGCCGGGCTTAATGAAAAGAGAAACAGCCTGCCAATAAAGGCATACAAGTATCCACATAAACCTCTCAGCCTGAAGCTGCCAGCCTTCCTCTTCAGGATGTACACTCTGCACCACCAGTGCAATAAAAGGATGAGCATTGAGTGCCCTGCACTCAATAAGACATCACAGTGCTATATCCAGTCCTCCTCTCTCCTGAGCCACTGGGTTGAACCATATGGTCAACAATGCTAATCAGCAATGCCAGGCATGACATCATATATCCATCAACATTTCAATGACTGAAACATGTTTTAAGTATAGGAAGTTGCCCATTTCTTCAGTGCAATAAAGTCTTTTTTAATACGCCCTAATGTCAACAAGCTTGAAGATTATCACCTTTACATCCACTGCCCCGCTGTGTGGATGGAAGTCATCAGAGAGGTTATGTCAGCGCTATGCTATGCTATGCTTGATTTGATGTGAAAGGTAAGCTAGAAAATCATGCAGTCAGGAAAGCAAATGACCAACAGAGTTCTGCGTGCATGCAACTCAAATCTCTTAAAACTCCTTGTTCATAAGCTTCACACGTGGGGACTTTGGCTTTGAGGAGTAAAGAAATAAGATGGTAATTTAGCGGCACAAAAATAGACTAAATGAGCAAACTGGATCAGAAGAAAGGCATGTTTGTAACCCTGCAGAACAGCAGAAACATTCAAAAGTTGATATGGATTTGGCTGTTAATTAAATAAGCAAAACAGACAAAAAGAATTCAGTTATTTGAGCAGACAGCTGTTGCTTATCAGTGAGCACAAAGAACTCTGTTAAGGCAGTTTGGTTACAGTGTGACTCAGCAGAGGCCTCCCTAAGCTAAGAGACAGGGCTGGGGTCACTTCTGTCTCCCTTACAAGCCCTCTGAAAATACAGATGTTCTTTTAACTTGGGCTGAATAAATAAAGAAGTGAACTTGATGACTACACTGCCGTAGCTTGTTTTGTTACAGCACATGCAAAATCTGGAACCGCTTATTAACTTTTTTTCGGTCTACAAAGACATTACCTCTATGAGATATCTACTCTATCTACAAAATTTGAAATTTTTTTTGAAGGTCATGGTAATGTCCTCCTTGTTCTAATGCGGTGGCAAAAAACCTCTGCTCTCAGGAGATACAAACCAAACGGCCTCTTGGCAGGGAGCCATCAGTAGACAGCGACCACATGGCAGAGCTCACCTACACCTTGCCTGTTAACAACCAAAAACATCTAAATAAACAAAGGACAGGATCAGACTTTGATTTTAATTCTGTCATGTTGGAGGGTCACCGCAGTGTCACATGTGTGCTCAATAGACCATGATGTAACATATTTAGAACTAAAACGACTGGTCAATAGATAAAAAAAAGAGAATCTGCAACAACTGTGATAATCAATTAATCGTCATCTTTTAAGCCAGTGTTTCCCAATACGTTCATTTATTTGTGGCGAACCGCCACAATATCACCGCTGACCACCACATATTCGATTTTTTTGCTAGGCCTATTTAAAATCATATTTGATTGCAGAGCGCCGTAGCGCATTCGTGCAGCACATCCTCTCGCTCGTCCCTCTTGCTCCCTCACTCTCTCTCCCTCATGAACACAGCTGTACAAATCTGTCCAACACAACGCTGTCAATGTCAGAGACCCAGCTTGAAAAAAGTTATTAGCAAGCTTCTAAGGAGAAGTTAATGTTAGAATACAGCTGGGTTTTCAAGGCTAGCACGCTGTATATAGCTGGTAGTCAATACTGACTGCACACGCCCAAAATCCAGTGTTTCCCACAGATTGACAGCGTAACTGTGGCGGGGGGTTTAATAAACGTTAACAATCGCTAACATATTATTACACTTAGTAAAAGTAGGCTACCATTTCTTGAGGTTCAGCAAAAACATGTGGCGTTAACCGCTTTCAAACAATGTGAACAGCGCGTGTGAAGTGTCTGAAAAAGACCTTAATAAGTGAATGCATAATTCAGCAAAACGGATGTTGTAGGCTACCTGCCGAAATTTGCATCCACCTCTTTTCTCATTATAAAAGAGCGTTACCTCCCGCGAGGTGTATGCAATTCATAGCAGGCATGCAGAATTCAGCACAACACCTGCGCTGCAAAACGTCACTGACTTGATGGAGCTGTTTTTATTCCCCTATCTATCAAGTCGGCGAAAGTCAGCCAGTTATCTCGAACGCACCTGTTGACTACCAGTTACACAGCGTGCTAACTTCGACAGCTGTTTTACAAAGTTAACATAGCTATCCTTATTAGCTAGGATCCTTACATGCTCGCTAATAACTGTTTTGAAGATAGGTCTCACATTGACAGCCTTGTGTTGGACAGGTTTGTGCAGCGGTGTTTTTGATATCAACCATTCAATTCACAGACGGGTCTGTTGTCCATTTTTGCGAGAGAGAGAAAGTGCCTGCCCAAGTAAAGCCTATGTGTGGGAAACACTGAAATCATATGATGCAGGTCGAGTACAAACGCTGGTGCAAAGTAGTAATAAACTGAATATCACAGACCGTTTGAAACAGTAAAAACACATACGAATGGATTCTTTCCCTTAATTCCTCCCCTGAGGTACATAATGCCATTTTGCTGGTGGTTTTGCAGGCCATCTACTGGATGATGACAGTGAAGTAATCATGCCTCATCAACTCAGAGAATACATAGTGTCTTCATTAACCTTTCAAATATCATGACTTCACCCATAAGCTTCCAAAGGCAGAAAACCACAAAAGTACTAATTTGTCATTTTTCTGACATTACTTTACATACATCTTTTAATGAGTGGGGAGATGTTCCACCGTCTAAATCCTAATCATTTACCAAGTAAGTAATGGAGCAAAATGACTGAATAAGGAAACAAACCATCCTTCTCACACTAAACGTAAAATCTAGTTTAGCCAAGCAAACTTCTGTCTTTGTGACGAGGCCTGTAAGTGTGAACCTCTCAACCACTGCCTCCTCCCTGAAGTCTCAGGTGGTGCACAAGCTCCTCGCCTGGGCTATTCCAGGAATGCATGTCATTAACTGGGTCACAATCACAAGGGAAATTGGCAGCTTATGTAGGACATGATGGCTTGTTCATTGAAGGAAATTTGTTTCTTACTCAAATATGAAATTCTAGGATATGTAGATTTTTTTGTAAAGAATGGATCAGATGAGTTTAATAAGCATATTGCGCACATTTTAAGTTGATGATTCTCATGTCATTCAGACTTCATGTGGTTAAATGCACTAAACTACACCACACCACACTGTCCACTGACTTTGCTTCTCCCGCTGAGCTGAGCTTACTTGATGTACGACAAACATTTGAGGGGCTAATAGACAGTTTGATGGAACTGTTTACATCAGCTCTTATGCTGACAAGAGATAAAGTGATAAAATCAATCAAACAAACTAATTATCAAATTAAAAATTCTTTCAGACCTTAATTTGGTTTCTTTAAACAAACAAAAACAAATGGTGCGCTAACAAGTATCAAGACTGAGTCCTTATTGCAGCAACCCGGACCCTTTGCTGCATGTCATAATAAATACATTTTTTTTTTTTTTTTTGAGCTACTCGGGTGTCCCTTAATTTGGTTAGAGTGTGGAAGAACATAGTTACAAGTTGTTACAAGTAGTTGTTATGAGTGAATGACAAATACTTACATAGATGAGGCCAGAGTAGTAACGGTCTTTGAGATTGTGAAGCACGGAGGCTTCGTTCAGGCAGGTGAGTTCGGCCATGTCCTCTACCTTGCTGAACTTTGGCGGGTTCATCTTCTGGATGTCATCCTTGTTGACCACCGCCTTCTTCCCATTCTCTGCCAGCTCCACCACCACCTCATCTCCACGCTCCTCGCGAACGCTAGCAGCCTCAAAGCCGTGGCGTTCTGATGGGATCCATACTAGCCTCTTGGCAGTCCAGTCAGCCTGTGCGGCCGGGTTGTAGACCACGGCGCGGTCCACAAAGAGGTACCGCTCCGGGTCCTCCTGCACACTCCTCTGTGACATTGCTGCTGGAGACCAGAAACAGAACACACTAGGCCACCTGTAGAGATGAGAAAATTATCATGTTTATCTGACCAACAAAGAAAATGCTACAATAAGAATTCATGCAGCTGACCAATGTCACACCGTTCACTTTATAGAGCATGTGTGACTCAAGAGTGTAAAATATCCTTTTAATAGGCCTTTCAAGTTCACTTTTTGCACTATGTAAAATGTGAAGCAAAGGCACCTGGAGATCAGAGAACTCTTTTAGCCAATCACAGGAGTTCATTTTGACGTCTGTCAGCATCCAACGTTTTTTTCCAAATTGAGATGAAACCACGCCCACTTCTGTCAGACGAAAGCCTCGGCGATGCTGAATTTGAAAGAATTTTTGTATCAGAGTGTTGAGTACTTCTGAAGGACTGTGAGTAGGGCTGCACGATTCGGAGAAAAAGTCATATTGTGATTATTGTGGACAATATTGCGATTCGTTTATAATGGAATAAATGGTACCATGACTCTACTTGCTTGATTGTCAAGGAAAATGCACAAAATACTGTCATTTTGAAATGTGTTTTTCTCAACTTGAACAAAGTTAAACAATATTTATAACAATAACTTTAGTAAAACAGATGTAAAACAGAACAAGGCATGCATGTTGCTCTTAGGAGGAGGCAAATACTGGCACAGCGGCATCCTGGATCTAAATCTACATCGGTCCACTGTACAGGCTCTTTCCACAACCTGGAGGAGGAACTAGTGTCAATGAGTTTATTAGTATAATATTATAACATTAAATAAAGAGCATATTGTTCAGTTAATAATATACTGTTAGTATAATGTTAATATATTAATTACTATATTTATTATAATTTCATGTAGGCTATACTATTTTACCACTAGTTGAATATTAAATCTAGTTACAACTGTTTCATTTCTGTGGGTTGTTTTTATTTATTTAATCCTTGTGCAAGCAAAATTATCTATATTAACTTGTCAATAATCATATTGTTCAACATTTAATGATTTGCTGTAGCACGTCAAACTATTTATAATGTCACGCCCCATCCAGGCTGTGATTGGTCGGTTGACGAGAAGTGAATGACATCGGCTTTATAGCTTTATGAAAAGTTGAAAAATAAAAACTATTAATACAGCTAACGTTAACTGGCCAGCCATCCAAAGCCAGTGCAGATATGTTTTGAACGATTAGCGTCGGGGCAGGGAGGGGGGGTTATGGTAGGTTGTTATCTTTAACGTTACTCGCTCACTGCCCATATATTACTTTTTGTGGTTCGTAATTATCTGTTTTAGGGGCACATGCGAGAGCCCAGTGTGGGCGGAGATAATGAGCAGACTGCAGTGCAAACTGAGAGTCTCACACACACAGCACACTTTTTCTGCTTAAATCGCACACTTTTTGCGGTTAAGTAATCGCACATGACGACATCGCGATTGCAATTAGATTAATCGTGCAGCCCTAACTGTGAGTTAACTGTTTGACTCAAGCATGGAGGTTGTTTTATGTGCTCAGCTCAGAAAGGAGTTTTGGTGAAAAGTGAGTTAGTAAAACTCTGGTTGAATTGCCAACTGACTCTAGTAACCTACAGGTTCCCTGAGTTTCTCTGTCTCCTCCTTTTGCAAAGCCAGACACGCTGTTTTATGTCCTCATTGATTTATTCTTATCAAAGCGCATGAATTAGCAGAGGTTCACTGTATGTCAGAATTTAAATCCTGGATTGATATTAGTTTGTTACTCAGCACCATCTAAAGTTACCACCTGTATGCGCTGTCAATCATTTCTTTGAACAGTGTTTTTTGCCTCAAGTCACACTAAAACCTCTGCATGTGCTTCATTTTATGACTGGACGTTCTTTTTTGTCCTTTATTGTATTTTTTTACAGACCAACACTGTGAAGCTGTGCCAACAAGACAGCTGTCGGCAGAGCAGTTCCACTAAATTGTGGCACATAATGTGTCATCTTAGTTTAAACTGTAAATATCAGTATGAAGCTTTAGACACGTAGGATCAATGTATAATTATCTCTATCCCTCAAGATGTGATTGGCCGTCCCGATGGAACATAATTCCTATAATAATGGAGATTTTAGGTTGCGGGTGTGTGAATGTGTTTTGCACCATATTCAGTGCAGCAACTGTAGTAAAAATGTTAGGCCATGAGTTTCTTAATTTAGTGATTTGAAGAATAGGATTTATGCACTTGTTTGTGGGGGAGAGAAATAAATCTAAAGCACTTTTTCCCATGACATATTCCACTGCCACAGGTGCTCATACCTTCATATTTTCACAGCAGACATCTTGACTTGTCATAGTAGGAACAGCACAGGTGTTACCAATAAAATTAACGATGGCTCATTAAGGGAAAAACATGTTTATCAAGGACTTTCCCTCAAATTCTGTTCCATCCGGGCATCCCAGTAAGTCATGATAGTGAGCCAACATGCACAACACGAGGACCATGAAACTGAAACAGCTATCATTCATTTTATTATTTACACTTGTGGTTTTCCTACTGCGAGATGCCAAAATGTCTTCTGTGAAAAAGCAGTACCTAAATGAGAATTTTCCAGGTCGCCTGCGAGTCGCCTGGATTAGGCAAAATATTTGATTTTTTTCCGCAGAGTGAAAAGAGATAATAAGTATGTGTCCTGGTCACAGTTCAGTTTTAAAATCCTGTGTGAGACAGCGCTGTCGGGAGAAGAGTCTGTGACACAGAACGGTGTAGCTGACTTTGCGATGCCCTGCATTTCCATCTCCCTTATCTATTTCCATTACAGTTAGTTTTGAGGAGTAGATTGGAAATTTCGGGATAGAACAAGGTTTATGAAATGTATAGCCCACCATGCTGTTATCATGTGTTGTTCTATGTATAATGATGCAGCTTTAAAAAGTTTTTTTTTTTAAATTGTGATTCGTGATTCAACTGAAAAAAATAATGTGATTTGATTTAAATCATTGGCATTTAAGAGACAGCCCTTTCTGAGTGGAAGACATGCAAGAATATAGTACTCGTATATCACAATATATGTAATTTTATATTGATTGTTATCACAATATAATACATTTTCTGGAAAAATAATTCCGAAATTGTTAATAGGTAAAATAACCGGACAAGAATGTCTTAAACGGGTTGTGAAACTGACAATAGCCAAATTCAACCAGGGACGTTAAAGTGAGCACTACCATGGTATATAACAGGTTCAGAAAAACCTCTCATTGATGATCATATCACTGTACATATTACCATGTCATCCAACTGGAGTCGGCGTTAAAGTATTTTATGCCCCCCCAAATAGAATTACAATAAATTACAAAACAATATAATTTTTATTTAATTTACATTTCATTGAGCAACAAATATATACATTTACAAACAGCTTTTAGTTTTCAACTAATTAACTAACAAAAAATTCAGTGTGGCTCTGTGAGGAAACCCCCCTGCTTTCCCCCTCCCAACGCACTTTGGTACATGCATGAAATTAGCAGTAGATTCTTGGCGGCAGTGCACATCAAAACAAAGCAAGCAGTTCAAAACGCTCGAAAGTGGACATTAGAAAATGGTTCCATACCCCAGCGGCTTCACCCACACCTATAAAACCTAACTCTGAATCTCAAATGACTGTAGATACAGCTAGATAAGGACAGCCCGGTGTTGTGCCGAATTCTGACTGCCTGCCAAGAATTGTATGCACCTCCAAAAACTGCTTTTAAATGCTATAGTATTGTTTGTGGGGTACATCGGTGGTCATAAATAATTGTAAGTAGCTTATTTTATGACCGTTTAGAGTTGTTAATATTTTATTATACTAAGTAGTATACTAAGTAGTAAGTAGCATTCCTTATGATTCAGCAAAAATATGTGTTGATAATAACATTTGATCACTGTGCACAGCAAAGTGTCTAAAAATGACCATAAGAGGTGCCTGCCTAGAATTGCATGCACTTCGCAGGTGGTAACGCTAATTCATGCTGAGAAAAGAGGTGGATGCAAATCTCGGCAGGTAACCTACAACATCTTGTTCTGCCGAATTATGCATCCACCTCTTTTCGCAGCATGAATTAGCGTTACCACCTGCGAGGTGCATGCAATTCTAGGCAGGCAGGCAGAATTCGGCACAACTGGCTAGTTTGTGGCTCCACGGACGCTAACATCGTTGTCCAAACATCACTAAACGCTTGAGGCCCACTGTGTTGACGGCACTCCAACTGGCCATGGTATCTGGTGCTTCTACCGCGACCTAAGAACATTCGTTCTCCACTCTCAAATATGTGTTCTCAGAACACAGGAGTGCTTCGTGCCAGACTTCAATATTTTCAAGAAGTTCCTATCAGCTCACAAGCGGCCGGTTGTTATCTTATTTATCTAACTGGTAGTATGTAGCCTTCTGTCAAAGTTCACTATTTTCTAGTTTTGCTGTGTTTTGATTAGACTATCAATATAGTAGGCTAGCCTATTAACTAGCACACGGAACTAGCCTATTAGGCTAGTTCCGTTTTTTTCCATTTTGCGCTGTCCGTTGTCCTGAAACGTCCCCCCCGCCGCTACCATTGATAATGGTAGCCTACATGGTGCTTTTTTAGTAGTAGCATAGTGTAAACGCTTATGGTAGAGCAAACTAGAATTAAGATGTGTCTCATGTCAGTGAGCTAGCAGTTAAACTACGTTTGCAGTGTTAACTTTGTTTAAAGAGGTGCTCAGGGTCGGTTTAGGAGGAGTTGGTTTGCATCACTTCAGGCTAATTACTTACAGAAAAGACAGCATCAATAATAACTAGGCCTAGGCCTATAGAATATCTGAAAAAATTCCCCATCACTAGTGCCCACCCATTGAAAATAAATGCCCCCCTGCTGAGCTCAGTCTGACGCCGGCTCTGCAACCAACTATAATACCAAACTACCTCCACTAGATCTAACTGTTGAATGGTAGCACCATGACTAAGATTTTGAGGATTTCAGATATTGATTCAACTAAGCTGCAATCAATACAGCTGAACATTGAAGCTGATGGTAAAGTGCTTTAAGGATAATGCAGCTTCTCTAATGGCTGCTAAATGCTGAGTCCAAGAAAACTCAGATTGCATTTTAAGGCATTGGAATCCCTCAATCAACAAAAACTATATATTTCCTCCACGAGAAGTTAGGCTTTCAATGGCAAATGCCATCATTTCTAGACTTTGTAGATTTAATAAGTATATTTCAGTGCCTGTCTGATTAAAGTTTCACAGCTTATCACTCATCCATGGTGGTTGCTGTTTGTCTGTCACAACTCAGTAGGGACTTTTGATGGCTAACCTTGTATTAATGTACTAGTCGAAAAATGTGGGCCATCTGAAAGCATCGGACCCTCTCTGTGTACCTGTGTGCGTATATACTAGATGTATGAAGAAGACTAGTGTCACAGTCAGTATTTACAGATAGATTTCTGAATCCTCATTTCTTATAAACTGTAACAGAGTGAAAGAAATTGAAAGAAAATTGAAAGACATTCAAACCAAATAAAAATACAAGGTGTGTTATTTGTGTTCTGTCTTTTAGTTGGATGCATTCGCTGTCTTTCCTTTTGCTTTAGGGCAATATTTTTGGCCCACACAGACTGGTGTGTGTGGTGTTCAAGCCTTTATACCTCCATCCCTCTGCAGAACCAACCCACATGTACAGTAACTTCACCATTTGAGCCTTTTCAGTAGCCAAGGGAACCCTGTCTGTGTTGTGTAATAAAAACATTTTTGAACCATAAACCAAGGCATTCACTTCTAAATCATATAATTGGCTCTGAAACGATTAGTCGATTTGTCAGCTGGCAGACATTTTTTCAGCATGATAGATTAATTAGGTCATTTTTCAAGCCAGCATTTCCAAAGATTTCCTAGTTTCAGCATCTCAGGTGTGAGGATTTGCTGCTTTTCTTTGTCGTCTTTGATAGTAAATTAACACATTACCGGTTTCAACAGTTGGCTGGACAAAACAAGCTATTGAAGATGTTGTAATTGGCTTTAGGCATTTTAAGATTTTAAGATTTTATAGGTAAAATGATTAATCAAGGAAATCATCTGCAGATAAATAGACAATGAAAATGACTGTTAAATGCAGCCCTAATAAAATAAAATATCTTTTGGGCTTTAGGTGACAGGCATGTTTTAACTTTTTTCATAGACCAAAAGGACTACTTGTCAATTAAATTAATCATATTTAATTGACAAGTAGTCCTGCAGTCCTACACATACTACGAAATGACTGGAGAGTGGCTTTAAGATTATGTAATTCAGGAGGAGGATACAACTACAACATAAATGATAAAATAATACATATCCACAAACTGAGCAGAAAACAGACAGAACAGAGTAACTTTGTAAAAACATGGCATGATGCTCTCAAACAGCTGATCCACAATCAAGAAGCACCTCTCCAGCTTGCTTTTTATTAATCTAAGACAACATCAGCTGATGATTGCTCAGAGATATTTAACCTACAATCAAGTCCCATGCTTAAACCAGGCGCTGGTTAGAAAAGAATCTGGGTCAGGTCAAGGGATGGGATGGGATGGGATGGGATGGGATGGGATGGGGGGGATCAGTGTGGCTGCTGGCTACTCACTGCATCCCCTCACTCTGAGATGGAAAACAGCAACTTTTATCCCCTAATTCAGCTCCATACCACGGGAGTCTACAGCACACCGCACATACGGTAGGACATTTCAACAAGAGAGAGTCAAGATATTGCAATTAGCTAGCGTGGACTGATATAGCCCGGCTGGGCCAAACAGCTGCATGAGCTAGGTTAGCCTGCTAACGTTAGCTTAAAGTTGGCGTGCTGAGCCTCACATCACACCCGCTCGAAAAGATGCCTGCCAGGACTCAACAGCTCCGATTAACCAACTAACCACAACTGGAGAGGTCTATAGTGGCTCGACTGTTACTTTAAGCAATCAGAAGATGAACAACAATTCATAAAGAGTCTGATTTCTATGCAAATGAGAGTTTTAGGGATGAACTGAGCAGTCTCCCATCATGGGTGTGGGTGGCTCAAAGACGTCTGTCTGGGTGGGGATAAAAGCAAGCGGACAATGACCACACCGTTTCACGTTAGCTCATAAAGACTCAACTTCTAAAACAGATACCTGCAACAAAATACTAGTTTAAGACTATATCTGACTAAAATAAACAGCACGTTGGCTCCGCGGCGCCGGCTAACATTAGCAGAGCTGATGGTTCCCCATCATTGAAAAGTCATGGCACAATAATCCGCTAGCTAACGGTTACTGTTGCTAACATCCTCACTGAAACGGCTTTTCTTCTGAACTCACCACACACAGTAGATGAAGAAACCCGGCCCAGGTGTTTATCGGTATCCAACAAGGTAAATGTTTTAATCATCCAATGCGTGCTAAAATAGTCCCTTCTTCTTTCGTCCGCTCTCTCATCAGTGGTACTCCCCCACCATCCAACACCCTCTCAACCGAACTCTCGCCGGCCGGGGAGGATGCACCGCACCGCCGCACTCTTTTTTTAGGGGGGCGACGCCTGCAACAAATTTCTGGAATGTGATTGGCTGTTAAAGTCTGAAGCCTAACCGCGATTGGTCAATAATAATTTCCATCCCAAAACTTTGAGATTTGACGACTGCCGCCCAAGAAATCGACACCTGCAGACCGGTGGATGCTGCTGCTATGGCTTTATATGGTCCTTGTAGAACATTAATTTTTTTTCAGTGATTTTATAGTCCTCTTATAAGTAATGGAAAAAGATTTATATTTTTAAATTTTATAGAGATACACATGGTCAAAGAAATGACCAAATCCAAGAACAATTGACACTACACACATTATCTTATTGTACTAGATATGTCATTTTATACATCATACCCTACGCTACTGTTTACTAGTCTATTTTCCTATATCCTAAAATGGCTTTCTTATTTCGATTTCTTGCATAGATTTTCCTACTTCTACTCTTCACTCTCTTCTCTATTTAATCATTTATATGGGTGTATATTTATCTTTATTAAATTTTGATTATGGTGCAGTTCTATTTCTGTCGGAAGTCCGTTTTTATCTTTATGTTTCTTATGCTACAACATTACCCCGCCCCCATCAATAACGTGTTATCTTATTTGTCTTTTATTCTTTTTTTTAATGTTATCTAATTTTTCTTATTTTTAAATAAAAACATTATATTATACTGTATATCTTTCTAAAAACACGTTTTTGCGTAGTGCTTTTGCTGAATGCACAGTTTTTACAGGGAAAAGGAGAAAAGAAAACAATTTAAATAATAAGTAATAATAAATAATGGGACTATGAAATCATAAAAATGATGATGAGATCCATGAGATCATCAGACACGGTAGGATAACATTTTATAAAAAATAGAGAAATATATAAAATTACAAATATGGAAAGGTATATCACAAGAAACATATTAGTTACAATATTCATAATACCTTTCTTCTAAAAGAATGTTGTAGAAGGGACTAAAAAGATGTTACAGACCTGTAACAGCCTGTCTACTCTCAATCCAAAGTCTGGGAGCTAAAACTGAAAAAAGCTCAGTCAACCTTTGTCACCAGCTGCAACCCAGGACTTCAAGTATATCCTGGAAACAGTTAAATTTATTATGTCTGTCCTGTTCATTCTTTGTTTTTCAGACTGGCAACACATTTTAGTGTGTTAAAATAGTGCCCTCTGTTGCATAAAGACAGATATTGCTAATGCAGAGCATGGCCTCCATGTAAAATAGACCGATAATGATGATAGAAAAGAGTTGCTTACTTTAGTAGAAACTAAACAAAACAGAGCAGAGAGCAAATCTTGATCCAAATAATTTCCAGTGATCCTAAATGTGAAATTAAATGAGTTCATCATTGTTTACTGACTCATCTTTGTGTTATTATATCAAATCCAACTTAAAGTTTACTGCTACAGATTTGTGCTTATTGAACTTACTGGACTTGCATTCAGCCCAATAAAATCTAGGATTTGGCACAAAATTAAGTCAGTCGTATTTATGTGTTTACTATGTGTTGTGTTATAAGTTCTTTGAACTTTTAAAGTGTTGCATGGATTGGCATTATTTATTAATAATAAATTGTAAAGGTGCTGTTTATAATTTAGATAAATTATTTACTCTCTGCCATTATTGCTCCTCAGTAATCTAATGTGGCCACACATTGTCCACATGTATCCTGCAGGAACTGCAGCATTTTTCTTCTCTAAATTATCTAACTGGCCATGAAACAGAGCCAGAGATCCGCTGTGAAGCAGTTGTCAGACAGAATGGTTTGGATTAAAAGTTATTTGATAAAATGTCCTCAAGGAACCCAGATAAGGTTTGGTATTAGACAGGATTTAATTCAAAGTCAATACTGTAGGTGGGAAATGAAACTAGTCATTTCAATGTCTATGAAGATGTAAGCTAATTTATATTAGCAGACATTGGAGTCAAAGAGGTAACCATTTGTTTCTCTAAAAGTTAATTAACTGGCTATGCTTTAAAAATGCCAAGGTCATTTAAAAAGACTGTTCTGAAAGTTTTTATCAGTCAGATGCATGATAAAAAATATATTTTTAACTGTTTCCCAAGTTAACTGGATAGGAAACTGTCAGATATGGGAAACAGGTTGAAACTCTTCTTTATTGTGCAGCAGACTGAAGTTTTTATATGTAAAAGGGTCTTTGAAGAGTCTGATGATTCTGAAAAGATCTTCAGGTTAGTGTTTTGTTGGTTAATAATTTTTTGAGAAACTTATGCTTTCCTCTGTGACCTGAATAAAAGACTGCTTTTAACTTACATGAGAGGGAATACTGGGGCTAGTGGTAACTTGCTGGCATTGGGGCTGAGGTGAGCAGATATTCTGGTTGTTAGATTCATATTAAACAATGTTGAATCAAAAAGTGTAATAGTTATAAAACCAGGTGAAGCTGCCCCAAGCATAGCTAGGTTAGCTAACTTTATGCCAGGCTAAAAGCCCAGTGTGATATGCCAAAGAGATGTAGCATTAAGCAAGAAAATCAGCGGCTGGTGAAGAATGTCAAACATTTTGCAAGCCAAAGAAAGTCCAATGTTTTTTTCCAGATGTTGGGAGACGAGAAATATAAAGTGAGCCAACACTAGACTTTCACTCAATAAGTGGCCAGAAAACGAACCTAGGAATGGATACTCATGTTGCTCTGTCTGCTGTATGTCAAAAATGGTGAGTTTCTCAGCGCCATTTTTACTATCAAAGCCCATTAAGCTGGCAGTATCTTGAGTAACATATTTTCCATAAGTGAGCCTAAACAAATTTTTATGGTTATTAAAAAACATATTAAGACAACTTGTTATTGACTCATCTTCCAAATCCTCCAACTTTCAAAGTACTGAAATTTACCAATTTACAAAATATCAAAACTTTGTTTGGCAAGTTTTTTAAAATATTATACTGAACGTTGCTTCCCTCAAGTTAAAGAGTAACATAAAACTAAATCCACTTTAAGCTAGCAAATCACATGTTTAGTAATTTTAGAATCAATTGAACCATTTCATTGCAACAGAAGTCACTTTCCTGTCTCACTTTCTCTGCAGGAAACAAATCATGCTAGTGCAACATTGGAGTCAAGATCTCTTTTCCCCTCACAACAATAAAAAGTATGATTGATTATTTATACACACACACACACAGTTGCGACCCGGCTCGTGGGGAAAAGGGAAGCAACATGAACCACAATGTTTTTGGTAAGTTATTTGCAGGGTTTACAAAAGAACAGAAAAAGGGCTGGTGGATGCTGCTAACTCAAACAAATAAATATAACGTAAAGAGGTCACTCCATTTATCAAAATGAGAGCCATTTGCTATTTCGAAATCAAATTATACAAAACTCTCTCTGAGCCATCATCAATAATCAAAATACAAAATGAGCAGCACCCTCTAAACCTAGTGTGTCTAACATAAAATGAAACTACAGGTGTCAAGTTGGTGTCAGTTAACCCCAATTAGATCCCTGCCCAATTTCCTTACCACAGATCACAGAGTAAGGTAACACAGGGACACTAGGATCTTACACTTAAATCAGTGAACTGAAGCTCCTACAGAAGTTAACACTTTTACCACAATACAAACGTTAATCAAGAGCAAAATCACAACTGCCAAGTTCAACAAGGAGGCAGCTTTTTAAACTGGGGATGATCTGGAAGGCGGTAGATGATTGGAGGAGGTTGCCAGACGCTGCACCAATCAGATCACCGGCCCGAACCGGGAAGTAGCCAGGTGTTGCGCCCTTCATTGAGTGGTGTGGGCCAAACCACCTGCAGCTTAACAGTGTCAAGATGAGGAGTTGGTGGTGGACTTCAGCAGGAAGAAATTACCCTCTGTACCTATATGTCCATCCAGGGAAGTACTTCGGAGCCCACGTGAACAATAAACTGGGCTAAGAACTCTGAGGCTGTGTATAAGCAGGGCCAGAGCAAACTGTACTTTCTGCAGAGGCTCAGGTCATTCAATGTCTGCAGGACCATGCTGAAGTTCTTCACAAAGCTCATTAGCTTTTGGAAGCTTGGTGGAGCTTGATACTTTGGTGGTGGTGCTGCGTAAACTACAGTACATCATGCACAGTGACTCTCACCGTCTCCATGATGGTCAGGCACAGGAGCACTTTCAGCAGCAGACTGTTACCACCCAGATGAACCACAGAATGCCGCAGGAAATAATTTCTTCCTGTGGCAATCAAACTCTACAACTCATCTACCTCACGCAGAGAGATGGACAGCAGAGGTATGGGGTGCTGAGGTGGCACCACTCCAGCCGTCATATCAGTTCTGTTGTGCTCTGTATAAGTATCCTGCTTTCTGGACCACTGTTGCCCTGTGGATTACTGTCATTACAGCTCTGACTAGTTTCCATGGACCTAATGTGTAATGATGGAACACTGAGATATTGTGGAATAATCACATACACTTACCTGTTTTTATGAATACACATATATAGCTATGTGCCAGTTCTTATACATAAACTTTAAACCCAAATAAGTTCAGAATATTCAAAATATTTGTGGAAAGTGATTACCTCAAACTTTAAGTAGTGGTAATAATATGAGTAAACTTTAAATATAATACTTAAATTCCACCAATTCTTTACTCAATAAATGTAATTGTACACAACTTATACTCTGAGGGAAATCTACTCAAAAAAAAATTGTGCTAAACTCACTCACCCAAATTACTACTAGTCAACTTGAAATTTACAAAATGCCCATTTTCAGATAGTAGTCCTGAAAAATATGAATACAACTCCATTATTACAATTCCCTTTATTAGTATCATCTTCTCACAACATCATTTCTACATTGAACAGACCCAGAAAAAGACACATCTTGCATAAAGCTGAATAGATAAAAAAGTAATGGACTGCTTGATCAGATAATTAACCAGCAACAATTTTGATAATCAATTTGTTTTCATCCTTTTTTGCAGTAATGTTATACATTCTCTATCTCCAGATTCATAATGATGAAGTTTAAAACCTGTATCACAACTTAAAAAAAAAAAAAAAAAAAAAAAACGCACAAAGGAAATGCAGTCACAAAATTACTTGCAGAGTAAATCAATGTATTCAAATTAGGGTTGAGTGATGTCTACAAAATTGGCATTGGACGATGTCAACAATGAAACAACGGGATGGACGATGACATTGACAAGTTATGTAATTAACACACTGGCATGTGGTGCACTTGCTGATGTGAAAAATGGAAAAAAATAAAACAAGTTCTGTGTCTTTTCGGTGACTTTATAAAACTTACTAACCTAAACCTACTGCTGATGGATAAACTCAGGGGAGCAGACAGGGAGACAATAATAAACTACACCCTAAAAGCTAAACTTGCTAAATAAGTCTACTGGGGTAGAATTCTAACCATTAGATCTGGGAAAATTCATTTGGTTAGTTTTGATGCTCTCCACAGCGATTTTATATTCATGGTGCAGCATCAAGCAGTTTTAATCCTCACCACCTTATAATGGCAGGAAAACACATGACCTCAGAATCATTACAGATAGGACAGTTCATTTTTGCCTTTTGTGTCTTAATTTACTACTTTATACATTTGTAGAAATTAATATAAATAATAGGCAACATGAAAACCACCTCCCTTCTGTATTACAATACATTCTCGGTTCGCCGTCAACTTTGGTACAACTGCCAATATTCAAGTTCTAAAAGGTATCTGCAGCCCTTTCTAATGCAAAGGCCCCCCCTTCCAACCTCACCATCCAGGAAAGGAAGGCTGTGATATCTCTCAGCAAGGATCAAAACATCACTATCCTACCTGCTGACAAAGGAAGATGCACGGTAGTCCTTAACACAGCGGACTACCAGAACAAGGTCAACACACTACTAATGGACACAAACACATATGAGACACTGAGACGAGACCCAACCAGCGGATTCAAGAAAAAGGCCATAGAATGTCTACAACAGCTACAGAAGGACAACACCATCACCCGTGAACAATATTACCGTTTGTATCCTGGAGAAGCCATTCCATGCATTTATGGACTACCCAAGATACACAAAGAAGGAGCCCCACTCAGGCCGATTATCAGCAGCATTAACTCGGTGACCTACAACATTGCCAAACACATTTCTACCATCTTAGCTCCTTTGGTGGGAAACACATCTCACCACATCCAAAACTCCATTGACTTTGTAAACAAAGTTCGAGGACTAAAACTGGATCCAGATGAAACCCTGGTATCCTATGATGTGACTTCTTTGTGCACCTGCATCCCCACCATAGAAGCAGTAGAAACCGTAAGGAAACGGCTAACACAAGACAACATCCTGGACAACAGAACTAGCCTCAGCCCTGACCAGATCTGTAAATTACTCGACGTCTGTCTAAACACCACCTATTTCCAGTACAACGGGGGATTCTACAGACAGAAGCATGGCTGCGCCATGGGCTTACCGGTATCCCCAATTGTGGCAAACATCTACAGCTAGGGGTCATGAGAACACTGCACCACAGAGCGGAAAACATACCAACAAGCGCCCAAGCCAGCGAGAAGGAACAGAACCACCTGAAGGGGGCACTTACAGCCTGTGAATACCCTAAATGGACTTTTGTGAAAACAGCCAAAAGATCCAAGAAGAACAAAACTACAGGGAATGAGGAAAAGAAGTTCAAACGCAACAACATTGTGATTCCATACGTGTCTGGAGTATCAGAGAAGCAAACACAACATCCCTGTGTTCTTTAAACCCAAGAACACACTAAGACAGATACTGGTACACCCCAAAGACCGCACACCCAAACACAAGAAAAGCAATCTAGTGTATGCAGTCAAATGCAGTGAGGAAGAAGGGCCAACTCCTCAGGTCAAGACTCTGCAGTCTACTTACATCTGAAGGACAGAGGACACTCGTTTGAGGACCATCAGGTGCACATTTTAGACAGAGAAGATGGATGGTTTGAAAGAGGAGTCAAGGAAGCCGTAACCTATTGGCCTCAGGGGAAGATACCATCGATGGTCGTTCAGTCTTGGTCTTGGGTAGTCCTACTACCTACGACTGTAACGATCGTTATTACAGCAACCAGGAACACTAACGAACCAGCAGTATCGACGATCCTGGCAAACGACCCCAATGAGGTTAAATCGCTTAGTTTCCCTGCCAGTCAGTCAGAACTGAAGAAGTCCTTTGGATGAGGGACTAAACGTCTTCCAGTATCTTCAACCAAGTCCAGTTGGTGCTGCAGAGCCAAAGGATCGGGGTCTGAGTGAAGACTGGCAGAGACAGACACAATGAATCAGCTATCAGTTATCAATCCCTTTTGAAGCAATCAATCTGTCCTCACCAGTCCCAGTCTGTCCGTCTCTGTCTGTCCTCATCTCTGTCTCTTGCAGGGCTGGTTGTTGTTCTTGATCAGCTGGGCCTTGATGCGTTCTCCCAGCGTGTTATTGTGATTGGACGCCCAGTCTCTCAGGATGCTGGTGCTGAACTGGTCCTCTGGGTGACAGGGACGACTCAGCACCATCTTCACCATCTCCTCACTGGACCTGGGACACACAGACAGCGACGTTAACGGGGACCCAGGAGTCTCTAAGACGAGTGTCCAAGTGTGTTCCTGTCGTACTTCTCTCTGCGGAGCAGCAGCAGCAGACAGGACAAGGCCTCTGGGTGTTTAGGAACACAAAGACAAAAGAGTCAGAAGACTGATCAGACTGGAGGACAGGGATCATTTCCTGGACATCACTCACCTTTATGTTTAAGGTGCTGCAGGATAGGCATGATTGTCTCCAGGTGGATGTTGTGAGCCAGGAACAGCTGCTGTACTATCCAAAGAAGGTTGGACTTGGTTGAAGATACTAGAAGATGTTTCGTCCCTCATCCAAAGGACTTCTTCAGTTCTGATTGACTGGTAGGGAAACTAAGCTATTTAACCTCAGTGGGGTCGTTTGCCAGAATCGTGGACACGTTTGTTAGTGTTCCTGACTGTTGTAACGACAGTCATTATGGTTGTTAGGACTACCGGAGGCCAAGACTGA
The DNA here is from genome assembly GCF_021292245.1 of Micropterus dolomieu. NCBI lineage: Eukaryota > Metazoa > Chordata > Actinopteri > Centrarchiformes > Centrarchidae > Micropterus > Micropterus dolomieu. The sequence goes on from NC_060153.1 coordinate 18,316,629, forward strand.
ACGACCATCGTTGGCATCCTCACCTGAGGCTAATAGGTTACGTTTGAGTTTCCTGGGAAGTAATGAAAGGACAGCATTGTAAGTGTAAGTGTCGTAGACCCCCTCCTCTGTTCAGCGACGGCTTCTCAACCCGGGTGTAGATGGCTTCCTTGACACCTCTTTCATCCATCTTCTGTTTAAAATGTGCACCTGGTAGTCCTCAAAAGGTTCTTTGAGTCTGACGATTCTTTGATCTTCTTTTCCTCATCCTCTACAGGGAAAAAGAGGGTGAAATGCAACAACATTGTGCAGTGTTTCCCACAGGATTTTATAAGACTATGGTGGGTGGGCCTTGGACAGTCTTGGGGGGTCTGGGGGCATACACCCCCGGTAGAAAATTTTGTACATTTTAAAGTTAAATGCATTAATTTGGTGCAGTAACTATGAAGAACTGTAAGCTTGTAAACAATGTTGTGCTCTAATAAACTATTTGATCATAAACCCATTGTAGAACTATAAATGGTGATGAAACAGCAACAAAAGTCAACAAATTTAATATTTTTCCAAAAACCCTAAAATCAAAGAATAGAAAATAGAATAAGTAATTTCCCTAACATGTTGTTTTTAACTTTTAATGGACACATAATGTTTTATACTTTCAGTGAATTTAATCCAATTAATTTTATTTCCACACTGTATAGATACCTTATTTTGAAAACCAGGCCTTGTCACATTTGTATCCTCGCGCTAAATTCATTAAGTCCGACCAGAGTCCGACCCAATTTGATAATTAATGTTGCATGTGGTTCTTGTATCGCGTAAAAAGACGACTTCACAGCCTCTCTTCAGGTAGGACTCTCATACTTCAACACTTCTTTGTAAAGAGAGAAACTGACAGGATAAAGTCGCTAACCTGGCTGTCAGCTCGCTCTGGGCTGTTTCAGTGAATTTTAAATAAAGGCTTTAATAGGTGTGCACTCCAAATGTAGGCGCGGTTAGCTTAATTGCCTTCTCACAAACGAGTGACAAAAACAGGCCGTTAACGTTACCACAGTTACCTCAGAATAAAAGTGGTTGTCTCGAGTCGAAGTGTGCGAGTATGTGAGCTCACAGTAGTGCTGAGCAAAACACAAGACCTTTAGAGGTCTGAAATGTAATTACGAGATTTGTAAAAAATATTTTCGGATCATTTAGAAACTATGGCGGGCTGCCATGGTCTCGTTAATTAATGGGAAACACTGTTTTGATTCCATATGTGTCTGGAGTATCAGAGAAACTCAGGAGGATTTTCAACAAAGACAACATCCCCCTGTTTATTAAACCCAAGAACACACTAAGACAGATGCTGGTACACCCCAAAGACCGCACCCCCAAGCACAAGAAAAGCAATCTAGTGTCCACTGCAGTGAGGAATACACAGACATGTATATTTGGGAGACTAAACAACCACTACACAAACGCATGGCTCAACATAGAAGGGCCAACTCCTTCTGAAGGACAGAGGACACTCGTTTGAGGACCACCAGGTGCACATTTTAGACAGAGAAGATGGATGGTTTGAAAGAGGTGTCAAGGAAGCCATCTTAACCCGGGTCGAGAAGCCGTCGCTGAACAGAGGAGGGGGTCTATGCCAACACTTATCCCCTACTTACAATGCTGTCCTTTCATCACTTCCCAGGAAACTCAAACGTAACCTTGGTCTCAAGTGAGGATGCCAACAATGGTCGTTCAGTCTTGGCCTTGGGTAGTCCTAATGACCATAACGACTGTCGTTACAGCAGCCAGGAACACTAACGAACCAGCGGTATCTACGATTCTGGCAAACGACCCCACTGAGGTTAGCGCTTAGTTTCCCGACCGGTCAGTCAGAACTGAAGAAGTCCTTTGGATGAGGGACAAAACATCTTCTAGTATCTTCAACCAAGTCCAGATGCCCTTGACTTTAACCTTCTTTGGATAACTATGACTTGGATGACTGAGAATCTTCATAGACAGGTGCTGTACTGCTCTAAATCTAGAGACTAAACTGTGAACACACGAAGAAGACGACGCAAGGACAGGTGGACACAGGTGTCCTCTGAGAATGTCTCACTGAGGATGTTGAGCAGAGTCCTTCCTGAACATCACCAGTCTCCCCATCATCATGTGACACACCAGCTCCTGCAACACAGACAGACCTGCTTACTGGATCAGAACCAGCAGAACCAGCTTAAAGGTCCTGCAGAGGTAAGTCCTGATCAGCTGTTACCTGTGTGGAGTCCATGACACCTACGATCATGTTGAGCAGCTAAACGCTCCACAGCGTCTCATCTGGGAACTGAACCAAGATAGAAAATATTCAGATCTGAATCTGTGCGTGTCAGTGTAGATGGAGGAGGTGAGGTAGCAGACACGCCTTCATGCTTTGACTGAGGACAGAGATGATTTAGCGGCGGTGCCTTAACTAGGCATGACAGTGCGCCTGCGCAAGTTTGGAGAATGATGTATGACTTATTGAATTACTATAGTCATTCACAGAGTGCTGTGATCGGTTGTAGAAGCACACAAAATGACAAATAAACAACAAGTCAACAACATGGGGCAGGCTAAATGCTCCGCCGGTGGAAAGCTTCTGAAACGCTTCCAGAGTGAGTTGACGCCAGGCTGAGGACGGGTCAAAACCGTGGCGCAGCCGTAACGCGGCGCACACGCCACCTGTGTGCTACACACACACACACACACACACATATACATATATGACATTCCACGTGACTGATGACGTCTGAGCTTCGGACATCACAAGATTTTGGCGCCAAACGATGCTGAAATATGAAGGGGGCGTGGCGTGAGCGCGACTGAAGGGCCTTGACGACACCATTGGATCTGAATTCAGCGGACAAAATGTAGCAAAACATATACTTTTAAATGGTAACAGTGGTGCTTTGAACACACAGTTGTGTATGCAAGCGCACTCATTTTTACTGCATTTTTAACCACAGCTGTGTTTACAAATGTGTTGCAGCTGATTGGGTAACACCTCTGACACGCCCACCAAACGGGAAGCCCGTTGCCCAACGTTGCACAATGTTGATTGAAAAACTGTTAATTAATAACTAATTTACAAAGTTCGAGAGAGCCCAGCTTTCTTTGCAGTGTTTTTTCTGTTCTGTGACTTTATTTTATAACTGTACAATGGGATGACCGGAGGCAGTATGTGCAATCAGTTTGTTGCATTCCTGTTATGCTAACATGAGCTAACGTTAGCAACCGTTAGCTAACGTAACGGATCACCAGTGGCTGAAACCTTGGACCAGACAGTCTGTCCAGACAGTCGTCAACACTTATGATTTTTCATCTGGGGCTGCTCCTTGTTACATGTGCTTTGGGCTGGTAAGTGAAAAAGTTCTGTTTTCAGGCGTAGTAATGTTAATAGAAAGGCTAACGTTAACGTTACTTGAAGTTAGCTGGCTAACACAATGAGGAACTTACAGGGGTTGGACAATGAAACTGAGACGCCTCTCATTTTAGTGTGGGAGGTTTCATGGCTAAATTGGACCAGCCTGGTGGCCAATCTCCATTAATTGCACATTGAACCAATAAGAGCAGACTGTGAAGGTCCAATTAGCAGGGTAAGAGCACAGTTTTGCTCAAAATATTGCAATGCACACAACATTATGGGTGACATACCAGAGTTCAAAAGAGGACAAATTGTTGGTGCACGTCTTGCTGGCGCATCTGTGACCAAGACAGCAAGTCTTTGTGATGTATCAAGAGCCACGGTATCCAGGGTAATGTCAGCATACCACCAAGAAGGACGAACCACATCCAACAGGATTCACTGTGGACGCAAGAGGAAGCTGTCTGAAAGGGATGTTCGGGTGCTAACCCGGATTGTATCCAAAAAACATAAAACCACGGCTGCCCAAATCACGGCAGAATCAAATGTGCACCTCAACTCTCCTGTTTCCACCAAAACTGTCCGTCAGGAGCTCCACAGGGTCAATATACACGGCCGGGCTGCTATAGCCAAACCTTTGGTCACTCGTGCCAATGCCAAACGTCGGTTTCAATGGTGCAAGAAGCGCAAATCTTGGGATGTGGACAATGTGAAACATGTATTGTTCTCTGATGAGTCCGCCTTCACTGTTTTCCCCACATCCGGGAGAGTTACGGTGTGGAGAAGCCCCAAAGAAGCGTACCACCCAGACTGTTGCATGCCCAGAGTGAAGCATGGGGGTGGATCAGTGATTGTTTGGGCTGCCATATCATGGCATTCCCTTGGCCCCATACGTGTGCTAGATGGGCGCGTCACTGCCAAGGACTACCGAACCATTCTGGAGGACCATGTGCATCCAATGGTTCAAACATTGTATCCTGAAGGAGGTGCCGTGTATCAGGATGACAATGCACCAATACACACAGCAAGACTGGTGAAAGATTGGTTTGATGAACATGAAAGTGAAGTTGAACATCTCCCATGGCCTGCACAGTCACCAGATCTAAATATTATTGAGCCACTTTGGGGTGTTTTGGAGGAGCGAGTCAGGAAACATTTTCCTCCACCAGCATCACGTCGTGACCTGGCCACTATCCTGCAAGAAGAATGGCTTAAAATCCCTCTGACCACTGTGCAGGACTTGTATATGTCATTCCCAAGACAAATTGACGCTGTATTGGCCGCAAAAGGAGGCCCTACACCATACTAATAAATTATTGTGGTCTAAAACCAGGTGTTTCAGTTTCATTGTCCAATCCCTGTAGATTACAGATGACGGATTTTAAAGAATAGTTCAACATTTGGAGAAATATGCTTTGCTTTCTTTCTGAGAGTGAGATGAGGAGATTGATATCAATCTGGCTATAGAATGTGTTTCCGGTCTGTGAGCACAGGTTTTGGTTTGGTCTCTGTACAGGGACAATGGTATGTAACCTATAGTATGTAATCACAAACTGGCATGGGATGTGCACAGCCCAGGACCAGAGGGCTCTGCAGCAGGTGATTCAAGCTGCTCAGAAGATCATTGGTACCCATCTCCCGAGCATCAATGATATCGGTGAGGTGAGGTGTCTGCAGAGCCCAAAGGATACTAAAGGACAGTACACACCCAGCCACAGCCTGTTCACCCTGCTGCCTTCTGGGAAGAGAGATAGAAGTTTCTGCTGCCGCACCAACAGACTGCAGAGCAGCTTTCCCCCCCCCCCAAGCTATCAGACTCTAATTTATCCTCAGCACTGCTCCAGTGATAATAGTTTATTTCTGTTTACCATTTATATTGTCTGCTATGTAGCAGAAGGGAGTTACAAAACTCAATTTCACTCTATAAATTGTTATATTGTGACAATAAACCTACCTAACCTGACAAGCTCACTGTGAGGAAGCTGCACACATTCACAGCACCGATTGTGAGCCAGGTGCAGAGTTCGTTAGGTAAATACCACTACATATTTACACTGGAGTCTAATTCTAAAATAAGAATATTGTCAACGCTGTCAGTCACTGCATCTGGCTGTTGTTTATAGTTCCAGCACATAATTCCCCCTAAAACCACAACTTTTCATTTTTACATGTCTGCTAGTCTCCGATACTACATGTTATTCAGTGAGCTTTATTGGGGAAGCTGAAGCTTGAAAGATTGGCGGTTCAATCCCCGGCTCCTCCAGGCTGCATGTCAAAGTGTCCTTGGGCCAGATACTGAACCCTGAATTGCCCCTGGTGGCTGTTCCACCAGTGTGTGAATGTGTATGAATGGTGAATGTAGATGTAGTGTAAAAGCGCTTTGAGTGGTTGCAAAGACTAGAAGGGCTATACAAATACAGAGCATTTACTCTAGTCGTGTTAGTAGATGTGCCTAGGAGTTTCTTTCTGGTAGCTCTTTATGCCAAACTCATCCTGACTTCAGCTCCATACATACTCACACAGATATGAGACTGAATACATATTTACCAAAACTCTGAGGATATTTCCTAAAAACAAAGCTTAAAGTACATTTGTGCAACTCTAGTTTAAAGAAAACAAGAGCTCAGTAACTGCCAGCAAGCTTCTAGTGTTTCTCTATTGTCATGACCTGGCTCAGAAGGCCACAACAAAAGGGATACACACCATGGTAAACATTTAACAAAATATATTTATTTAACACAAAATAAGCCAAATTGAGACTTGTTTCAAAATAAAGGTGATAAATTATTGGGTATGAACATCAGTCAGTTTCAGTCATGTTAGGGCAGGATGATGGATGCATGGAAAATTTGTGCAAGGGTGGTGTAATGTGCAAGAAAAAAATAACTACAACTAACAGCATGTCTAGAAACCAAGGCAAAGTTGGAACCTGTGGAGGGAAACAGAGGTTATTAAGTTAGCAGGGAGGTCTGCGACCTCAGCCCAGCAGTATCATCACTAAGAATGACAATAAGGCGTTACAAATACTCTACAGGGCAATTAGCCCAGGTGCCAAGAGTTACTGCAATCACTCTCAGCTCTTCACATGCAAGGGATAAAGACTGGCCAGGTGTCAGACCACCCCCCCCCCCTTAAAATGGGGGCCCCAAAAGGGGAACCCAGAACCTACTACCTACAGGTTCATAACATTAATCTGGCTGACCACTAGTAAGCCAGAAAGAAAAATACACAACTCAGCTGGGGCACAAGACAGAGCATCTGCCACAACATTGTCCTTGCCTTTGACATACTTCATGTCCAAACTACACTAACAGATCCGGTTTTGCAGAAAACAACAGTGAGGAATACTTACAACTGGGAAGTTGAGGTCAAAGCCCCGACCCAAAGTTCACCCAAAGCTCATTCCAAATGAACAAGTTGGACTTCTGCTAGACATAATATACCAAAATTCCAGCAACCAAATGCACACAAAACCGCGCTAAATCAAAGTAGCACACCAAAGTTTCCTCCAAACAAAGGCTCCCTAGCCAACCAAGTTGTCCCAAGACGCACAACACAAGTATATTACCAAAACTAGCAGGTCAACCCACAAAGTCACAGACGCTAACCCGGATGGTTTACTTCCCCAGTGCCAATATTTTAGTTCCCCAACCAGACCAAAATCTACAATAAACCTAAAGATACTAAGACACACAAGGTTTAGACAAAGCACTGATTTATAGTTTCAACCGTCCCTGGTGGTAACACCAGCACAGAAACAAGCTCTGCCACAGCAAGTTTACTTTTCTGCAAGGCTCAACTAAAGATGACAAGGTAAAAATTTTAAATTTAACGTCATCTTTACCACTCACTTACACTACAACACAGGTACCCCACAACATCACACGGATGTCCCCCGAGACAGCTTGTCTGAAAACAGTTGACACTAACCATCACCACAACTCTATGAAAACAACAAACTGACGCAACCCAAAGGGGAAACGCCACTTACATTATACTTAACGGGGAAATTCCTGTACAAAGCTATCAAAAATCAGTTACACTTACCCTCTGATCAGCACACAAAAACCTTCTACCACTGAGGCTTCCTGAAAAACCCAATACACATGATGCATCTCCCAAAACAAAGCACAAAACCAGCACTCTGCCCGTTTTAATTCATCCACTGTCGGCTTTTGTGGCCGTTGGAATGACGTATGAAAAGAGCGTTTTACTACCAGCAGTGTGTGATTGTGTCTGGACCATGGCAGCAGTGGCTGGTAGCGGATTCTCAGCGTCTATGGACGGAGTTGCATCGTGTCGTTATAGACCGCACACAGCGGTAGAATGCATGAACTCTGCATAGCTAATTGCGTTGTTGACATTTATCTGGAGGAGTTGCTGCGTCATGTTGTTGTTGTGATCAACAGTCCGACTGACTGACTGACTGACTGACTGACTGACTGTGTGTGTGTGTGTGTGCCGTTGTAAGGGCTAAACCAAGGTTCCCAAGCTCCACACCGTGAGTACCAGAGTTTTTTCTCTGTGAAGACCGTGGCTTATAATTCGTTCCTTTTTACGAAATGAAAACTTACTGTTGGGCCTATTTTTTTTTGATGAACTGAACATTTACTTTGGCTTTATATTAACTTTTTCTGTGTTTCAATGAAATAATGAACTGAGTGTTTTCTTTGTGTTTGACTGAACTTGAGGAAGTCTGTGAATGCACATTATCTTGAATGACATGTCTGTTTTTGGTAAACAATATAATTTCTACTCACTGAATAACCAGGTTGTTGATGCTTCCTTTGGCTACTGATGGTTTTATTCTATGTGGACAGAGTTTGTCGTTAATATACATACAGTGGGGAGAACAAGTATTTGATACACTGCTGATTTTGCAGGTTTTCCTACTTACAAAGCATGTAGAGTTCTGTCATTTTTATCATAGGTACACTTCAACTGTGAGAGACGGAATCTAAAACAAAAATCACATTGTATGATTTTTAAATAATGAATTTGCATTTTATTGCATGACATAAGTATTTGATCACCTACCAACCAGTAAGAATTCCGGCTCTCACAGACCTGTTAGTCCTTCTTTAAGAAGCCCTCCTGTTCTCCACTCATTACCTGTATTAACTGCACCTGTTTGAACTCGTTGCCTGTATAAAAGAAACCTGTCCACACACTCAAACAGACTCCAACCTCTCCACAATGGCCAAGACCAGAGAGCTGTGTAAGGACATCAGGGATAAAATTGTAGACCTGCACAAGGCTGGGATGGCCTACAGGACCATAGGCAGCTTGGTGAGAAGGCAACAACTGTTGGCGCAATTATTAGAAAATGGAAGAAGTTCAAGATGACAGTCAGTCTCCCTCGGTCTGGGGCTCTCACCTCGTGGGGCATCAATGATCATGAGGAAGGTGAGGGATCAGCCCAGAACCACATGGCAGGACCTGGTCAATGATCTGAAGAGAGCTGGGACCACAGTCTCAAAAAAAAAAATCAGTAACACACTACGCTGTCATGGATTAAAATCCTGTAGCGCACACAAGGTCCCCCTGCTCAAGCCAGTGCATGTCCAGGCCCATTTGAAGTTTGCCAATGACCATCTGGATGATCCAGAGGAGGAATGGGAGAAGGTCATGTGGTCTGATGAGACAAAAATAGAGCTTTAAGGTCTAAACTCCACTCGCCATGTTTGGAGGAAGAAGAAGGACGAGTACAACCCCAAGAACACCATCCCAAGCATGAAGGTGGAAACATCATTCTTTGGGGATGCTTTTCTGCAAAGGGGACAGGACGACTGCACCGTATTGAGGGGAGGATGGATGGGGCCATGTATTGCGAGATCTTGGCCAACAACCTCCTTCCCTCAGTAAGAGCATTGAAGATTGGCTGGGTCTTCCAGCATGACAACGACCCGAAACACACAGCCAGGGCAACTAAGGAGTGGCTCCGTAAGAAGCATCTCAAGGTCCTGGAGTGGCCTAGACAGTCTCCGAAACCTGAACGATCTGGAGAAGGTCTGTATGGAGGAGTGGGCCAAAATCCCTGCTGCAGTGTGTGCAAACCTGGTCAAGACCTACAGGAAACGTATGATCTCTGTAACTGCAAACAAAGGTTTCTGTACCAAATATTAAGTTCTGTTTTCTGATGTATCCAATATTTATATCATGCAACAAAAATAGTTGTGTGCTAAACCGTTACAAAATGATTAATCAGCAGTGCAGTGACACCACGCTCCCTGATGCACCACAAGAGTTTTACTGCACTAACCTTTAGACGAGTCCCCATTTCTTACAAGTTGGCTCCTGTTTGTAACAAAGAGAGGAAGCTGACGCAAACATAAGCTTAATGGTTTTATTGTATCAACTAAACATAAACTTCAAGGCAAACATGGAAATCAGTATTATCAGGAGTGTCATGAGTTTATGGTGGGTGTAAAATGTAGTGAATGCAAAAGTAAAAGCTACATAATAAGTCTAAAAATGAAAAGCTGGAGTGTCCCAGGTGTGGTGCATGGTGCTGTGGGAAACAAAAGAGAACGTGGGCAGAGTTGGCAGCCACCTTAAATACTTATAAGCCAGGCTGAAATGGTGAGCCACATCTCCTGACAACCCTGGCCTTGGCTCCGCCTGAAACACACAAACACCAAACTAGCACAACACAACACAGACAACCACAGGGTTGTTACACTGTGTTTGAGCACAAGAGAACACATTCTCACAGGTAACAGAGGCCAAGTCATGTCCTGGCTCTCGAAAGGAGACAAAAGGAGCAAAATTGATACTTTGTTGATTTTGGGCTTTGACTGAACTAACACAGTTGTTGACCGTCGCTTATCTGGAGAATGGGCTGTTACCTGGTTCCAGCTGGTAGTGAAGACATGCTACTAACAACGTGACAAAACATTCAAGTGTAAAAGCAGAAAAATGTGCTTTAACTCACTCTAGGGAAGATGGCGGCCAGAGAACAGATTGTCAGGATAAGCAGCAGTACCTCGCCCACTGCAAAGGTGATGTAGTTTGCAATCAGCCTGTTCCACAACACATGAACACACAGAAAACCCTTGAAAGAAATATAAAGAACTGGTAGCAGTGAACAAGTCCAGATTCGCCTCGACTCTATAACACCGCTGTCATGAACAGCTACATGCAGATGGACCGAAACCAATATTGCAGAGCGATATTACAGTGAGTTGTGCTGTGCAAACTGAGCCAACTGTAGATTGATAGATAAACATTTTTGAGATCCCAATTGGAGGATCCCTCACAGTACAGAGTAAAAGATTTGAATAGGATAATCTTTAATTTAGCTTTTTGGGTAGTTGTCTCAGCTAGAGTTTGACATAAATCAAAGATGGCCACATTGTTGATTTAAAAAGTGTGGTGAGATTAATGCTGGCTTTGTGAACTGACCAGGGGTCTATGAGTGCTTCCATCGCTGCAGTGAAGAGCAGGACCACACAGGAGCAGCAGAAGGCAGCTCCGCTCTGTTTCTCCTTCTCCACCGAGTAACGAGTCTCCAGGTCTGGATCCACAAACCTCAGGGAGAGCCTGTTTGTGTGTTTCCCCTTCAGACTGATGAGACAAGAGAACCTCAGCACTTACATCAAATGTAAAATATTGGTATTACATTACTTAAGTTGACCTGATACTGTTTTTTCCAGCAACTAGTTTTGTATGGGGAAATCTACAACATCTTGTTACAAACTGAACACTGATACAACATACTTGCCCCTAACATTGTGTTTTGCATTGCACCCAACCAAGTCAAATTGGGAACAAAACTGCTACATTGATTTGCAGGGCTGGGTACGAAACTGTACGCGGTACTTTTCTGGTACAGACCAAAATGTGACCTTATCAAAAACTAGTATTAAAAATGGCACTTTTTAAACAAATTCAAGTGGCGGCTGTGGCGTGGGAGGTAGGTTTGCTCCTGTCCCAGTGTCTTTGAGCAAGACACTGGGGCAAGTGCCTTGCATATGAGTTTGTGTGTGAATGAGAGATGAGAGCAAAGAGAAGTGCTATACAAGTTTAGTCCATTTACTATTTACAGCTAAATGTGTCCAGACAATATTTAACAGTTTATAACCTTGGCTTCTTGAAAAAGGTATCGTATCTACACTAGTATCGAACAATTTCCAACAAAACAAAAAATTCATATGTGGTTCACAATGAGAGGAGGGAGCTGCTCTGCAGCCTTAGCAAATGACAAATCTCATCCAAAATATGGAATTCTTAACTTAAAGCTGGAGTGTGGGACTACATATAAATGAACATCCTTAACAAGTCCTCGCCAAACAAGTTCACACAATGCTGTTTAAGCCTATTATCGCCAGGTAAATCTGTCTGTATTCGCAGAATAGAGTATTTCAATCTTTTGCCTGTGGCGAACTAGTAGTGATGCGTTTTATGCCAACTGCCAGAGCTGTAGCAACAGTTTCTGCTCAGCATGGCAGAGCCTGCACATCATAAGTGCGTTAACAATGTTATGTGATTAGCCTCACAGTCAGAGGGGGGAGACAAAATTTGTACTGCAAGTTAAAGTAAAAAACAAAAACATAAAGGTTGTTCAGGAAGCTACATGGTGAAGGGTTTTTATTTGGAAAAATATATCAATTACTTTGAACATAGTCTCCTTTATTTATGATTGAGTGTACGCCACTGTGTCCTAACTGACAACAAGGAGAGTGAATGATCCTGGTCAGTGTTTCAGTGCCAGGTCCTCCAACAACCACTCACATGGCATCAGCTAAAAACGCAAAAAGCAGCATCATTAAGGTTTTTCTTCTAGAAAGCAGTAGCGCTTTATGGTTTAAACAGTGACAGTGTTCACTTACGCTTGGACTGTCTCTCTCTCCAGCAGAGCCTCATTGAGCAGTTTGTTGAGCTCCTGTTCATTCTCCTGAGCATCAATCACCCTTTCAGCAAGGTCCCGCAGCCGCAGCCTTCTCCGAGGGTTAGGGAAAGATGGATTCACCACCTGAAGCCCCAAAGAAGGAAATATCCCATTTCTATTTCTGAAATATACTCGATCAGTGCCAGGACAGCAATTAGGACAGCTGGTCTGTCTATCCAACATTTCAATCTACAGCAAGAAACCTCCTCTGAACATTTTTTAAAACCTTTTATTTATATTTGTTTATAACTCATTTTAGCAATGCATATACTCAGTTCACCATGATGACAAACTCATTTCATAATACAATTTGAATAAAACAACATTTACAAATCTATTACCAATAGTTTTAAAGGTCCTGTAGAATACTCATTTTCAGGTTCCTACTAGAAAACTTTTACATGCAGTCCCTTTAAGGCCCCCCACCTGAAAGTTACTTGCTTCCGATTGGCCAACTTTAGCTGCTAACTACTGCTAACAGCAGCTGCTGCTAGCTACTCAATTAGCCGTGCAGCTAGCCGTCCTGATGCTGATTCTTCCCGGACTTGAAGCTTGCTGCTCCAAGTGTGTCTTGGGGTTGAACCAAGATTTGGACTGCTAGTTCAGCAGCTACTGTTAGCAACAGCTAGGGTTAGGGACAAGTGAAGCTATCTGTCCATCAGGTAACTAGAGTTGAGGCAGAGCAGCCAGAAGGAAAACCAAAAAATATTTCCCTTTCCTTCATAACCATAAAAGCACTTTATGTGAGAAATGCTGAACAACCTCCATCTCTAGCTCTATGGAATAGCTGCTTCTCTGGAACGTGTAAATTTTGGGCGAGTAAATATTAATGATCCCAGATCTTATGTCACATCTAGTGCTTATTGGCATTCGCCTGTTTTACCAGGGTCTTTTGCATGTGTGAGATTTACATATGAAGAACAATAGTGATTGAGACTCATGGTATGTCAGTTCCATGTACCGAACTCTTCTTATTCAAGAACACCAAGGTAAATACAGTTTTCCATTCTACAGCACCTTTGAGTAAAAAAGTAAATATGAAAAAAAAGTAAATCCATTAAAATAATAATAATCAAATAAAGTGAAATGTAATAAAATAAGTACAAAATAAAGGCAACAATAATAGAAAAAGACAATATACTGTATGTCATCATGATAATTCTCAGTGTATATAAAATATACACCAATCAGTCATAACATCATGACCTGCTTAATATTGTGTAGGTCCCCCTTTTGCCACCAAAACAGCCCTGACCCATGTAGGCATTGACACCACTAGAACTCTTAAGGTGTGCTGTGGTATCTGGCACCAAGACCTTTGCAGCAGATCCTTTAAGTCCTGTAAATTGCGAGACAGGTCCTCCATGGATCAGACTTGTTTGTCCAGCACATCCCAGAGATCCTCGATTGGATGAGATCTGGGGAATTTGGAGGCCAAGTCAACACCTTGAACTCATTGTTGTGTTTCTCAAACCATTCCTGAACCATTTGTGCTTTGTGGCAGGGCGCATTATTCTGCTGAAAGAGGCCACTGCCATCAGAATTAGATTTATTTGCCGGGTATGTGTACACATACGAGGAATTTGACACAGGATTGTACATTGCTCACGCTGTGCTTATTCATACAATAACACAATAATAAAATCAAACACAGGCTACAGTATACAGAACACAAATATACACACTATAAACAAAAACGAAAACAATATAGACAGAACGACAAATAGTGCAGTGAGCAGAGTGCAAAGGATGCAGGAGTAATTTATTATAATCCTTATTATTATTATTATTATTATTATTATGATTATGATGTAGGAGATGGATGTGATATACAAGTCCACATACACATACATGTACACAGTGTGATGGAGCATAGTGCAAAGGATGCTGGATTAAATAAGTATTATGTGCAGGTGTTAATTACTTGAGGTAGGTGGATTTGGTATACAGTGTCTACACAATATAACAATATTAAAAGTATGAACAACTCTGAAATACAGAATGGTGAATAAATAATAAGTAACCAGTAAACAGGTGGTTGATTAGAGACAGAGTTACTGGATCATTGCACAGGAATTGTTCCTGACACTGTGAGCCCGAAATCAGCTTTTCATCAGAGAGATGATTTGTGGGAAGAAACTGTTCCTGAGTCTGTTGGTTTTGGCGTACATTGCTCTGTAGCGGGGCGGCACAACTAGAAGGTCGTGGGTTCAAACCCCGGTTTCCCCGGCCTATCTGTGTGGAGTTTGCATGTTCTCCCCGTGTCTGCGTGGGTTCTCTCCGGGTGCTCCGGCTTCATCCCACAATCCACAGACATGAACAGGATTTAGGTTGATTTAATTGTCCTTAGGTGTCAGTGTGAGTGTGAGTGGCTGTTTGTCTATGTGGGCCCTGCGATGGACTGGCGACCCGTCCAGGGTGTACCCCGCCTTTCGCCCGATGTCAGCTGGGATTGGCTCCAGCCCCCCGTGACCCTGTACGCAGGATAAGCGCTTGACGATGAATGGATGCTCTTTAGCGCCTGGAACAGGTTGTGTCTGGGGTGAGATGGTTGTGTCCAGGGTGAGATGGATCTGCAGTGATGTTTCCTGACCCTGGAAATGTATAAGTCCTGAATAGCACCAATGATCGTCTAGGGGGCGCCAGTGCTAATAGGCCAGGTGCTGGATGTGATGTCTATATAAATAAAATTGAAATGAATTGAATGTTCCCCAGTCTCACCTGCTGACTCCTGTCAGTCAGGAAGTTTGTGATTCACTGACAGGTGGAGGCTGGCACAGTGAGCTGGGTGAGTTTGGTGCTGAGGATGTCCGGGATGATGGTGTTGAACGCCTAGCTGAAGTCCACGAACAGGGTCCTTGCACGAGTCCCTGGAGAGTTGAGGTGCATCATCAGGGACTACCGTTTCCATGTAAGGGTGTACATGGTCTGCAACAATGCTTAGGTAGATGGTACGTGTCAAAGTAACGCCCACATGAATGGCAGGACCCATCGTTTCCCAGCGTAACATTGGCCAAAGCATCATACTGCCTCCCCGGGCTTACATTCTTCCCATAGTGCATCCTGGTGCAATGTGTTCCCCAGGTAAGCGACGCACATGTGATGTAAAAGAAAAGTGTGTGTTCTGACACTTTTCTATCACAACCAACATCAACTTTTTCAGCTATTTGACCTGCAGTAGCTCGTCTGTTGGATCGGACCACACGGGCCAGCATTCCCTCACCATTTGCATTAGTGAGCCTTTCCCCTCATGACCCTGTTGCCAGTTCACCACTTTTCCTTCCTTGGACCACTTGTGATAGGTACTGACAACTGACATTTGCCATGGTAATGAGATAATCAGTATTATTCACTTCACCTGTCAGAAGAGTGAAAAATCCAGCAGAAAAACAATGCAAAACACTGCAAGCATATGATCAATACATGGACCATGCTTGAACTTTTATTTTGGTTCACATGTCGTCTTTGGTTTCTAATTACATATTCAAATGTATTTATATAGCACCAATTCAGAAGTTATCTTATTGCACTTTTCATTGAATAGGTCTAGAATAATACTGATTATCTTGTTACCATGGCACCTGTCAGTGGATGAAATATATAAGGTAGCAAGTAAACATTTTGTCCTCAAAATTGGTGTGTTAGCAGCAGGAAAAATTGGAAAGCGTTGGGATTTGAGTAACTTTGACAAGGGCAAAATTATGATGGCTAGATGACAAGGGTCAGAGAATCTCCAAAAACTGCAGCTCTTGCGGGGTCTTCCTGGGCTGCAAGGTCAGTACCTATCAAAAGTGGTCCAAGGAAGGAAACACGGTGAACTGGCAACAGGGTCATTTGGGGGGAGAGGCTCATTGATGCACAAGGTGAGTGAAGGCTGACCCGTATGGTCTGATCAAAAGGTATAGTCTGTACTCTTTGTAATATTATTTACAGAGACCCAAAATTCCCACCACAAGCAAGTACTATATGTGATCTTGTCCGTAGTATGTACATGTCTTATTTGTGGCTTGTATGTCTGATAGCTTTCAGTGCAATTGTTCTAAAGATGCTTGGCAAAAACAGATGAAATGGTATGAAAATATATCATGATTATAGTGACCAAAATCATCACAGTTATCAGGATTGTCGTAGTATTGCTCAAATGTGCTCAAAAGTGTTCAAAAAGTATTGATACACACACTGAAACCATTTCACCAAGTTTTAAATTGAAAACCACAAATAAAATTAAAAAGGTGCAAGCAGCGTTGGGCGGGCCCTCGCACTTGTAGCGTGTCGAGGTGTGAGGGGGGCGCGTTGCAGATTCTGGAGCTCTGCTGGTGCAGAGTGTAAGTCTTGATACGATTGTTTGGTATCTCAGTGATAAATTAATCCGTTTTAATTCAGTTATTGACAACTTCAGTAGCTCACCTGTTAATAACTTATATCATAACTTATCTGCTCATGTTCAAAACTTTCTGCACATTCAGAATCTCTCCCACGTATCTGTGTTCTCTGACATGTAAAGAAAAAAAGTCGTAATTAGGGATGGGGATTGTTAATTTTTATTGATACTGATACCCTTATTGGGACTGCTTAATGATCCAATTCTTTATCGATACCACTATCAATACTTTATTGCACGTACTTACAGTAACGAGCGTCGCTGTCATCAACTTACGTTACAGTAGTTTGGAGCTAACTTAACACTCATCGTATTCCACCATGACAGCGCAGCCTCTCGCTCTGCTGCCGCTGTGTGTGTGTGTGTGTAGGAGCCCGCAGAGAGCAGGCAGAGACTGCAGCCTGATGATTTTCTTATCCATTGCATTTCAAATTAAATCACATTAGACGCTCAAGACATAACGTTACATCATCACCTTATTAATTTTTGGGTTTTGAGAAATTTTGGAACCGGGTCCTTTAGGAACCGGGTCTCAATCCCCATCCCTAGTCGTAATATTACAAGACTAACGTCATTAGCCTATTTAAAGAGAATTCATAATATTTTACTATATGCCCTATACTGCATTACGTTACTGATTCACTGGAAGTCTTCCCTCGACCATCTAACAGACACAGAACTGGATGAGACGAGGAGGTGCTCATGCTGAGGGAAAACAAAACTAACCGACACCGGTGATCAGGCAGAAATCTCACGACAAATCCACACACGTTATCTTCAGCACCTCTCATAAAGTGCCTCTTACAATCCCCTCTAGCTTGTTAAAACAAGTTACTATCAGAGTCCAGAGCCACGATCGTAACATTATAACAGGTACCTTCTGAGCAACAGGTCAACATATATCAGAACAGGTATCAGCAGAAACATTTTTCTTTTATCAGGGAGCAGCATAACAGTATGTGCTCAGTAGCAAGTGTCCCTGCTAGTGAGGTGAAGTGCTCGCCTCACGCACACACCCGCCGCCAAAGTTTAATAGTCTTGAACTTTTTGTACGCGACATAGGGAGCACAAATCATTGGAAGAGAGACTGATCCTCGCTGTTTGCAGGTTTCCAGAATCTATTACTGTTTTCTAAATAGGACATCAGCAGGAGGGAATTTGCATGGCATCCCCCAAAACTACATGAAGGCCTATCAGGTAAAGTTATAATTTTAAATTAAGTCAAATAGGCTACAGCTGTGTAGCGCACACAAGCCGTTGCCATGGTTACTATCCATAGAGCGCCTGCCGTTTACTCGCAGAGCGCTTGTCTTCTAGTCACCCGAGGAGCGCAGAGCAACCCCCGCAACCAGGATAACACCGCCGTGGAAGACCCATTCACTACATTACTTACTGGAGGTCTAAAAGTGGGAAAACAATCTTATTAGTAATAGCTAGTCTAGCTGAATGTAAATGCTCCGTATTTGTATATTTCTAGTCTTTTCCACCAGTCAAAGCACTTTTACACTTCATCTGCATTCACCATTCATATACATTCATACACTGGTGGAACAGCCGCCAGGGGCAATTCAGGGATCAGTATCTTGCCCAAGGACACTTCAAGACGCAGCCTGGAGGAGCCAGGGATCGAACCGCCAACCTTCCAATTAACGGGCAACCTGCTCTCCTCCTGAGCCACAGCCGCCCCTGAAGCAAGCTAACGCTGATATACCACGTCTGTTAAATGCAGTCAATGTAACGTTTTCATGCATGGATTTGTTTCATGTTGTGAGAAACTGTCTCCTGGTCTGCACGTATCAAATTCTGCTCGCTCATGAGTTCGAGCACGCGTATGAGCACACACCTGGTTGCAATGTAAAAACAACACATCTAATGGCCGCTGAAAACTAGCCAACTAAAGACCTATATCTAACCGTCCTTTACTCTCTCTGATTCTTGAGAAAGCAGTCACCAAACAGCTGTGTGACTTTCTACAGAGCAATAGTTTATTTGAGGATTTTCAGTCAGGATTTAGAGATCATCATAGCACAGAGACAGCACTGGTGAAAATTACCTCCTCATTGCATCAGACAAAGGACTTGTCTCTGTACTGGTTTTATTAGATCTTAGTGCTGCATTTGATACCATTGACCATCAGATCCTATTGCAGAGACTGGAACATTTCATTGGCATTAAAGGAACCGCTCTAAGCTGGTTTAAGTCCTATTTATCAGATCGATTTCAGTTTGTACATGTTAACGATGAGTCCTCCATGCATCCCAAAGTTAGTCATGGAGTTCCTCAAGATTCTGTGCTTAGACCAATCCTATTCACCTTGTATAAGGTTCCTTTAGGGAATAAAGGAAGCATGTACAATGTGAAAACTTCTGTTATAAATAGTCATTATATAAATAAAGCTGAAGTGAATTATTAGATTGCAGGCACTTGTGACGGGTGAGTTCAAGGTGAATCCAGTTATTTCTTGCAACTTTTAAAAAGGTGCCAATAATACTGTCCTTCTGTGTGGAAAAAGCTATTATTTTTGTATGTATGTTCTTCTGCAACTAAAGATACGTACAAAAAAAACAAACAAACAAACAAAAAAAACTATACAGCCCCCTGTGGATACCAAAAGATGTTTAAATTGTTTAATTTTCTAGTTTTGATAAAAAGCCCTACTGCCTTTTGGCTGCCACCAGTGGCACTCCTGCTACATTCCACTCCAAGTAATGATTTCTTGCATACCCTTGTGTCCAGTTCTTCCGGTTCCTCGGGTGTGGTGCAGGCTGTGTTAACACTGCCGTTACACTCTGTGGTGTTAATCAACAGCGGGGAGTTTCCATTGGAAGAGGTTACAGACAGCTTCTAATGTGAAACAGGCAAACAGGAAATTAAATGCAGAACATTTCCATGTATTTTGAATGCTGAACATATATATTTTCTTACATTCTGAAATCATTTTCAAATCTAATTTTGAGAAGAAGAATGTCACTTCCCTGTGCATCATCTGGCTTAATATAAGACAAATATTTGAATATCCAAATATCTGCAGAGTGGGTGTGTGGCAGGTTTGACTCACTACACCGTTGATGCCATTCTTTCCCACAGGTCCTTTAGGAACAACTACCAGGTAGGTCTCGATGCCCCGCTCCCTCAGGTAGTCACAGCGGTCACCTCCGTTCCCTGGCTCCACATCAAACTCACCATGTAGACACTCCATGGTGCTCTGCGAGATGTGGACACGACTGGTCCACACATACAGAGGGGTCAAAGATTAGACAGATGATTAATCGACCAACCACCATGCATTCCCCTTCATACATTACAAAGATGCTTTTATACAGAGTGATGAATTGCAACAGTAGGCAAAATTTTCCTTAGTGGACACATCAGTGCTAACATATGAGACCATATGATGTCTGAGCAAACTACACGTGGTAATGAAGACCATGAGATGTTGTTATATGCTATTAAACAGAAATCTTGACTTAAGTTTTTTTGTCAAACTGGTGAAGAATGAACATCCAAGCAAATTTCTATTATTTTGTTTAGTTTATTCTTTACAGTATTTATCAGTATTTTTTAATAAAATTTTTTACTTCTAGTGAAAGATAAAGATAATTTTATTACCAGCTCTACAGTGCCTTCAGCCTCTTTTACAAGCGACAATGTAGATTTATTTATCATTTTACAACAAAGGGTTGTATAATGAGATGAAGTTATACTTCCCTTTATAATACCCCCAAAAACGCATGGTGCAGTAGTAAGGATGAATTTAAAAGTCTCACAGCCTAGAGGGAAAAAGCTGCTCTGCAGTCTGGTGGTGCAGCAGCTGAAACTTCTATCTCTCTTCCCAGAAGGCAGCAGGGTGAACAGGTTGTGGCTGGGTGGGTACTGTCCTTTAGTGTCCTTTGGGCTCTGCGTAGGCACCTCACAGATATCACTGCAGTTTCTGAGCTTTCTTCCCCAGCATGGAGATGTAAGATGGCCATGTCAGGTTATGGTCAGATGCTCTTGTTGTACTGGTTTCATGACCCACAAGTTCCTCTCTCAGCAAAAAAGCTCTGATAAGCCCCTGTACACTACCTGCTCAGCACCAAACAGCAGACACGCACCGTTAAGAGACTAGCTGGTAAACACAGTGAATGAGTCAGTGAGGGAATATTGGGCCTAAATTCATTGGGTGGACACATTGTTGTGTTGCAGTGTAATATGATGCCTTGTTCCTTCCTTGTAAACTTAACTTTTTGTGCCGTCTTGGACATTTAGATATTTTTATACACCTACTTCTATGATACGTCTTTGACTTTGGTAGATAAGGGGTACGTAGAAAGAGTCTCTCTCCCCCCCCCCCCACATCCGGTGCTGCAAATTCACTCAAGCTCCTGAAATCTCAGTAAATTCTCTCATTTCTCCAGCTCTTGGTTCTTCTGCGTAGTCGGCTGGACTCGCTCATCTGCCCTCTCCCTTCGGGCTTCGCCCACGGCGTCCTCTGAGTTCTCCAGTGCCTCCTTTCTTCCTCGGTCCCAGTGTCCCCCGGCCTTCTGTTCTCTGTCTCCTCGGTTCCCCATGCGTGCGTTTCCCTGGCATCCACCTCTCCCTCAACTCCAGTCCCTCACCCCTTCTTTCCTTAATAAAGCCAGTTAAACCTGAGGATTGCATTTGGGTCCACTCTGTCCCCACACCACACCACTGTAAAACAAACGGTTTGATTTTTGTGTTTGTGTGATAAATTTGGAACTTTGCCATCTACCTTTTACCTCTAAAATTAAATCTGAGCTGCCTACATCAATACAAGAGTGGGCTGGACAAGGCCAGAAGAGGCTTACCAGCGGGACAGCTACTGTACTATCATCACCAGCCTTGTGGAATGACAATGCATTGTGTGGGTGACCTGCAATCCTGCAGCTACAGGGGTCTCAAACAGGCCAGGCCAAAGAAAGAACACACTCACAAGGATCAAACGGGAACATCCTCATGTCAAACAAAGGGCCATGTTTTCAGGATGTGGGCACATTCCATGGAAAGTGTATGGGGGTAAATTGATGCCATAATTATGGAAAATGGACAGACTATAAGTCACAAATAGATATTACAACTTGTAAACACAAAACACAATCTACAAATAGATCCTCCTTATGATCCGCAAATATAAAACATGATCTACAAAAAGATTAAAAATCCACAAATAAACACATCACGATTCACAAAAAGAAATCAGTAACTTGTACTTGAAAACCAGAATTTAAATGAATGCAAAGTTATTTGTTTGCAGCTGAAGATCATATTCTGTTTGTAGATTGTGCCACATTTGTTTTCAAGAATTTTGACACTACGGTTTCGCTGTGCTGACAAAATAATGCCATAATCATTGAAAATGAACGGACTATGAGTCAAAAGTGCATATTACAAATAGAAATCAGTGACTTGTACTTAACAACCTGCTGTCTCCTGTTATTAAGACTTGTAGAAAGTTGGGACTGCAGTGTGGCATCTTTCCTCTGACTGGCAGCTTTGTGTCGCTGCTGTCTCGGTCACCCCTGTCAGAGACACCATTGCTCTGTTTGGGACTGTCTCTCTGCTCCAGGATGCTTCCCACTGAAGTAGCTGTGAGCTGCACTTCACACTTATCAGACGTGCTGAAGTTAACATTTGTGGGGAGAATTTCTGCCTGATCAGAAGTGTTTTCACTTTGTTTCGTTTTCCACCTCCCTGTCTCATTCTATGTCTGTGGGAAAAGGGGAAGCTCCCATATCAGCAGAGCAATAAAACAAGCTAATGTACAGTTTGGGACAGGAAGATTTTGGTAAAATATCACGACTTTGCTCTCATTAGATTGCGACTTTATTCTCGTAATATTACAACTTTTTTTTCTTGACATGTCAGAAGATCACAGATTTGTGGGTAATAGTTAATAGCAGAAAGTTTTGAACATGAGCAGAAAACCTGCTGAAACACGGGAGCTTTTAAAGTCCAGAAGTTTCTAAATGAATTAAAATAAAATAATTTATCATTAAGGTGAAAAGGTGCCACATGCACATTTAAAGAAGTTACTTTGTCAAACACAACTCAAAAGAGGAGGGAAGACTAAAGCACGCCTGCTAGTTCGCTGACTCAGCAGGGTGATATTATATGTTGATTTACATATATCTGAAAGCTTCACAGATCGCCTGAGAGTCTCACTGAATTATATTCCATTCCATTTTAGATTTGGAATTGTCACCTGCTGCCTGAATTTAGTGTTTACCTTTATATAAATAAAAACATTTCCACCATAAATTGATGCAGAAAAGGCACAACTTGGTGCAAAAAAACCCCATCAGAATTGCAGGAAACGTGTTAAAATGATACATGTGTCCCCTCCAATGTTGAAACCAAAACTACGCCTTTGACCATATATTTCTTTATGATAATGATTCTACTGGTAGTTGCTTGGTTCAGTTCACGTCATTAAGTCAGGATTTTCTGAAAAGTCATGGTAAATTAAACTTTAAAACAAAGAGAAGCAAGGTACTGCATGGAGTTCATGCCTGTTCTTACCCTGGTATCCCTCCAGCCTCCATTTTATTGGCCACAGTGACGTCTGTGGACCAGACGTCGTACTGCCAGCGTTTCTGCCCCAGCACTCCGCCCAGGACTGTACCACTGTGCACTCCGACCCGCATGTCGACATCCGTCTGGGTCTTCTCTCGGACATACCTGTGGTTGGTACACAACATTAGTGCTAAATGTGGCTTCAGAATCAAATAGAGCTTAGTGACTTTGCATTGTCAACCAGTGCATACAGTTGGCGGGTTAAAAGTCAAAAGCCCCTTCAAATTTCTACCTGGATACCTGGACACATAAAGATTGGTACTGATTTGAGCTTGTGCAGCGAAGTTATAACAACTTCCTGTTTCATGGTGCAGCATGGTACTTTGCTGCCATGCCAAGCATACACAGTTGAAGGGAAACTTACAATGTAACATCATCAATTTGTGACTTTTCTGAGATAGTTTTGAATTAGACATGGTCAACCTAAAAAATTTGGTTCATCACAGCATAGAAGTAGTAACTCGTTATTGCCAGTAGGTGGCGCTATGACTATGAGTGAATGAGCTTGTAGATGTGTTCAGGGCAGGACTTTTACCACACCTGTCAAATTTGGTACAGATGTGAGAATGTACACTTAAGTTATAACAACTTCCTGTTTCGTGCCAAATCATTGATATTCCACTCCACAGGCCCACCAGTCGACCAAAACTCACCATTTGTACAATGTGTAATCATTAATGGGATATTGCGGTGGTGATGGTGCAATGGATAAGGCACATGCCTTTTGTGTGACAGAGCTGGATTAAATCCCCCACTGTGACCCATCCACTATTGTGTCCCTGATCAAGACATTTAACCCCTAGTTGCTCCAGAGGCGTGCGACCCCTGACAGTAATTGTAAGTCGCTTTGGATAAAAGCGTCAGCTAAATGTACAGTCAATAAGACTGCACAGCAAACATTTGAAGGCAATCCAATTTATTCCCCAGGAGACGATCTCTAAGAGAGAGTGCTCTTCATTAAAAAGTGTGAAGTGTGTAAATCTCCAAATATGACAATTAAATCCAAAATGGAATCCAGCTTCCTCTTGGTTGTTGACCTGCCTGGCATGTGTGCAAAGTTTTATTAGTTTTCGAGAACATTTAGGCCATCAAAAATTAGATGTATTTGTAGATGTATTTTTTCAGTTCTGTTTCACATGCCATGGCCAGGATTTGAACCATCAATGTTTGTATCTGAAGAGCAAGCACTTAACGGCTGTGCTACTGAGATACACTGGTTAAATACTGTTTTTAACTTTCTCTATTGCTCTGGTTTAATGGACATGAAATGCCTCCAAAACACTATTTGAAAACGACCACTGCAAGTCAGTGGGAAGTTGAAAGCAATTATCACTGCTACCGGACGTGGGATTCGAACCTGGGTCTGAATCAAAAGAGCTGCTTGGAAAAAAAAATACTCTAAGCGAGCTAAAGAAGCAGATGTCTGAGGAAGTCACAATATGATCATTTGTTGATAGAAATGTCCATTAAAAAAAAAAAGCTTTTCAGCTATCATTTTGATGTTTTTAGTTAGTGCTTAAGTAGCTGAGCATAAAAATATACATCATTTGTCCACACTCCAAACAGGAAGAATGATTTAGCAAGTTAAAAAATTGGTGACGGGGGAGAACTCAGCCTGCAGTTACACAAGTTATAACAACTTTCTGCTTCGTGGCAAATCATTGACATGCCACTCCACGCCACGGACTGCCCTGGTCGACCAAAACTCACCATTTGTACAACATGTAATCACTGATGGGATAAGGCTGCACAGCAAAAATTTGAAGTCGCATGTACTACTTTACTAGGAGCAGTTTGTAAGTGAGGAGTGTGTAAATTGCCAAATATGACTATATTAAATCCAAAATGGCAGATGTCCTGTTGGTTTTTGACCCTCATGGTTTTCAAGAACGTTAAGGCCGTCAAAAAAGAAATGTATTTGCAGAAATATTTCTGCAGCTCAGTATTGGACTGAACATGCTGTGGCCAAGATTTGAACCCTCAATCTTGAAATCGGGCAGGGCAAGCACTTAACCACTGTGCTACTGAGATACACTGGTTATGTACCAATTTTAACTGTCTCTATTGCTTTGGTTGTCATGGAAATGAAATGCCTCCAAAGCACCAACAGAGGGTGCTCAATGACCAAACATTCCTGGCACACCACTGTTTAGCATATATTTTATTTGAGGTCTAGTCCACTGTTGTCAAATAAAATATACAGAGCTATAAACTATGTTAAGGAAACACTGATAGACGTAAACATTGATTGCATTGAGAAAGACTAAGATACAAATTTAAAAACACCACAGCAAGTCAGTGGGAACTGAATGCATGTTATACTTCAAAGCACCAATAGAGGGCAATCTATGACCACAAATGCGTGGCACAGCACTGTTTTGCTTTATGTTATATTTTCTGTGATGTGTAGTCCAGTGTTAAAAAATACCATGAAGACACAGAAAGCGACTAAAAAATTAAAAACTTATTCCATGTACACAATAACTTCATTTAGAAAGAAACCGATCACTGCAAGTCGGTGGGAACTGAACTGCACACAGGTGTTTGAAGTTTAAAGCATTTATCACTGCTGCCGGAAGTGGGATTCGAACCTGGGTCTGAATGAAAAGAGATGCCTGGGAAACCAGCACTCTAATCAAGCGAGCCATAAAGGAAGACATCTGGTGAACAATTTGATCATTTGTTGATGGTAAAGTGAATTTGCTTTAAAAAAAAAAGCTTTTCAGCTACCATTTTGGTGTTTTAAGTTAGGAGACATCTTTAGTTTACCTTCAACAAGTTCAAACTGGTGTTTAAAGTTGAAACCAATTATCATTGCTGCCGGCTGTGGGATTCAAACTCACGACTGGGGTACTTCTTTGTTTCTTGGTGAATCATCGATTTTGCCACGGACATGCCCATCGACGAAAACTCACAAATAGCACAACTTCTCATTGTCAATGCCTTTAGATTGCACAGCGAAAATTTGAAGTCAATCCGATTAATTCTCTAGGAGTCTGTTAATGTACGGAACCTGCGAATTGGCAAAAATGTCCGTTAAATTCAAAATGGCCAACTTCCTGTTGAGTTTAGGGCATCCTTCTAGGAGGCTTTTTTGTAGGTCTGGACATGATACCTTTGCCACAAATATTTCGGAGAAACATGGTAATGGGGCTGCTCAGTAGGGGGTGCTAGCGAGCCATTTTAACACAACAATGGGCGAAAACCATATGACATGTACATTTTCTCCACCGTTTCATTTTGTGCAAAGTTTGGTGAGTTTTTGAGAATGTTTAGGCCGCCAAAAATGCAGTTACTTTGCAGAAAAATAATTCCTTCAGTTTTAATAGGGGTCCTCGCATGTTTCATGCTCCGGCCCTAATAATACACCAGTTCATGTTGGTGTTGTTCTGGAGAGCATATCAGCAGACTTTTGAGGGCAGCACATATGAACGTCTTGTAAAACAGCTGGTTTTAAATCATTTAATAATGCAGGCATTCAGAGAAAATGAAAAAGATCATACCACCACTTGTTTGCATTTGCCATACAGATTGGATCAGTGAAGTAAGCGGGCCAAATTGCAAACATGCAAGTTGGTCCCTGCAAATAGGCTAGTAAAGGACAAAACAGGCTGTTACAGAATCCATGTATATCTCCTTGATATATATCTCATATCTCCTTGAATGAATGAATGAATAAATGACTGAATGAATGCATATATAGTGTTACGTGCTACAGTTGAAACCAGAAGTTTACATACACTATATAAAAAGACACATATGCTTTTTTTCCCCTCACTGTCTGACATGAAATCATCACTTTTCCTGGTTTATATCCATTAGGATTTTTTTTATTTATTATTAATTATTATAATTATTATTATTTATATTTGTTAAATGCCAGAATAATGAGAGAATACATACATACATTTTTTTAGTATTTGGTACCATTGCCTTTAAACTGTATGACTTGGGTCAAACGTTTTGGATGTCCTTCCACAAGCTTCTCACAATAGTTGGCAGGAATTTTGGCCCATTCCTCCTGACAGAACGGTGTAACTGAGCCAAGTTTGTAGGCCGCCTTGCTCGCACATGCCTTTTCAGCTATGCCCATAAATTTTCAATAGGATTGAGATCAGGGCTTTGTTATGGCCACTGCAAGACATTGACTTGGTTACCCTTAAGCCACTTTGTAACCAGTTTGGCAGTATGCTTCGGGTCATTGTCCATTTGGAACTTCCTGGCTGATATCTTGAGATGTTGCTTCAGTATTTCCACATAATGTTCTTTCCTCATGATACCATCTATTTTGTGAAGTGCACCAGTCCCTCCTGCAGCAAAACAACCCCACAACATGATGCTGTCACCCTCGTATTTCACAGTTGGGATGGTTCTCTCAGGCTTCCCCCTATTTCCTCCAAACGTAACGATGTTCATTATGGCCAAACAGTTCAATTTTAGTTTTGTCAGACTACAGGACATGTCTCCAAAAATTAAGGTCTTTGTCCTTGTGTGCATTTGCAAATTGTAATCTGGCTTTTTTATGTTTCTTTTGGAGTAATGGCTTCTTCCTGGCAGAGTGGCCTTTTAGCCCATGTCGGTACAGTATTTGTTTCACTGTGGATAATGACACACTCTTACCAGCTTCAGCCAGCATCTTCACAAGGTCTTTTGCTTTTGTTCTTGGGTTGATATGCACATTTCGGACCAAAGCACCTTCATCTCTGGGACACAGAACCTGTCTCCTTCCCTAGCGGTATGATGGCTGGACATTCCCATGGTGTTTATAGTTGCTTATAATTGTTTGAACAGATGAAGGTGGCACCTTCAGGCATCTGGAAATTGCACCCAAGGATGAACCAGGCTTGTGCAAGTCCACAATTCTCTTCCTGATATCTTGGCTGATTTCTTTTGACTTTCCCATAATGTTACACAAAGAAGCAGTGTGTTTCAGTGTGCCTTAAAAAACATCCACAGGTGTGTCTCTAATTAACTCAAATGTTGTCAATAAACCACAAACTTCCAAAGACTTGACATCATCATCCGGGCTTTCCAAAATAATTTAAAGGCATAGTAATCTTACTGTATGTAAACTTCTGACTTTGAAGAAAGTAATGAAAAATAGTCTAAAAAAAAAAATAAAATCCTTCTCTCAATATTCTGGCATTTAACATATATAAATAATTTTGTAATCCTAATGGACATAAACCAAATTTTCTATTCTATATTTATGTTCTTGACTGTTGAAGTACTTTATCTTTCTTTTAATTTTCCCCAATGTGTTTATTGTATGTACCAAACACCAATGCAAACTGGAAAACAGTGAAAACCTACTTGGTAATAAAACATCTTCTGATAAATGTGAAATATTATAAATAACAACAATAATACATTTAAAGGGGTAATATGTTTCAGTGGCCACTAGCGGTGCAGTTTTAAGATTGCAAGTAGGTGTGTGCTTGTGCGTGTGCTCACTTGAACTCATGAGCAAGGATAATCTGAAATACAACCGCGTTCATTCAGAGATCCCACAATAGATGCGGAAACACCGGCATGTGGCTGTGGCTTTTCACAAAAACATGTTCCTGGATCAGAGGCATATCAAATCAAACCCCTTTTCGGCTCCGTAACGTTATCTTTCAGACAGGGCAGCCAGTCGCCCTATTGGCATAATCCTCCTGGAAAATGAGTCAGTGTGACAGCGGCTTTATACATACACACCAGGAGACAGCTTCACACAACATGCTTGAAACTTAAGTAAACTCCCACTGTAATGTTGCAGCATTATTTTTATCAGCTTGAGGTTGAACTAATCTATGGTCGTTACATGATAACGTTACATTTACTGCATTTAACCGACAAGATACATCGTAAGCTTGCCTGTCTGCTTTTCAGTAACTAACATTACAATTTGTGTATCTTTCACCGGAGGCTCAGTAATGTGAGCACAGCTAAATGTATTGTATGATAACAAAACGGTTAGTGAGCTGGACTGAATATTATAACTGAGATTGTTACCACACTTTATAACAGTTAGACCGCAATAAGTAAAGTAACTGTACTGAATAACGTTAGTCCTTTCACTGTGTTGTTGTCCTGTGCATTATGTTGCGTTATTGTATATTATGTGGGTCACATAACTTACAGCGACTGAGATAGTGGAGAAGCTATGTACTTGGTTATCTGTAAAACCACAATAAATCTAAATTGAACGTTACGAAGCAAACTGCGGTGGATCATTGCCAACTTAGCTGGCTGCCCCTGCCCTGCATCACTATAGGCTAGCATAAACACATTGCTCTACATTTGCTTTGTAGCGTTACATCCTTTCTTGCAGGCTAAATCAGCACTTTGACATAATACCGGTGGTCCACAGTATAGTAATATGGATCACGTTAGCTGTTGAAGTAATGTGGAAGTCATAACGTTACAACTTAGTATTTTGCACCGGATAACGTTAGCAACCGGTCAGTGTTTAAATTAAAAAAAAAAAAAAAAACATTACATTTTACAGAACAATTACGTTGACATGTCAGCAGTGTGGAAGCATTTTAAAGTGTCCAAGAAAGACGCAAAAATTGGCGTTTGCAGACACTGTTCCGCTGAATTGTCTCCTAGCACATCCACTCCATCTGTGGCAGACTTCTTAGAAAAGGCAACAAACGGTCTGACCCACTTTGAGTGTTTCTGTCACTCGTTTCTGAGAAGGCGATTAAGCTAGCTGCACCTACATTTGGAGTGCACACATATTCAAACCTTTATGGTAACTGAAACGGACCAGAGCGAGTCATTTTCTCTCTTTACAAAGACAAGTGTTGCAGTATAAGAGAGGCTATGAAGTCTTTATGTTACGCAATACGAGAACCACATACAACATTTATCATATTGGGTGGGACTTGATGAATTTAGTGCAAGGATACACATGTGACAAAGTCCAGTCTTAAAAATAAGGTGTCTATGCAGTATGGAAATAAGATTAATTGGATTATATTCACAGAAAGTATAAAACATATTACATGTATACATTAAAAGTAAATGGACACATGTAATTTACTTGACAGGACCCTCTTGGGCCTCTGACCCACCCACCATAGTCTCTCCAAATCCTGTGAGAAACACCGAGAGAAAAGCACATTTTGACTATTTAATTTATGCAATGGTAAAAAAAATAAAGGCAAAAATGTGAATGTAATTGTTCGGTGTTCGGCAAATTTTT
The DNA here is from genome assembly GCF_021292245.1 of Micropterus dolomieu. Lineage (NCBI taxonomy): Eukaryota > Metazoa > Chordata > Actinopteri > Centrarchiformes > Centrarchidae > Micropterus > Micropterus dolomieu. The sequence goes on from NC_060153.1 coordinate 18,347,023, forward strand.
TCACTGTATTTAATTTCAGGTTCATGCTAAGAATTTTCATTTCTGTGCATCCCTAGTTTATGTTGGAGTTTGTGTTAGAATCTGTGTTGTGCTGGGAGCTGGTTGTTTTGTGGTGTTAGTGGACTGCATTTTGTTAGCTGCGGTGTTGTCGCTGTAGTCGGAGAGAGGCTAGAGAGCGCACACAGGGCTACGGTGGTTCATTTCTAAGTGAGGCTACAGCCCATTGACAAAAAGTAAAAGAGTGATTTATTAACAAGTAATGTCTTTGAAAAACTACATATAGCTCCTTTAATAGTACAGTAATTCCTTGCACAGCTTCCTGTGATTGGTTCAAATGATGTTCACACCAGATATGAACCACTCCAGAGTTCTGACAGCAGTCCGTGACCACCCCTTCGAGGCGGACTAGACAGCAGTTGTTTGGTCAGCACCAGAGTTTGACCTCGGTTTTCTTAGGCTGCTTTCTCCAGCTCATGACCCCCTTATCCCTGTACTTACGAGATGGCCTCCACCATGGCCAGGCCCATCATGATGGAGCAGGCAGCGTGATCCTCCCTGTAGTCTGGCAGCCCACAGATACAGTAGTAGCAGTCTCCCAGAATCTTGATCCTCAGCTGATGATATTTCTGATGAGGTAGATAAGGTTTAGTCAGAGAGATGGTAATAGCTAACTGTGATATCTACATCCTTATCCATCTGTCTTTTTTAGCAGTTATAAAAACACAGGAATGGGTGGCCTTTGAAACATTCTGTAATTTCAGTTTGAGTAACTGATCCAGCTGGCTTCTCAGACACCAAAACACCATGCAGCGGTTTTTAATGCACACAGATTTTGTCCATTTTATTGTATTGTGTGTATTGTCCTTACTCCCAAACATCCCTGGGAGAAAAAGGACAATACACACACACACAAACAATAAAATGGTTTTATCAGCCATGTCTGGACCACCGGATAATTTCTGTCTACGTAACTGTGACTATGCATAATAATTTAAAATGAAAGATGGATATAAATTCTAAATGTCTAAACTTACATACATGTAAACAACTACAACAAGCAAATGTCATGAAATCACTGTTAGGTAACAGTGTGAAACTCACTGCAGCCAGTTTGTCAAAGCGAGCAAAAAGCTCGTTGAGCAGTTTGACCAGCTCCTGAGCGCTGCAGGACGACGACAGCTGGGTGAAGCCCACGATGTCTGCAAACAAAATACTGCACGACAACATGAGACAGATACAAGACAGAACATTAGTACTGACATCATGCTGCTAGTCACATAAACAGTATCCCCCATGCACATTTTCACTGTTGTAATCTGTCATATTGTCACATCTGAGTTAGAATCTGTGATCAGCCTATCACTTCAGAGCAGCGCCAGTTGGGTGTTTTGGAGTGCATCCATTCATCCTACACCAGTAGGGGGGAGTCAAACCAATAAAGCCATCACATTATTTTACGTTATCACAATATTTAGAGAATGTCATATCATAAATTGGCCATCTTTTCTGTTAAGTTTAAATAATTACTTAAGCTTAAACATACCTATCACAACAGAAGATTCAGAAACCAAAAATGAGCTGAAGAGAACTGCAAACATTGAATCAGTTTAAATTAATCAATGGCACAAAACAAACACTTCAATCTTGGTCATATAAATCCTTATAGATTTTTTTGTGTAAAAACCATATCTTGGGACAGTTACATTCATCAGTTAAAATCCCTAATTTTCGTACATATGTATCAGCACCATGTCTGACACCTGTGATGTGTAATTTACACTACAAATACAGAGGGCTGTTTCTAGCAGTGCTTCACTGCTCATCCCAGGGGATACAGTGTCTACCATTAATTACCTCGACTGCTGTGGCCCAGTTTATTTGTCCTGCCACATCTTCATAACGAACCAAATATATTTTTACACTTCAGAAAATAACATAAATATGGGGCCCCCCTGGGGTCAGCTGAGGAAAAAAGAGCTATGCGTCTCGTTTACAAATCTCTTAATTGATGTAATATATGTAAGGTGCAGACAGCCATTCAGCTCCGCACCATGGCGCGCACTTGAGTTGCAGCGTATGTAAATTGACTTGATATACCTGCCCTGAAGGTAACGATATAGCTATGTGTGAAAAAGACACGGTCAAACTACAAAAAAGGAGTTTGCTTGGGATGTTGTTGACTTGCATCCAGCAGCTAACGTTAGCTTGCTCCGACAATAAAGCTGCTGTTAGCGGCTCGCTGTGCAGTGGGGTGACAGACACTCTTACTATGCTATATGGCACCAAATTACTTCATTGATGAAAGATGTGATACTACCGCATACATCGCTGTTGAGTCCTAAACTATTGCAGCGGTGGAAATTACTTCACCGTGACAGCCCTATGTAGGAGGAATACAACTGGGTGAGAAACATCTAAACTCAGCTAACAAGGTGAGGCAGCTGTACACAGGTTACTGTCAATAGTAAAAGTACCATGTCAAGACTAAGCACAGCAATAAGACACAAGGTAATTATACTGCATCAGCAAGGTCTCTCCCAGGCAGACATTTCAAGGCAGACAGGGGTTTCCAGATGTGCTGTCCAAGCTCTTTTGAAGAAGCACAAAGGAACAGGCAACGCTGAGGACCGTAGATGCAGTGGTCGGCCAAAGAAAGATGAAAGACGCATCATGTTTACTTCCCGTTGCAATCAGAAGATGTCCAGCAGTGCCATCAGCTCAGAGCTGCAGGAAACAGTGGAACACTGGTACACCCAACTACTGTCCAGAGAAGTCTGGTCAGAACTGGCCTTCATGGTGACTTGCAGCCAAAAAGCCTCCAACTCCACAAGGCCACACGACTAAACTATGCACAGAAACACAGGAACTGTGATGCAGAAAAAATGGCAGCAGGTGCTCTGGACTGATGAGTCAAAATTTAAAATATTTGGCTGCAGCAGATACTTATCCATCATGCAGTTCCATCAGGGAGGCATCTGAGGCCCGAAATCTATTCTGCAGCCTGACAATAACCCCAAACATACGGCAAAAGTGATTCAGAACAATCTTGAGCATAATGAAGAACAAGGACTCCTCAAAGTAATAATAACTTTATCTATATAGCACTTATCAAAAGTACAAAGTGCTTAACAAAAGAGATATAACACCACTATAAAGATAAAATACATGAGGACAATGCAAGATATGAAATGGAAATCCCAAGTAAAAAACATTTACTATAAACATAAGCCTAGAATAAATAGCAACTTTATATGACTAAAACAAACACCATAAGAAAAAACAGGTAACTCAGATAAAATCAGTATATGCCTTCTGATAAAAGTGTGTTTTAAAAAGAGATTTAAAAGAAGACACTGACTTTGAGAGCCTTGCTTCCTCGAGCAGGTCGTTCCAGAGCCTCGGGGCCCTGACAGAAAAGGCTTGGTCCCCTTTAGTTCTAAGCCTAGACACAGGAAGAGGACGACCCCGAGAAGATCCCGGCCGGAAGATCTCAAATTTCGCAGACATAAGGAGTTAAAAGGTCTAATATATAACCAGGAGCCAAGCCATGGAGAGCCTTAAAAGTAATCAATAAAATTTTAAAATCAATGTAAAGAGGCTAAAACAGGAGTGATGTGATCGTACCTTTTGGTTCTAGTTAAAATCCAAGTAGCTGAATTTTGTAAAGTCTGTAGACGTTTTAAGGTTTTATGATTAAGACAAGAGAAAAGGCTGTTGCAATGATCAAGATGTGAGGAAATAAAAGTATGGACAACAATTTCCGCATTTCTGACACTTAGAAAGAAAGACCTGATTTTTAGCAATGTTTCTGAGCTGATAAAAACAAGACTGGACAAGTTTAGTTACGTGTTGCTCAAACATACATTTTTGTCAAATAAAACACAGATTTCTTGCAACAGGCTTGATGTGTTGCGACAGCTGACCAATAGGTGGCAGTATTTGTTTTGTGAGGTGTTGGGGACCAATAACAAGATTTTTTTGATGGAGTTTAGTTGAAGAAAGTTATTTGACATCCAGTCTTTTATATCTACCAGGCAGTCCTGTAGGGAGTTTAGCATATTCAGGTCAGTGGGCTTTACAGGAATGTACAAATGTGGATCAGCAGTGTAACAGTGGAAATAAATACCATGTCTGTGAATCACTTCACCCAGGGGGAGCATATATAGAGAATAAAATTGGACCAAGAACTGACCCTTGAGGCACACCATAATTAATAAGTGAATATGATGACTTAAAATTGTTAATACAAAGACGTCCTATCTGACAAGTATAAAATAAACCAGTTCAGAACAGTTCCCAATATACCCACCCAGCACTTCAGTCTGTCCAAGAGAATGCCGTGGTCAATAGTATAGAATGCTGCACTCAAGTCCAGCAGTACCAGAATAGAGCACCAACCGGCATCTGCATTCAATAAGAGATCATTGGTGACTTTCAGAAGGGCTGTCTCTGTACTATGGTGTTGGCGGAAGCCAGACTGGAATTTTCAAAGGTGCTATTCCAATCCATAGCAACCAATAGCTGCTTGGATACAATCTTTTCCAGGATCTTTGAGATAAAAGGCAGTTTTGAAATAGGGCGATAGTTGTCAAGGATACTGGCGTCCAGGCCAGGTTTTTTTCAGGATTGGCTGAACACAAGCAGTTTTAAAATAGTCCGGGACACAGCCAGTGGACAGAGAGCTGTTTTAAAACTGATAACAAATGTGTGCCAATACACTCAATGATTTCAAATAAAAACCTTGTTGGAATAATGTCAAGAGGGCTGAAGGAAAATCTCAGCTGAGAAATAGTTTCTAAAAGTACAGGCATCCTAGTTGATGTGAAGTGGCTCCAGGAGTACAGGAATGGCTGCACAATAGCTAAGAAGGCAGGGTTAGGGCAAATACTTAATCTTAATAAATCCACCTTATAAGCAAAGTGTATTAAAAACTCCTCAGTCCGCGTCACACTCAACGGCGGCACAAGGAGAGGGTGGGTTTACTAACTGATCTACAGTTACACTTATTTGGACTCTAGGGTTGTGCTGATGAGCAGAAATAAGATCTGAGAAATAGCATGCTCTTGCCTCTTTAACCATGCTATTATACAGGAGTAGTAGTTCTTTCATGGCAACATTGTGGACCCGGAGAGCTGATTTCTTCCATCTACGTACAGCTTTTCTACAATCACGTTTACAGTTGCTAATAGTACAATTTTGCCAGGACTGTTTTGCAGTTTTTGAGACTTTTTCAATGTGCAAGTGTACCTTTTGAAGGTACACTTGCACAAATTTTTATACTTTTGAAAGGGTGGTCACACCAAAAACTGATTTGATTTAGATTATTCTTCTGCTCACTCACTTTGCATTTTAATTGATAATTATAATATATTAAACATGTCTATGTGAAAGCTTTCTTACTTTACAGCATTTTTCCACACCGGCCTAAAACTTTTGCACAGTACTGTACATCACCAGTATGTTTTGTTGGACTTCACGCAGCCCTGTGACTCATCCACTTTGTGTGCATATGGGTCTTAAAGAAGAGGTTCACGGTTTTCAAGCCTTAAAACAAATGATTAAACAACAATCATCAATTTATCACAGCAAACAAAAGAAAAAACTGATTCTGAAGATTCTGATAAGGCATTTGATAAAGTAAATTGGACATTTCTATTTAATACCCTTGTAAGTTTGGTTCATTTATACCTCACCGATGGCTAGAATAACCACATCACAAATATTCACACTTCATAGCGAAACCAGACAAGGATGCCCACCCTCGCCCTCTTTATTTGCTATTTCCTACCTACTTTCTAGTAAATCAAATACAGTACCTTTATTAAATGGATTCAGCAATACAAACACAACGGGCACTTACAGAATTACAGATGCACCTAGCTAAGCAAGCTAGCTAGCTCCGTACACAGCTGTTAGTTCCGCCGTCTCGTCCAAATATGGTCACTTCCCGGCACTTCCTGGTTGCAAAAACGAGGCTTCAAAATAGCGGTCCACAAACCAACTGGTGACATCACGATGACTACGTCCATTTCTTATATACAGTCTGTGGTTGGGGGTGTGACCATTATCAATCACAGAGTTTGGTACTGATTTGAGCATGTGCAGTGAAGTTATAATAACTCCCTCTTTCATGGCAAAGCATGGTACTTTGTACTTAAGTTCAGTATTGGAGTCAACAAGCTGAGACTGGGATTTGCGCCCTCAACCTTTAAATCTGAAGGGCAAGCCCTTAACCACTGTGCTATTGAGATACACTATAAGTCTAATGCTTGTAACTTTATCCCTTGCTCTGGTTTTGAATGGACATGTAATGCCTCCAAAGCACGAAAAGAGGGCAATATATGATCACAAATGCCGGACACAGCACTGTTTTGCTTGTACATATATTTTCAATTAAAGCTGTAAAACCCTTCACTTTGGAAGGCCACATCTCCTAAACTAATTTTTTTAGCAAACACTAAATGCAACTTTGAAAGGTCAACATCTTTTCTGCAGCTTAAAGTTCAAATGGAGATGTGTATACACACACATATTTGTGAGAGAGAGAGAGAGAGAGAGAGAGAGAGAGAGAGAGAGAGAGAGAGAGAGAGAGAGAGAGAGAGAGAGAGAGAGAGAGAGAGAGAGAGAGAGAGAGAGATATCCTATAAGTGTCTTAACTGTTAATTACTGCTTATTCCAAAAGAAAAGTGGGTGGGGCTACCATCCAATCACAAGGATGAAATCCACTAAATCCACTACCTTTTTATGTGAACAGTGTACTAGCAATGTTACAACTCTAGTCACAAACTGAGACTCAAGGCGTGAAAGTGGGTGCACTTGCTTATTATCCTGGCGTACTCTGGTGTTGCATCAGCTTTAGAGCCAGAGCCAACAGTGAACTTGTAGAGTAGAGGTGGACAAGAGCACGACATCTGGCGGAAGGCGGTTTATGGTAGATATTAGGCTGAAAACAGAATCATAGAACCATCCCTCCTCCCTCAAAAAAAAAGAAAGATGAGAAAGAAAACAAAAAAGGGACAGAGCCATAACATCCATATCAACTTCAAAGATCCCCAATCACTATAATTAGTTTCGATAAAGATCAGTGATGTTTTTGTCTTTAATTAGAAAATTTGAGAACTGGGGAGCCTCTGGAACCCTATCAAGTATCCATGTAGATAGATAGACCCCAGCAACACCTTGCTAAAAATTAAAAATTATTATTCCTTCAACCCATTTTCTGGGTTGGTTGTGTTGGGTTAAAATTATAGGTTATTTTTTCAGAGAGTAACCCATGTTCTGGATTATAGGGTTGGCTTTCTCTCTCTCAAATTAACTTTATTGGCATGAATGTATAGCAACCACCCCGCAGTTGTTCTGGAATTTTTTCACAACAGTGGTTTGAAATAACCGTCGCTTCGCGCTTGATCCATTTTGGCCTGTGCTTCTTCGGTGCAACTTCGTTGTGTGTTCAAGGTAAGTGAGTATTTTCAGTGTTGATGTAACATAAACTTTTCTGTGTCCATATCCCCGTTGCTAGTTTCGCACCATTTGCTGAAAAAATTACCATGGCTTAGTTGCTACGTTAACAGTGGAAATTCTGCGGTTGCCATGTACATCTAACTAGTTTAAAGTCCGTGTAAAGTCTCACATGACATGACACAACCAATGTTTGAAGACTTTAAGCCTTAAATTCAAGCCAGTTATTGAATGTTGTCAAATGTTTGAGAGTTGTTTATTTTTATAGAGAGTTTAATTTAATGCAATAAAAATGATGTTAGTAAACATCTCCTTCTTCTGCCTGCACCACACTGTCACAGATATAATGTAAAACAAAGTTTTATTTTCTGAAATAAGGCATACTGGCATAGTAACCCAAGTTAGGTTATTTTTGACCCAATTCCTGGGTTAAAAAGGGACCAACTAATTTCTGGGTTATTTCAACCAAGATATTGGGGTTGTTCTTTTAACCCAGAAGTTGAGTCAAAAAGAATAACCCAATTTTCTGGGTTGAAATAGCCCAGAAATTAGTTGGTCCCTTTTTAACCCAGGAGTTGGGTCAAAAATAAAAACCCATTATGGGTTATTTTTGACCCAGGAGTTTTTAGTGTGTAGACAGGATTCAGACAGACATACAGCATCACGAACGTCAACAGAGGTACCAAGTTACCTGACGTTTTCGTGTCGGTACATGTACATGGTGTTGAACTGCTGCATCTCTTTCTGGCTAGGCTCCTTCTTCATGTCTTGAAGCATCTCATCAGCTATGTGCTTTGGAAGGATGGAGAGCAGCAGACGTTCCTGTTGGGGACAAAGACACAGAGGACATCATACACAGCTACTGATAATAAACAGAGAAAATGCCTCTAATAAAGACAGCTTTTGCCCTTTCAGTGATATGAAATTATAGAGTTTGATTTATTATGACTATTGTAGACCTAATCAATTGTACACTGTTTGACAACAGTAAGCTACAGTGAAGTTTGTGAACCCTTTAGAATATTCTATAATTCCACACAAATGCAACCTAAAACATACACTGAGTGGCAAAAGTATGTAAACCTTTGCTTTCAGGAGAAAGAGTTGTTGATGCTCATCAGGCTGGAAAAGGTTACAAAACCATCTCTAAAGAGTTTGGACTCTTCATTTGTACACAGTCTGTCTGACTTGATTAGAGCGTTGGTTTCCCATGCAGCTCTTTTCATTTAGACCCAGGTTCGAATCCCCCCTCCGGCAGCAGTGATAATTGCTTTCAACTTCAAACACCTGTGTGGAGTTCAGTTCCCACTGATTTGCTGTGGTGTTTTTAAATTTGTATCTTAGTCTTTCTAAATGCAATCAATGTTTATGTGTATATCAGTGTTTCCTTAAATAGTTGCCAGCTCTATATCTATATAAATAAATAAATAAATAAATAAATAATGGGGCATTCAGACCTAAGTTAATCCACGCAACGCTCTCCTTGTGGGGGTTTTATCGCTGGACAACTGCTGAGTCTTCACACACAACGCGATAACGCGAATAAACACAACCCGCCATTACTACAGCTGTTTGAACCCAAAGTAAACATTTTGATGTGATTAAATAGCAATAAACTGATCAAACTGATGCCGAAATAACTACAATATGATGCAGATTTGTTAAACATATGAATTCATGCTTTGTCAGGTCTGTCAGCAAGACAACAACTTCTAAAATGTTTGTTTTCTGAATGGAGTTTGGATCGATCAGGGCTATGCTGTGCTAACTTGGTCCCAGTAAAGTACAGCGATAGCTGGAATAAAGTTCCATACACACGTTTTCTGAACTCACCAGGTAGTTCAACCTCCTCACTTTATTTTCTCCCAGCAATGTCCAGTTTTGTCTGGTTTTTATATAAATATGAAGTAGTGCCAAACGACGCTAACAACACTGAAACAGGATGTGCACGGAATCTGACGGAATGAGAAGCTCCAGTGAAGATAAATCAAAGTTGCAATCCTAAAAACTAAAGTAAAAAGCTAATTTAATAAAAGCAGTTTACTCCGAGCTGCTCCTGCAAGCAAACCGCGTAGTTGTTGAGCATAATCCAGTCCGACAACAGGTGTTTATTTGTCCAAAAGCTGGAGCGCTGCTCCCTGCTCCTCTCCTCCAAATTTAGCAGCTCTCCGCCGTCCAGCAGATTTTCAATCGCCCGCTCTGCCTTGCCCTCTCCACACAATGCTCTGAAGCCTCGGTGACGTACGGACAATCTCCACGTTGATAGGCTATCCGCATCATGTGAATTTCACTGGTGTGCCAGGAATGTTTGGTCATTGTGAGCGCCCTCTGTTGGTGCTTTGGAGGCATTTCATGTCCATGAAACCAGAGCAATAGAGAAAGTTAAAATCAATACTTAACCAGTGTATCTCAGTAGTGCGGTGGTTAAGTGCTTGCCCTGTAAATCCCAAGATTGACAGTTCAAGTCATGGTATGTTGACCCCAAAACAGAACTGAAGAAATGTTTCTTCAAATATATCCAATTTTTGATGGCCTAAATGTTAAAACGAAACCTTCCAAAACTTTGCACACACGCCAGGCAGCTCAACAACCAATAGGAAGTCGGCCATTTTGGATTTTTTTTTCATATTTGGTGATTTACACACTCCGCACTTTAATGAACTCGTCATAGAGAATTAGTCGGATTGATTACATGTTGTACAAATGAAGATTTTTGGTTGACCTGGGCTGACCGTAGATTGGAGTGGAATATCAGTGATTCGCCACGAAACAGGAAGTTGTACATGCTCACATCTGTACCAAACTTTATGTGATTGATAAAGGTCCCGCCCAGGGCTTGACATTAACACCCGCCAACTGCGGGTGGATTTCGGCCGTGGCGGGTAACACAGTCACTCCCACTAGCCACTCTGGCGTGTTGAAAAATTGTAGTCTTGTCAAAAGACTGAAATAACAAACGAACTGCAATGTGACACTACGATACTACAACTCCCATGAGCACTACCAACACACAGTGTTTGCTCTTTGGTCCATTAGTTCAATTCAATTTTATTTATATAGCGCCAAATCACAACAACAGTTATCTCACAGCACTTTTCATAAAAGAGCAGGTCTAGACCATACTCTGTGATGCTATTTACAGAAGCCCAACAGTTCCCACCAAGAGCAGCACTAGGAGACAGAGGCAAGGAAAAACTTCCTTTTAAGAGGCAGAAACCTCGAGCAGAACCATGGCTCAGGGCGGGCCCGACAATAGGCCTTTTAGTGAAGCCTATTGTCTTGCGCGCTACTGACCGACGACACTGTAAACAAGAAGACGCCGTGGAGATTAAACTTGCATACTGGCCGTCGGACTGAGGGCTGTTTTGGCCTGCCGTTAATTATCAACTTAACCAGCGGCAGCGATGAGAAAGCAAGCTTTTTTAATAGCAGGTGAATCCACACAACATGCGCGTCCGATTCTCTCACCTCTCTCGCTTGAGTGCACACGCCAAATATGACATGCAAACTTTTGTCAAAGAGAACATAAAAGTTGAATCTGTCACAGGGCAGCTCCCATAGACCTGTACAGGTCCCTCAGACCTGTAGACTGTCAGCCTCCCGGTCGCTTTTAACCTGATGGTATGATCTCTGTCATCACACGCGACTAGTCGCATGTGTGGCCGAACAGTGTGGAGAAGAAATGGACAGCAAAACGAGAGAAAGAGAAAAGGCAGAGCTGAGATAAAGAAAAGGCAGGCGGAAAGTGCCCTTAAATGCTGTAAAACTACAGATATCTTCATGATTAAGGGATGTGGTGTTACAACTAGCAGGGCTGCCCTTATATCACATCAAATCCTGTCACAACTACCTTTCCAGAGTTGATTATTAAAATATAGAACAATGTTTTAATAAAAGTTGTCATGCCATAGGAAAGCAGAAGATGCGCCTGTATGGGAATAACCTGGAAAAAAGACCTGTATACCCGTTTCGTATCTCTAGTTACTCAGAGCGACCGCAGCTTCATGATGATAAACATAAATCCAGTCAGAGCTCTGAGGAAATGCAGATGCAAATGTTTCTGGTGAATTTATTTTTCAGTTTAGTTTTTATATTTTTAATTAATCTTTTACACCCATGCAGCAATTTTATTATATATAATAAAAATATAAGCTACTATTTTAATGTCTTTGTCTTAATAGACTACATGTTTTCAAAAAGGGTGCTTTACACACAACCTTATCAGTCATCTTGTTTATGAAATGTATGCTATTACTCTTATTGCTGATATCTGTAATGGCTGATTTTATATTAATATTTTTATGTGAAAAAATGGAATGGGTTTCAATGGGAGCAGAGACTCAACTTTCCTCCAACCTACTCAACTTTAAGAGCTAAATGCCCTGTGGCACTCACCCCCATTCTGATGAAGTGCTTTGAGAAACTGGTTCTTCAGCACATAAAGAACAACATCCCAGCCAGCCTGGACCCTCCCCAGTTTGCTTTCAGAACCAACAGAATCACAGTGGATGCCATCTCCACTGTCCTCCACTCAGCCCGCACACACCTTGAGAAAAACAGAATGCTGTTTGTAGATTTCAGCTCAGCATTCAACCCAATCTCCTCATGAAGCTGATCAGCAAACTCAGTACTCTGGGTTTAAATGCAACACTCTGCAGTTGGATATTGGACTTCCTCACAAACAGACCCCAGTCAGTTCGGATTGGCGGACTCACCTCCTCAACTCTAGTGCTCAACATGGGAGCCCCCCAGGGCTGTGAGCTCAGCCCCCTCCTGTTCACGCTGTACACCCACGACTGCACCCACCCCCCCGACATGGAGAACTCTTTTGCGGACGACACCACCATCATCGGACGGATTTCAAACAACGATGAGACTTTATATCGGGAGGAAATTCATAATCTTGCAGAGTGGTGCTCAGAGAACAACCTACTGCTCAACGTCAGCAGAACCAAGGAGCTGATTTTTGATTTTAGGAAGGAGGAGATAAAGACACACACTCCTGTCTCCATCAGTGGAGCTGAGGTAGAGCAAGTGAACAGTTTCAGGTTCCTAGGAATCAGCATCACAGAGAACCTGACATGGACATCTCACATCTCCATGCTGGTGAAGAAAGCTCAGAAACAACTGTTTTTCTTGAGGAAGCTTAAGAAGGCCAAATTCCCGCGGCAGCTTTTACAGAGGAGCAATAGAAAGCATCCTGTGATATCGGTGAGGTGCCTACGCAGAGCCCAAAGGATACTAAAGGACAGTACCCACCCAGCCACAGCCTGTTCACCCTGCTGCCTTCTGGGAAGAGATATAGAAGTTTCTGCTGCCGCACCACCAGACCGCAGAGCAGCTTTTTCCACCAAGCTATCAGACTCTTAAATTCTAATTTATCCTCAGCACTGCTCCAGTGATGATAGTTTATTTCTGTTTACCATTTTTTATAATTGATTCTCTATTAATGTATATTGTCTGCTATGTAGCAGAAGGGAGTTAACAAAACTCAATTTCGCTCTATAAATTTTTATATTATAAATCTACCTACCTACAGACTCCTTTGAGTTAAGCTGCAGAAAAGACGTTAAAAGTTGTATTTAGTATTTTCTAAATGTTTAGTTTAGGAGATATGTCCTTCCAAGGTGAAGGGTTTAACAGCTTTTAGGAGATTCTATCAGTGTGTCATATGACCACCTAGAGTGTGATGAGAAGGATTTAGTAGACCAGAATTTAAAAATTTATCTCCATAAGCTAGGGGTGTGACGAGACACACGAGACAGGACGAGACAAGATTTTAACACTATTTTAAAGAAATCTTTAATGCTGAATATATGAAAATGTATTTGTATTTCTATAACTACATATAACTATAACAGAATATAAGTCAATGCAGCTTACAGTCACTCTGCGTTGCTATCAGATCTGTTCCTCCTGTAGATCAACCTATTTAATATCATCCCTGCTGAGTCATGATTTGTTTGCCTTCCTCTTTGTATCTTTGTTTGGGGAAGTAACCTCTTAAAATGTGATTGTGGCACCTTTTCACCTCAATGATAAATTATTTAATTTTAATTCAGTTATAAACTCCTGGACTTTAACAGATCCTGTGTTTCAGCAAGTTTTCTGCACATGTTCAAAACTTTCCGCACATTCCGAATCTCTCCAACATATCTGTGTTCCCTGACATGTCCAGAAAAAAACTCATAATATTAAGAGACTAATGTCATCATTTAATGAGAGGTCTACCTGACCTTTACTCTGTAACTCAAATACTTTTGATCAGGCAGAAATCTCCCCACAGATCCACACACACGCGTTAACTTTAGCAGCTCTGATAAAGTGCAGCTCATAGTTCCAAACAGAGCAAAGTTGCACTTCAGTTTTTAGATGTTTATGTTGCAAAACTCTACCAGCTACGTTACCACTCGTCACAGCTGTCCGGACTCACAGCTCGAGTGGGTCCAGCTGATTACTATCAGAGCGTAAGCTGGTGTCAATCAGCTGGGCGGAGTTGATTCGCTCCGTGACTTTTCAGTTATACATTTGGATTTCACTGCGTGAGAAAATTAATGTGTGGCTTGACAGCGTGTGAAAAATGTAATTTGCGTGAATCTTGCGAGACAACTTTTTACCTGACGAGAAATATTGTCACACTTTAATCTTGCAAATTTCATGTCTGAAATTATTTTGAAGTCGCTATTGCGAGAAAAGGTTTGAACCCGCAAATCACAGCTTACAGCGATATTATTTTTAGTAGTAGTAGTTTGGTTTTTTTTATAGTTTCTGTTTCGCTGGCCCCCACAATATATACACTATTTACTTTCATTAATTAGTAGTAAATCCTGACAGAGAGGCAGAGAAGCAACAAACCTCTGAGCGGGTTGCCTCTGTGATTACACCAGACACCATCTCAGTAGGCCGGTTGCCATGATAATCAGCAGCAGCCGGATGCTCCTTGATTGGTTGGCGGCCCTCGTCTCTCAGCACCCTGTGCTTCTCCATTAGTATTCTGGGAGTTTCTTCCACTCATGGTTTTATCAGCCCTCCTGCTGTCTTCTTCCCCTCTATCACTTCACACAACACCTTCACTCTCTTCTTCTATATTCTCCTCCATAATATATTTTCTCTCTCTCTCTTTGTGATTGAGAATGCCCAGTGGCCACAGATGTGAGGAGAATAGGGGAGTTGACTTCTGACACAGTACAGGCTCAAACAGACATAAGCCAAACAAACTAAAACACACACTTGAAAGAACAGATTTCACATGGTGCATGTTGGTAGCTAGGCGCAGAACTATCCAAAGAGGACCAGATTAAATAGATATATACTGCAGATGCAACATCTGACCTCTCTGAAGGGTATTTCATAAAAGTGAATACATTTTCTAAAACGTCTCATAAAGAAAATTGAAATAAGTTCTACAGAATGTACCATGGGAATGTATCTCTTTTGTAGCTTTTTGGCATTTTCCCTTTCCTTAATGTGTTATATCTTTACTGTGCATGCAATAGGTTTGCAAAGTCCACTCCAAAGACAGTTTCCATTGCTCCTGAACTAGTAGTACTTACCTAGCCAATCAGAAGTGCATGTGCAACACCGATCGAATGGAAGTGAGATGCCTAACTCCGAAGCTAAAATGGAGCGTTCAACAGGGTGAAAACGTGCTGCAGCAATATGCAATATGACAATGATAAAATATGTGTCTGTTTATGTTTTTTTTATTAAACATTGTAAACATATTCTGGTACATCCCCTAAATAAAATGTTAGGGCATAGAGGGCAGAATATGACCTCTTTAAAGCAACGTTATGCAAGATTTGGTGGGATTTGACAGCCCTACCCAAGACCTGGAAAAAAAGGGGTTTGATCCTTGAATGCGCTGGAGTGGAGGCCCCCATAAGATGTACACCCATTGCGAGACCGAGACAACTTCCCTGGGAATCAGCAGGTGCAACACTACGCTGGTACTGAGAAGCATGCCTGAAACACATCCAGGATGATCTAAAGGGGTTTCAACACACAAGAGATACTGCAGAACTGCAGAAGACCGTTCCAGTATTACAAATGTCAGAAATTTTTAAGGTGGTCGGTAAAACCATACTGTAATATTAGACTGAATCACCATGTAAGACACAACAAGAGCAGACAGATTTTCCTGCTGTAATGTTAAGTCGATAATAAATCTGTTTGTTTATGTAAACTGACATCTCTGACAAATTGTAATCCCCTTCTAGTTCAAGGTCTTACCCATCTATCCTTGAAGTTAAGTTTATACTTCAGAGATGGAAGTCACTAGAGTTGAGCATGTGTGTTTACATGTTAAGTTTAATTTTTGTAGGACTGAAATGCTTTAATCACAAAAAGATTGTAATCACCCTTAATGTGAAAGGGTTACATAATCCTTTCAAATGAGTAACGTTATTGCTAAAAATTAATAGAGAAAAGCAGGATATCATTTTCTGGCAAGAAATGGACATAATGGACTTGAGGGAATTACATCCAGTTGATAGATGTTTTACTTTTTTCTGCCATGCCCATCATTCGTATACTTTTTTATGTTTAATGTATAAAGACTATTGATTTTAAAATGCGACATACAGATAAGGGGCGTTTCTGACCATGCAGGAGCGTATTTAACACCACATCTAGACCACAAGCCTAAAGAAACTTTATGGAGACTTAACACCAGCCTTGCAGAACAGCCCTCAATGCCAAGAGTATATTAAGAAAGAATTAAGAGACTATATGACCTAGAATGACAAAGGAACAGTATCTCCCAGCACATTGTAGGTTGCTCCCAAGGCGGTCAAAGGTAAAATTATAATGTGGTCAGCTCAAAAGAAAAAGGACAAATAAATTCAATTTTAAAAAAGATTTGATTGAAAAATTTAAATTCCTGTAGACTAAACATATTAACTAGAATAAGCTGCCCCCAACAGTCCTTGAATGGATAGAAATAGTCCAGGAAATTGGAATCAGGACATAGCAAACCTTGAGGAGGTTATCATTTTACCGCCACCACCTGGGCTGGTGTGTGGAGTTTGCTGCTGACCTGCCTGTCAGATCGACATACTGCTCCCAAGTTCATGTGCTGAATTGCATCTTGCAGACTCGAAGCGATCATTTCTGGAGACGTGCACAAGTTACGGGGCAAATGGGCCACCGAGGGTGCTCTGTGAACTACTGGAGTTGACAACAACTCACTACGTTAGATTAGGGCTGGACGATATAAAATATCATAAATGTTATCACGATAAAAAGTTTCATATCTTTCGATATTGATAATTATCACAATAAGTATTAAATCATTATTTCTTTCGAGTTTAAAGGCTGATTTTTGCTCCTGAGGTAAGTTGAAGAAACCTAATGGTTAATTTTGGTTTAAAGTTTTCTTTGTGGTCAACTCTTGAGGCCAAACAGTGGATCACTTCACAAATCTGCAGTAGAACATTCAAAACAATTATGATAAAATCTTTTTCAACAAATACGCATGAGTAAAATCAAGTAAAAGCCTTTTTCCAAGTCCTAATTTGTGTATGATTCATGTGAATAAAATCAAATATTTATTAAACATTTGTTATATTGTTAATGAAAAAAAAATTATATCACAATAATTATGGTTATTGTTTTATTGTCTAGCCCTACGTTACATAACACTGAAATTTAGCCATGTTGTTCTGTCGGGGGGTGTAGTGACTCAAATCAACGCAGAAAGCAAAGTATAGAAATTATTTGTTAAGCTATGTGTAGAGGAAAAGGCTGCTAGCCACTAGGCTAATTTCTGCAGTGTAAGAGGAGAGGCTTAAGCTAATAATAGTGAGTAGCAAGTTATAACCCGGTCAACTGGGCTCGAGCTGAACTCAACATGCCATACCTGCTGAGAGGACTGTGGGCTTTTAGGGAGGGGAGCTGGATTTATACCACAAGACAAAACCAGAGCATCTCTGTGAAAAGAAATGCCAACAATAATTGTTTTATCTGGAGTATCTTATTTTCATAATCGTTAGAAGCCAAAATCTTACTAAAAATAAAATTGTATTTATTGCCCGGCCCCGA
Source organism: Micropterus dolomieu (assembly GCF_021292245.1). Classification (NCBI taxonomy): domain Eukaryota; kingdom Metazoa; phylum Chordata; class Actinopteri; order Centrarchiformes; family Centrarchidae; genus Micropterus; species Micropterus dolomieu. Next base: position 18,364,522 of record NC_060153.1, read on the forward strand.
GTAGTGTTTCAGGAAAGTCATCCTTTGGAAACCATCAATGTACCAACTTTTGGGTCAATTACTTTTTGTTTAGTAACTTAATTCCAAATTAAAAGTTAAATATTTTTATATTCACTTTCATGTTTGAAATGCATAATTACTGTCACAAATTTGAAATGAAAACAGGCAGACAAAGTGCAACATAGACCTGAAAATGAACATGCAAACTGAACTTGCTTTTGAATTATCCTGATGCCAGCTCATAAAAAGTGGAAATGAAAAGTCTGTTCTCTAAATAATGAAAGCAGTCATCATCACGCACCAATACAACAGATACAACATCTGATTAGTTAAAACACATGATTCAAGTGCTTGGTTTTGGGGCCAACATGTCTGTTATGTGTAATGGAATTAGACATTAGGCTAACTCTGTACTAGACAAATTGAGATTATACTGATAGTGATCTTATGTTCTGACTTAAGTAAGTATACTTACTATACTAAGTATAGGACCCCAAAAGTGAAGTTTTTCCCTTAAACTCACACATATAAACACCAGAATATTGTATTATTTGTCCACTGACCTGTTGCTGGCTCTGCTCCTCCAGATTGAGTTTGACCTCCAGTGACTGTCTTGCCTCCAGAAAGGCCTTCCGATGTTTCCGGTCAGCCATGTAGTACGACATGATGCCCACGGTGATGGCACAAACATAGATTACAATGTTGGCCAGCAGCTTAAAAAAGAACAAAGAATGTAACAGTTAGGGATCAACATTTAATCAACACGTGCACAATAAAGGCATAACAGGGCACTACAGTGTTTTGAGAACATTTCCAACAATCACAAAGTAAACAGTAGTCAAGTTTTCATCCATATCTAGTGCATATTTTTATCAAATTTCAGTTATAAGTTTAATGTCTTTTTGCATCCACTTCAGTTATGTGAACATAAGCTCACTGGTTGATGGAGATAAACAGGCGCTAATCATCCACTTGGTGCCATTAAACCATCGCAGAAAAAGAGGACGCAACAAGGTGACGTCATTAAAAGAGTTCCAGCCAAAGCTTAATGTCATGTTTCTAGGGCTGGGCAAGTTAACACGTTATTATCACATTAACGCATTAATTAAGACCGACAATTGTTTTATCTCACGTTAAGGGAGTTGTTGTTATTATTATTATTATTATTATTATTTTGAAAGACCGTTGCTCACTGGTTCTGAATAGACATACTGTCAAACCATGGGTCACAGGAGTGGTGGGATGTTGATCTGCCTGCAAATCACCCACCCAAACAAGCAGTGGAGGGAGGCTTCGGCAGACTACATTGGATGCAGCGTGTGGGAGAAGTAGATAAAAATTAAAGCTGCAAGCAGCGTTGGGCGGGCCCTCGCACGTGAAGTGCGTCGAGGTGTGAGGCGGCCGCCTTGCATATCCTGCCGGTGTGGCTGTGAATTTGTCATGGGCTTTGGACGCTGCACAAACGTGTTAATCATCACTTCCTGTGTTCCCATTGTGGCGCTACATAGCACTTCGCACTACGACTATAACTGATCATGTAGATGTGTTCGGGGTGGGACTGTTATCAAGCATGTCATGTTTGGTGCAGATGTGAGCATTTACACTGAAGTTAAAACAACTTCCTGTTTTATGGCGAATCATCGATTTGGGCGCCACACCACAGGAACGGCGTTTCACGTAAACTCACCGTTCGCACAACTTTCAATTGTCAATGGGTTTAGACTGCACAGTACAATTCTGAAGTCGGTTGGACTAAATCCCTAGGAGGAGTTCATTAAAGTACAAAGTGTGTCAATCGCAAAAAATTACCACTTCCTGTTTGGTTTAGGCAATGGCTCCAAGAGGCGTTTTTGTGCGTCTGGACATGATACACATACCACACAAATTTCGTACACGTAGGTTAAACATTGTCCGGGGGCTGCTCTGTAGGGGGTGCTAGCGAGCCATTTTGCCACACCCATGCACGAAACCCATAGAATATGAAATTTTTCGCCACTCCTGAATTTTGTGCAAAGTTTGGTGAGTTTTTGAGTATGTTTAGGCCACCAAAATTGAGGTTACTTTGCAGAAAAAAGAAAACGGGCCCTAAAAATAATCCCTTCAGTTTCAATAGGGATATTGAATAAAGACTGCAGCTTCAAGGCTAAAGCAGAGCTCCTGTGTGTTGCTTGCCAACTGCTGAAGAAAGAGTGAGGGGGTTGGCCCTGAAGTTAGCATCAACTTTGGCCCTGGTGAAAAACAAAGTCTCCCCAGTGCTTCCCAACTACAGGCTGGGAGCTGAACGGGAATAGTGAAAAATAGGATATTAATTGTTAGAAATTATATTACTGTAAACAGGCTTATTTTATGTCTTTAAAACTGAAGCATTCAAGTAAAAACAATATAAAAATGCTGAAATCACCAGCGCATGTATTACTGACATCAAAGAGTGCAAGTATGAGTAATCCATTTCATCTGTTGTGTTAGTGGCTTTGATTCTGCCAACAGTGTAGCAGTTAAAACCATCTTTCCATTTACATTTTACAACCTAGGCCCTTTTGTAATGTAGATTAAAATATTGTAGCCGATGGCTGACATTTCCCATTATGCAGTGCAAGACTGAATAGTTTGTTGAATTGCTGTATTATGATTATTATTGTCTTTTTTGTGAGGTGGCTGTTACATTTCTTGACACCAGCTATATTTTGTTTTATATACATTTCGTGCCCAGAATGCCTACAAAGGAAGGCGCCCAGGAGACATTGTGATCTGATGCACGGCCTGAAAGACCTCAACTTGTTACTGTTTTTTGTTGTTGTTTTAAGATATTTTTTGGGGCTTTTTAGCCTTTATTTGAAAAGTACAGAGAAGCAGAGATAGAGGGAGTGAGAGAGGGGATGACATGTAGCAAAGGGCTGCATGTTCAAATCAAAGCTGGGTTGCTGCGATATGGAATCAGCATTGTACATGAGGCGCACACTCTACCAACTGAGCTAACTGCACCTCAACTTGTTCCTTTTGATGCGAAGGAGCAGCAGCTATCCTCCCCTTCATGCTCCATTTCAACAACACCGAGATACTTGAACTCTGTCAAGACTGGGGCAGCATCTCACTTCCAAACCTGGTCTGGCTCAGCCTCTGTAGTAGCTACTGTTATGTTAAAGCCAGAACAATCATCAGATCAATGATCTAGCTTTATAAAAGGAAATACCAAAGAGGTCAAAGTACATTATAGGCCTGTTAAAAACCTTAGCAAACCACTAAAGTTTCATAAGTTCATAAACAGTAAGAACAGAGCAATGCTTAGGCTAAACCAGGGGTGCTCAACTTAAATTGCAAGAGGTCCAGTAAGTCAACCTTCTGGCCCTGCCGAGGTCTGAACAATTTCAAATACGGGCTCATACTTTTTGCCATACTAAAAGAATCAGTTTAGACAACATTTTTATTAACAATAATACCTCAGCTTGCCTTGTGGCTGGCATGGATGTGCATCCGAAAAATTCCATTTCCCCATATTTAAATAAAAATAGCACAAAAACAACCTATCAAATGCTGATTTCATTGTTTTTGGAAAATGATATGCCCATTTTGAATTTGATGTCAGCTACGGATGCAGCGATTACCGGATTTCACTATTAACCGCATTTTAAAACATCACAGTTAATTAATCGTAAAGGCGAGTGTTTCTGGTGCACGAAACAAAAACAAAGTTACACAAGCGGTGCACCAGCTTAAAGTGCCGTGCTATCAGAGACACACTGGCTAAACTATGGCAGAGGGACCAAACTGTGAAGCTTTATTTCCACCAAAGAAACGACTGAAGTTGGCAAACACTGACCAGGGCGTTATTGAAGATGACGGATCACCTGTTCAAAAACTTGCCATTAAAAGGTTGCTGCTAAAGGAGTGAATATCTAGCCTACATTCAAGTTGATGCAGCACCTGCGGGATCAGCACCCAGCTTTGCCCAAGTAAAGGTTATACATAATAACTGAGTTAAATAACGTGGCATGATTGTAGGGAATTAAATATAAAACGTGTCACTTATAATATTTGCCGTAGCGTGAGAGTTGGGCTTTCAGTGCAACGTTGCGCTAAACCCAGCTTCCACACACTGCAAATCGCTTCTTTTCTGAAAGGGCCTTTATGGAAGACCTTGAGTCACTGAACATTTAACGTTACATCCTGTCTGTGTTGAGAAAATGTTGCCAGGTGTAAAACACTAACAAAACATCATGAGCTTATGGACTTCCAGGGCCCTGTTTCAGAAAGCAGGCTTAACAAACTCTGAGCTTATCCCTGAGCTCTGAGCTGAAAAATCTGAATTTTCGGTTATAGAACAGCTGATCAGGGGAGGAGTTAAGCAGAAACAGATGTTTTTTTAACTTATCCTGTGATCCTCCCGAGAAGGTTAGGTTCACAGCACCAGTTGCTGGAATTACTGATCTACAGTTTATCGGATCTCGCTCTCTGAAACAGAAAACCCAGTTTCCCTCATCTCAGGCTCAACATACTCAGAATTTTCCCTAATCCTACTTTCTGAAACAGGGCCCAGGACTACCAAATGTGCATTTCAGTTATTAATAACACTGCATGAGAGATGTTCTCAATTTCTTTCTATCATTTTCACTAAAATCTATATGTATGTATGAGAGGTGATGACAATAACAGATCAGTTTATTATAATAATAATAGTAATAATAATCCTTATTTGTAGAGCACTTTTCAAAAACAAGTTACAAAGTGCTTTAACAAGTGTAAAGAATAATACAAAAAAAAGATAAGAGCATGAAAATTTAATATAAAATTAGTAAAATACAATAAAATAAAAGGGATAAAATAAAGTCAAATAAGACCGGGAAAAGCTCTCCTATAAAAGTATGTTTTAAGAAGGGACTTAAAAGAGTTCACTGACTCAGCCGACCTGATTTCCTCGGGCAGGCTGTTCCAGAGCCTCGGGGCCCTGACAGCAAACGCTCTGTCCCCTTTTGTTTTCAGTCGAGACTCTGGAACAGACAACAGACCTCTGCCCGAGGATCTCAAGGTACGTGTTGGTGTGTATGGGACTAAAAGTTCAGAAATATAACAAGGCGAGAGGCCATGAAGAGCTTTAAAAGTGATCAATAGAATTTTAAAGTCAATTCTAAAACATACTGGGAGCCAG
>NC_060153.1:18369684-18370962 GCF_021292245.1 Micropterus dolomieu
ATCACTTTAAGGGTACTGGTATTGGTATCTCTTTCAGGTACTGGTAATAATAATAATAATAATAATCCTTATTTGTAGAGCACTTTTCAAAAACAAGTTACAAAGTGCTTTAACAAGTGTAAAGAATAATACAAAAAAACAAGATAAGAGCATGAAAATTTAATATAAAATTAGTAAAATACAATAAAATAAAAGGGATAAAATAAAGTCAAATAAGACCGGGAAAGGCTCTCCTATAAAAGTATGTTTTAAGAAGGGACTTAAAAGAGTTCACTGACTCAGCCGACCTGATTTCCTCGGGCAGGCTGTTCCAGAGCCTCGGGGCCCTGACAGCAAACGCTCTGTCCCCTTTTGTTTTCAGTCGAGACTCTGGAACAGACAACAGACCTCTGCCCGAGGATCTCAAGGTACGTGCTGGTGCGTATGGGACTAAAAGTTCAGAAATATAACAAGGCGAGAGGCCATGAAGAGCTTTAAAAGTGATCAATAGAATTTTAAAGTCAATTCTAAAACATACTGGGAGCCAGTGGAATGAAGCTAAAATAGGGGTAATGTGGTCATATTTCTTTGTTCTGGTTAAAAGCCTGGCAGCTGAGTTCTGGACAGTCTGGAGTCGATCAATAGATTTTTTGGTTAAACAGGTGAAAAGGCTGTTGCAATAATCCAGGCGTGATGAGATGAAGGCGTGTAAAATTGTCTCGGTGTCCTTAAAAGTTAACATAGATCGAATTTTTGCTATATTTCTAAGTTGATAAAAACATGATTGAACAAGCTTTGTGGTGTGCTGCTCAAAATTTAAATTACTAACAGACCAAACACCAAGGTTCTTTGCCACAGGCTTAATGTGATTTACTAGGGAACCAGCAGATGGCAGTATTTGCCATCTGCTGAGACCCGATGACCAGGATTTCTGTTTTGTCTGAGTTCAGCTGGAGGAAATTATTTGACATCCATTTTTTAACTTCACAAAGGCAGTTGTTAAGTGAACTCAGCATACCAGGGTCTGTGGATCTGACGGGCAAGTATATTTGTGTGTCATCAGCATAAATATGATAAGAAATGCCATGTTTATGGATAATATGTCCAAGGGGAAGCAGATACAAGGAAAACAAAATGGGTCCTAAGACCGACCCCTGAGGCACACCATATTTAACTGGACAGAATGAGGAGACATAGTTGTTTACAGACACACAAAACTTCCTATCTGACAGGTAGGAAGAAAACCATTCAAGGGCAGTACCAGAGATCCCCACCCAGTGCCTCAGTCTGTCTAACATG
>NC_060153.1:18370982-18372345 GCF_021292245.1 Micropterus dolomieu
GAGTAATGTGGTCATATTTCTTTGTTCTGGTTAAAAGCCTGGCAGCTGAGTTCTGGACAGTCTGGAGTCCATCAATAGATTTTTGGGTTAAACAGGTGAAAAGGCTGTTGCAATAATCCAGGCGTGATGAGATGAAGGCGTGTAAAATGGTCTCGGTGTCCTTAAAAGTTAACATAGATCGAATTTTAGCTATATTAGATCAATGTTAGTAACTAGTATCTCTTTCAGGTACTGGTACTAGTATCTCTTTCAGGTACTGGTATCACTTTCAGGTACTGGTACTGTTATCTCTTTCAGGTACTGGTATCACTTTAAGGGTACTGGTATCTCTTTCAGTTACTGGTGTCACTTTCAGGTACTGGTATCTCTTTAAGGGTACTGGTATCTCTTTCAGTGTACTGGTATCACTTTCAGGTACTGGTATCTCTTTAAGGGTACTGGTATCACTTTAAGGGTACTGGTATCTCTTTCAGGGTACTGGTGCTGGTATCTCTTTCAGTTACTGGTACGTCTTTCAGGTACTGGTACTGGTATCTCTTTCAGTTACTGGTACTGGTATCTCTTTCAGGTACTGGTATCACTTTAAGGGTACTGGTATCTCTTTCAGTTACTGGTACTGGTATCACTTTCAGGTACTGGTATCACTTTAAGGGTACTGGTACTGGTATCTCTTTCAGGTACTGGTACGTCTTTCAGGTACTGGTACTGGTATCTCTTTCAGGTACTGGTACTAGTATCTCTTTCAGGTACTGGTATCACTTTAAGGGTACTGGTATCTCTTTCAGTTACTGGTACTGGTATCACTTTCAGGTACTGGTATCACTTTAAGGGTACTGGTACTGGTATCTCTTTCAGTTACTGGTACGTCTTTCAGGTACTGGTACTGGTATCTCTTTCAGGTACTGGTACTAGTATCTCTTTCAGGTACTGGTATCACTTTAAGGGTACTGGTATCTCTTTCAGTTACTGGTACTAGTATCTCTTTCAGGTACTGGTATCACTTTAAGGGTACTGGTATCTCTTTCAGTTACTGGTGTGGTAAATCATGTAGTGTGTGATGCGTTTACAGGTCAGGCTGGAACAAAGAAATCACATAAGCTGCAGGTGTGTCTGTCCTACCGCCCCTCACGGTCGTCGTGGACATTGTCTTCATGTAGGGCGTCGTCATGGATATCGTCGTGGAAATTGTGGTAACGGAGGGCGTCGGGATACGGTAGGAAGGTCCGCCCCTCTATCTGAGCCTTCATCACCAGCGCCTCGTTCTTCTGTTTCTCCAGGAACCTCAGCGCCTCCTCGGCCACGCCCGCCGCCCAGCTGCTGCTCACCTCCGGGTTGCTAAGCAACGGGCAGGTCACCTGAGGAG
>NC_060153.1:18372365-18373381 GCF_021292245.1 Micropterus dolomieu
AGGGTACTGGTATCTCTTTCAGTTACTGGTACTAGTATCTCTTTCAGGTACTGGTATCACTTTAAGGGTACTGGTATCTCTTTCAGGTACTGGTACTGTTATCTCTTTCAGGTACTGGTACTAGTATCTCTTTCAGGTACTGGTATCACTTTAAGGGTACTGGTATCTCTTTCAGTTACTGGTACTAGTATCTCTTTCAGGTACTGGTATCACTTTAAGGGTACTGGTATCTCTTTCAGGTACTGGTACTGTTATCTCTTTCAGGTACTGGTACTAGTATCTCTTTCAGGTACTGGTATCACTTTAAGGGTACTGGTATCTCTTTCAGTTACTGGTACTAGTATCTCTTTCAGGTACTGGTATCACTTTAAGGGTACTGGTATCTCTTTCAGGTACTGGTACTGTTATCTCTTTCAGGTACTGGTACTAGTATCTCTTTCAGGTACTGGTATCACTTTAAGGGTACTGGTATCTCTTTCAGTTACTGGTACTAGTATCTCTTTCAGGTACTGGTATCACTTTAAGGGTACTGGTATCTCTTTCAGGTACTGGTACTGTTATCTCTTTCAGGTACTGGTACTAGTATCTCTTTCAGGTACTGGTATCACTTTAAGGGTACTGGTATCTCTTTCAGTTACTGGTACTAGTATCTCTTTCAGGTACTGGTATCACTTTAAGGGTACTGGTATCTCTTTCAGGTACTGGTACTGTTATCTCTTTCAGGTACTGGTACTAGTATCTCTTTCAGGTACTGGTATCACTTTAAGGGTACTGGTATCTCTTTCAGTTACTGGTACTAGTATCTCTTTCAGGTACTGGTATCACTTTAAGGGTACTGGTATCTCTTTCAGGTACTGGTACTGTTATCTCTTTCAGGTACTGGTACTAGTATCTCTTTCAGGTACTGGTATCACTTTAAGGGTACTGGTATCTCTTTCAGTTACTGGTACTAGTATCTCTTTCAGGTACTGGTATCACTTTAAGGGTACTGGTATCTCTTTCAGGTACTGGTACTG
>NC_060153.1:18373401-18385765 GCF_021292245.1 Micropterus dolomieu
ACTTTAAGGGTACTGGTATCTCTTTCAGTTACTGGTACTGGTATCACTTTCAGGTACTGGTATCACTTTAAGGGTACTGGTACTGGTATCTCTTTCAGGTACTGGTACGTCTTTCAGGTACTGGTACTGGTATCTCTTTCAGGTACTGGTACTAGTATCTCTTTCAGGTACTGGTATCACTTTAAGGGTACTGGTATCTCTTTCAGTTACTGGTACTAGTATCTCTTTCAGGTACTGGTATCACTTTAAGGGTACTGGTATCTCTTTCAGGTACTGGTACTGGTATCTCTTTCAGTTACTGGTACTAGTATCTCTTTCAGGTACTGGTATCACTTTAAGGGTACTGGTATCTCTTTCAGGTACTGGTACTGGTATCTCTTTCAGTTACTGGTACTAGTATCTCTTTCAGGTACTGGTATCACTTTAAGGGTACTGGTATCTCTTTCAGTTACTGGTGTGGTAAATCATGTAGTGTGTGATGCGTTTACAGGTCAGGCTGGAACAAAGAAATCACATAAGCTGCAGGTGTGTCTGTCCTACCGCCCCTCACGGTCGTCGTGGACATTGTCTTCATGTAGGGCGTCGTCATGGATATCGTCGTGGAAATTGTGGTAACGGAGGGCGTCGGGATACGGTAGGAAGGTCCGCCCCTCTATCTGAGCCTTCATCACCAGCGCCTCGTTCTTCTGTTTCTCCAGGAACCTCAGCGCCTCCTCGGCCACGCCCGCCGCCCAGCTGCTGCTCACCTCCGGGTTGCTAAGCAACGGGCAGGTCACCTGAGGAGGGAGAGACGACCTCCAGCTGTTAGTCACAGCCTAGACGTCCTGCAGGTGGAGCTTATCTGGCTAGTCTAACCTAAATTAGCATTAGCATGTTAGCTTTAACTTACTGTACCTTAATTAGCCTTAAGTTATCCTAACTTAGTTTTTTACTTTAGCCCACAGACTGTATGACAGAAGTAGGCGGAGCCGTCGTGACGTCCCCCGTTAGTTTGTAGTAGTAGTCTCGGTTTCTTGGAACCAGACGTGACCATATTTGGACGAGATGGTGGAGCTAGCTAGCTTCAATCAGGATACGAGTCGCCTCCTGATTGACAGGTCGCCATGGTAGCGTCTTGTCAATCAGCTTGTAGCCCCGCCCTAAAGCCTCCCCTGCTTCCTGGTCTCTGTTCCTATAAACGGGACCATAATTTACTAAATGAACATCATGCTGTGTTGAAGAAGACTTGAAACTAGCGACTGAGACCAGAAACTCATCAGGAAAGTGTTTACTGAGGGAATAAATCAGCTGACAAGTAGAAACATTTTCTCACAGACTGCAGCCGCTGGAGTCGCCCCCTGCTGGCCGCTAGAGAGGACGCAGGTTTAAGTCGCCCCCTGCTGGCCGCTAGAGAGGACGCAGGTTTAAGTCGCCCCCTGCTGGCCGCTAGAGAGGACGCAGGTTTAAGGCGCCCCCTGCTGGCCGCTAGAGAGGACGCAGGTTTAAGGCTCTTCAGCACCTGCTATCTTCGTGAGAGCCGGAGGTTCCCGCTTGCTTTATCCTTTTTATTTACAGTGTACTTATGAAACCTACCACATTACAGTTAGACTTAACTTATTGTAACTTAAGTTAGCTTAACTTGGTCTCGCTTAACTTACTGAGCCTGTCTCTGTTAGCCTTAACTTGAAACTTAGCTTAAGTTAGCTCGCAGTCAGCCGCCTCACCTCCTCAGAGACCGAGATGATGAAGCTCATGGCTTCCTCTCCCTGGACTTCTTCAATCATTAAACTCTTCCTGGCGTTTTCTTTACTGATGACCTCGCGGCCCGTCTTGGAGACACAGATAACTTTGGTTTGGACATTTTTGGGGAAGTCGAGGCTGACGGAGAGTCCAGAGTCTGGACCCCGACAGATGAACAGGTGAGTGCAGTCCTGGGTGTTGAAGAAAGTGCTGAAGGTCACCTGGTTCTCCTCCTCAGAGACGAACTCCCGCCATGTTTCAGGGTCCAACCTCAAAGCTTTGACAGCGAAGCCCCGGACAGGCTCCAACCGCTGGTCTTTACCGTCCATCTGTCCGTTGTAACGTTAAACCGTCTTCTTTCTGTCTCGAGTTTCTTAAAGTATGAAATTACTTAATTTAAAACAACTATATTAACCAATCTGTCGGGGGGAGACCAGTTAAAACCGTAGACTGTATGGTTAAAACTAAAATCTGACGGTTGCTGTTGTTTTTCACTAATAACGGTCAATTCAGTCACACGCGCGTGCTGCCTTCAGGTCTCTTTTCATCACGCCGTAAAAACTTCGTAAGTTTGTAAATAAAGAGATCGAACTGTGGCGATTTCTTTACATTTAATTCATAATGTGGCAGCTCGTTTTAACTCGTAGTAACCAAATCTTATTTGGGTAATTTATTTGACCAGATTCACTGTCGAAAAATGACAGATTCAAACATAAAGAACCTATGAAATGAACATTATTCACCACCACATCCACACAAATATCGCTTTAACCACGTGGAGTGTTTTAATTCAGATCTTCCCCTCAAACGTATGAAACCTGTTTATAATGTATTTAACACACATTAAATAAATAAATTATCTGCCGGACAGCCTCACCAGCATAAGAAAGCAGTACATCCGATTTCAGTGGAAGTCCGTAAAGGCAGCATGTCGGGGTTAACTTATTTCAGATTTTTTTCTTTATGAAAATACATAAATGTATAAAATACTTTCCCCATATTCAACTAATACAGCTGTAGCGTCAGTTTTATATTTGATTACATTACTTTATTTAGATTTTAGTAAAAAAAAGAGTTTGTAATATATTATAAATTTATTCCCAGTATTTTAAATAAAACCCAATTGTTCTGTTCTTTGTCAGATTCTACTGTTTGAATCACTTCAGTCTTCTTGATCACTATTTTCTGTCACTGATATCAGGCCGCTGCACGCCAGCCCAGAAGGTGGCGGTCTGTCTGCCACCCGCCGAACACCAGAAGAAGAACAACAGCGCGCTGTGATTGGTCGCTGGGTCGTATAAAGAGGAGTGGCGCTGGGCGCGGGAAGCTGTCCGCTGATGTGACGTAGCTGCTGCTGATCAAAGGCTCGTTTCCAGGCAACAGGCCGGCGTGTGCGCCATTAGCTAACTTAGCAGCAGCGGCTAACGTGAGTTCCAGGCTCCTCTGTGGACTGAGACCCGGACAAACCGGCCCTGATGGATCCGCTAAAGGTAAACCGGAGTCCAAACTCCGTCTATCAAGCAGACAGGACTGAAAACAGCGCCCGTGTGGCGGGAATGTCTAGAAAGATGGCGGCCAACCTGGCTAACGCTGCGTTAGGCAGCTCGGTGCTAACGTGTCTGCTGCTCCTGTTTCTAAAGTCCTGTTTCTAAAGTCCTGTTTCTAAAGTCCTGTTTCTAAAGTCCTGTTTCTAAAGTCCTGTTTCTAAAGTGGACTTTAACGTTTATACGCTGCTCCCTGTCGGAGATGTGTCTTCACTTCCGGCCACGTGCTCCCGTAGTTTCCTTTGTCTTTAATGTGAACATGAACTCGGTCCTGGTGAAAATGTTCACAGCGTTACTGAAACCTCTTCCCTCCCGCCGCCTGAGTTCGGCCAGTAGTTGAGTTTGTGCTGCTGGTGCTGAACCAGTCTCAGGTGAACACGTGGTCCAGGTGTGAGACTCTGTGACGTCACCTGTCTGGTTAGAGTTGGAAAGAAAACCCAGAACCTGCGTTTGTAAGAAGTAGGACTAACTGACGGGTCTCTGTCCTTTTCCAGGTCCAACTAGAACCAGTCCTGCAGGCCAGAAGTGGACCAGGACCTGTGTGATCTGGCTCTGCCGCCCCTCAGCTCAGGGTCAAAGGTAAGATCCACTAAACAGAGTCCAGGTGTGTGTGGACTAGTTTACCTGCCAGGAAGTGATGAAACGAAAGGCCGACTGAAGCCCCCCCAGCAGTCTGTTCACAGAGGGGGGGCCGTGACAAAACCGGACTGAAGCGTATTCTGATCCTGGCTCTGAGGGTTTATAGAGGACCGGCTGATCAGGGTCTACCTGTTGATTCACTCTGCTCTCTGATTGGCTCTGACAGGACGACCGGCTGGAGATGAAGCTGTGATGTCGCCGCTGAGGTCAGGGCTCCAACGCGGCGGTGAGTGAACATCTGGGACCGTCTCCAGTGCTAGACTCATCTAATGCAAGTTTCACAAAATAAAGACTTTAGAGTTTAGACCACAACGACGAGACACCTGACCCCCGGGCTAACTTTGGTCTAGGATTGTGTTGCCATGGTAACCACCGGATACGTCCGCGGGGTCTTAAAGTCTTCAGAGGAAATTTTGTGAAAATTAAGGCCATTAAAAAGTCTTGCACTCCTTTTTAACAAGGCATTAAATTTTGTAGATATCTCTGTCAATGTGACCGTCCTGTTTGTCCGACGCGTTGGTGAACGTGTTTATGTTGCATAGCCAAGATTACTAGACAGCAGGACGTAGAGAGTTATTTTGTCTAACGTTGGGCGCAGGGATCTGCCGTGCGAGCCTTTCACTCATACAGCCCCAAACAGATCTGTGCGACGCAGAAAACTGATTTACAACCGACCGTAACCTTCCACCACGCCGGGCCCCCAGTGCTAATCGTTGTAAACATGGTCGGACTGAACAGCCCTGTTACTCAAACAAGAGGCGCCGCCAGCGGGTGAAGCGGTAAGACTGAAGACAATGGGGGGGGGAATATAAGCCGCGGCGTCTGGCTAACGTTAGCTGGCTGTTTAGCTACATCTGTGCCTCTTAATGAAACATGTTCAACTTCTTCTCGTCAGCGTCACTTTTTGTGAACAGATCACAGCCTGGATGGAGCGGGACATGACGTGCTACAGTAAACGGTTATGATTAGTGAGGAGCTGGTAGGCTACTTAAACTAAAGACCAACCACCACGTAGAACATTTTCTCGCACAAAGTTAATGAATAAAAAGACCCCAAACAAACGGCTGGAATTAATATTATTAGAGTGAGCTAAATACTGAACTACTATAATGAATATAGTAACGAGATGATATCAAACTAACAGTTTAATATTAACAATATACTTAATAATATGATCACCTATCTTAGCTCCTCCTCCTCGTGTGTCGGGGCCCCTGTAGCAGTCAGGTGGAGCCGGGATGCCTTTGTGCCAATATGTTCAGTAAAATAGATGGAAAACAGAAGTTATTGTGATAATAATGTACACGGATCAGCTTTCCGAAGCAGACGGCAGCTGTTGATCGCAAACGTCTGTGCTGCGCTGCCGACGTTTATTCTCCAGCTCTGTTCCCTTCTGGCCCGGTTGAATTATGTTGTTTACACAGTGGTCGATCAAAGTTATCACAAAGTGTTTAGTTTTACAGTCTCCATCTATTTAAAGATAAATGTAAGTTAACGGTGCATTGTGTGGTTTTTTTAGTGGCTTCTGGCAGTAAGGTTTCACCGTCTACATACCTGAGAATATGTCAGCTGGCAAACTAACATTATCTGGAACACGGCGGGTTGATTATTTGTAAGCTCTTGATTAGTGGATATGGGATTAAATAAGTTTGGTCCCCCCCACTCCTTTTCGAATATGTAATGGACACTTTAAAAAGTCTTTAGCTGTAACTATTTAATCTGATCACTTTGTTTACTTGATTTCTTTTTGCATATATTTGAAATGATCAACTAAAATACAACTCTGACTGTTTAACATGAGTTGCAGTAATGTTGCGCGTCTAAACGTCGTCGCAAATGTAAGGTGATGGGTTTTGGCAGGAAGTCCGAGCAGCCCGTCACACAAACGGCAGGTCTCGACAGGCTGTTGTAGGTAACGGAGAAAGCTGGTCAGTGCCTCAATTTTCAGGTGAGGTTACAACCGGGAACACAAAGGCGCTAAAACTGTTATAAATGGATTTAAATTCCCCCCTCAAAGATGACTCTGACTGAAGCAGTTAAAGCTCAAAGTGGCGCAGCGGCGTTAAATTATGTTGGAAGGTCGTGAATTGTCCCTCAGGATTCCTGAGAAAAGGGAAGTGGCTCCTGTTAAGTTTTTAGGGGCCACAGTGACCTGCTGGAAATGTCCACCAGTGGGGACGGTTCATCGTTGACCCAGGGAGCAGCTGAAGTACTGCCGCCTCCTGTTTCAGGAGATTTCCTCTTAAATATTTATTTTTGGCGTCTTGTACCGTGTTGTTGGCTCTTTCCTGACGCTCCGCACCTTAAGGTTAACGGTCATTAAACAAATGAAGCATTTCTACCGCTCCACTAAATGTTCCAAGTCAAATGTCCTTAACTATTACACTGCTTTCCCCCCGAGGGGAACCTGCACCGAGCGGCTGGCTGCGCCTCAATCTGCCTTTTTTTTTTTTTGAAAAGTGTCTGTGTTTTACCCAGAATTCACTGCGGTCCTCTAAGATAGTCAGGCTCTTCACTGCTTCGTGCAGCGGTCTGGTTTAGACGTCTGGATATCTACTCTAAGCCATAGTCAGAGTGGGCGGGGCTAACGCCAGCTGGGAGATGATGTGAACAAAAGGCCGAATTGTAGCGCCCGGCCAGGCAGTGTGTTCTCAGAGCCGGGCGCCGTGACAAAGACCGACCGAAGCGTTCATCTGATCCCAGCTGGCTGGAGGCCACCTGACCGACTCGGGCGGCTGATTCTGTTTCCTGTTGGGAACGCGTTTCGCTGTAACTCTGACAACACCTGTCAGCTGGTAAGTGTAGCTGGCTGACCAATCGGAGCAGCCGTATTGATAGTGAAGCGGCGTAACGGGTGAGTCTGTTCAGGATGTGTAGGTGTGGTCTCCAGTGGATCAGCACCGAGCTTTTGAACCTAAGCGGCTGACCCGTCAGACTCTACTGTTTGTCTTTACAGCTTCTGCCTTTATCGGTTTGAACGGGCAGCACGAGGAACGCCGCCTCATTTCATTCGCTCATTAAAATTCAAACAGAACTCGTCGTTAGCGTCACTCGTGGTCACCGGCATCAAACGGCCTGTAAACTGGAGGTGTGGATGTGCAGCTGATCTCTGGAGGAGCAGGAAGTCGGGAGCTGCTGCTCGTTAACTTCTTTTTAAACGCAGCTGAAGTTACAGAGCAGCTAATGAACCGTTAGCTGCCGCTAACCGCCGGCAGGAAACGGGCTTCTATTAACTGACCTTCACTGTACATTTACTGCAGCCTGACCGCTCGCTCTCTCGCCCCTAAAGACCCGACCTCCTGCCCTGAGAACAGCGGTCAGGTCCTCTGCACCATGAGAGGAAGCTGGCGGCGTGTCGCTGCGCAGCGAGACGTTGACAGAAATGATGGGATGAAATTTTGGTAGCGGCGCCACTGCTGAATGAACCCAGAGGGAAGACGGGTTCTGCTGGTGCTGAACCAGTCTCAGGTGAACACGTGGTCCAGGTGTGAGACTCTGTGACGTCACCTGTCTGGTTAGAGTTGGAAAGAAAACCCAGAACCTGCGTTTGTAAGAAGTAGGACTAACTGATGGGTCTCTGTCCTTTTCCAGGTCCAACTAGAACCAGTCCTGCAGGCCAGAAGTGGACCAGGACCTGTGTGATCTGGCTCTGCCGCCCCTCAGCTCAGGGTCAAAGGTAAGATCCACTAAACAGAGTCCAGGTGTGTGTGGACTAGTTTACCTGCCAGGAAGTGATGAAACGAAAGGCCGACTGAAGCCCCCCCAGCAGTCTGTTCACAGAGGGGGGGCCGTGACAAAACCGGACTGAAGCGTATTCTGATCCTGGCTCTGAGGGTTTATAGAGGACCGGCTGATCAGGGTCTACCTGTTGATTCACTCTGCTCTCTGATTGGCTCTGACAGGACGACCGGCTGGAGATGAAGCTGTGATGTCGCCGCTGAGGTCAGGGCTCCGACGCGGCGGTGAGTGAACATCTGGGACCAGCATCCTGTCAGAGTGGGCGGGGCTAATGTCAGCTGGGAGATGATGTGAACAAAAGGCCGAATTGTAGCGCCCGGCAGAGTGTTCTCAGAGCCGGGCGCCGTGACAAAGACTGACCGAAGCGTTCATCTGATCCCAGCTGGCTGGAGGTCACCTGAGCAGGCGGTCAGAGACCGTGGTGACCTGATCTGGATCTTTGTGGCTTCTGGTTTGCGGTGAACAGAGTGAACTGGTGACGCTGACGTGTCTCCTCCCTTCACAGGCGCTGGAGGACGAGCCCTCGCCGTCGGGCTCTGGTGACGAGCGGTTTCACGCCGGACGGGGCGGAACCTGCAGCTGGACCGCGAGCTGAACTGTTGTGCAGAGGAAAGTTTGTGTATCTGAATTTTCCTGTAAATCAGTCGCTCATGTTGCTTTTCAATAAAGACGTAAACTGGACCTGATGTTTGTTCTGTTAAGCGTGAGAGGAACCTTCAGTTTCACAGGGTCTGCCAGGCTGCAGCAAGACCACCTGCTGCTGCTCGGAGGACCAGATCAGGGCTCCTGGAGTCCTGAACAGCAGAACTTTAAGTGCACGAGCAGAAGTGATGGATATAAATCAACAGTCTGATCAGTGACGTGCTTTACAGACTGTTGTCCTGATGAGCCGCAGCCTCCAGAGTCTGAAATGGGTTGTGTCCTCAGCTGGGGGTCCGGGTGGTGATGGTGTCCAGGAAGGGGAGGTGTAGTCCACTACAGTCTCCACGGTCTGCCCCAGGTGGTCCGGGTTCCATGTTGACTGAGCCCAAACCACAACAGGCTCTCTGGTTCTGTTTCAGATCTTTATAGAATAAACTCAGTTGCACATGATTTAAAGGCCAGAAAACGCTGCAGCTACAACACCATGAACAGACTAGAATAAAGAGTGCTGAGACCTTAGTCCTGGATCTGTGGGGCAGCGGCCCCCCTTCACTGTAACGGGACGGCGCTGCTGCTCTTCGGTAGGTGGCGCTGGTGCAGCTGTGACCAACATTAAAACACAGAAGAAGAAAGCGCGGCTGCAGCAGAAGAAGAAGCTGTTCGCTCCTCGGGACCAGCGGTCCGGTTTATTAACGGACACACATTGATCCAGCAGCGGAACCGGCGGGATGGACACCGACACGGCGTCACCGGTAAACGCAGCGCCCGGCCCGCCGTTCCTCCTCCGACCGGAGAGCTCCACACCGGGGCCGTTAGCGGAGCTAAGCTAACGCAGCTAACCCGCAGCCCGCCGCCGAACTCCATTTAGAAACCGGCACAGAAAAGATCCTCCCGCTGCTCCGGGTCCACACGTCCCCCCCCGCCGGACCCGAACATGACTGAAGGTGTTTTTACCGCCTCCGGTTCGTTCGGCACCAACAGAACCCTGATCCAGTTGGATCTGTTGGTGCCTGCCGGACCGTGAGGACTGAAGCAGAGCTCGGTTTGAACGAGCCGGACCAAAGAACTGGTTTTAGTCACGGGGCTGGAAGGTTAATCTGCCGCGTGTCTCTGGACAGACTGTAAAGTGACCGGATTCTGAATGGAGTTCGGTTGGAGTCCCTGCTGAGGGCTGGTGTGGAGGCCTGCGGTCCTGGTTCCTGACACTCGCACTCAGATCCCTTACTTCAGTCATAGTACTAATACTTCACAAGTACTCTGTAAAATGTTGTTACGGTTTCTGCCTCCTGGTCATTAAAGTGCAGCAGGATGCAGCTGCGGCTCATTCTGACCTGTTCAGACTGCAGCTGGTGACTCTGGATCAGTTATTAAGCTTCTGTTTGAGATGATTTCAACACGTTGAAACGATCTAGTTTTATTTAAAAGTTCAATCAGGAAAAATCCCAGCGGCTCCACTCTGGTCGGGCTCAGGGAGAAACTTTCTTTATCAGGTTGATCTGAACTCTTAAGCTGATACGCGGAGCAACTTTTAGAGCAATCGTGCAGAGCAACATTGCCGTCAATGGTAATGAGTAAAGATTACTACCGTAATCCCCTTCCACGCCACTCCGCCACCCGCACCGCCGTTACCCGTTCAAAACATAGTCGGACTTTCCACCAGCAACTTTAGGAGGCAAAATAACCAGATTGGCAGACGTGTGGATCAGCAGCTGATCACCTGATGATTAAACAAACGTTATTCTGCAGCCCAGTCTGACCCCCTGCGCTGGTTTCACTGGTTTCACTGGTGCGTCTCCAGCAGCTTCAGCTCCATCACTTTATTCTGATGGAAACCTGCAGCAGCACTAACGCTAAACAGACTGCTGCACGCCAACGCTGTAGCCCGACTACACGTCACAGAGACGCGGGCTGCCTGCGCTGTGATTGGTCCGTAGCCAACAGTAAATGCACCGTTTTACTTTTATTCACCTTCTTCCACCAGTGAGTTTTGGAGAAACGCACACTGATAAAGAGAGAAAACCGTCCTGTGAATGTTCGGTGTGACCAAGAAAACATTTAGTGGCCCAAACGCCAACGTGGCGTCCTCAAACGCCAAGATATTCAGGTCACCGTCACAGACGAGCAAAGAAACCAGGAAATCCTCAGATTTCCGAAGCGGGAATCCTGATTGATGACTTTAATATTCTGCCGCTGATGGGTGATTCGCCGCAGCGTTATATTAGCGATGATGGCGATCTGTTTAACGAGCTCTTTGGAGTTCAGCGGACGACCCGTCTGACCGTCTGCTTGTTTTTCAGGACGCAGCTGAAGACGTCCGGATCAAACTGGAGCCGGACGGCGACGTGGAGATCCAGTCGTATCCGGTCCTCAAGAAGCTGTCCGTCAAACTGACCGACTGCAGGGCGTTGCTGGAGGGGCGGGACTTCCTGTCTCTTGGTGAGAGATCTTATATTTGCGACCTTTTGATTTAGAGAACTCTGGGGTTTCTGACCTCTGACCTCTGACCCCCCTACAGACGAGCACCCTCAGCTCTGCCACCAGAGGCAGATCCACGCGACCAACACCGGCAGAAAGATGGTGTACTGCTCCGAGTGTCAGAGAGGGTTCTACAAGAGGTCTCACCTGGAGGCTCACCGGAGAACCCACCGGGGACAGGAACCCAACCAGTGCTGGCAGTGCGGGAAGACCTACCCGACCCTGATGAGCCTCGTGGTGCACCAGCAGATCCACGACCGCAAGGAGCCCTACCGGTGCTCCTACTGCGAGAAGACCTTCGCCCTGAAGCGGGACTGGAAGACCCACCACCGGACGCACTCGGGGACCAAACCCTTCAAGTGCTGGTTCTGCGGGGACGGCTTCAGCGAGCAGGACGAGCTCACCGAGCACCTGGAGGTGCACGAGGGGGAGAAGTGCTACCACTGCAAAGTCTGCGACAAGATGTTCGTCTCCTACCAGGGCTTCAACTTCCACCGCAAGTCCCACAAGAGCCAGAAGCTGCTGCCCTGCCTGAAGTGCAAGAAGACCTTCAGCAACCCCCAGAGTCTGAAGCTGCACCAGGTGACCCACTCCAACAGGAAGCCCCACAAGTGCCCCACCTGCGGCAAAGGCTTCAAGCTGCTGAGCGGCCTGCGGTGCCACCAGAGGACCCACGAGGACCTGAGGGACTACCACTGCACCGAGTGCGGCAAGTGCTTCTCCAGCCTGCAGGGCCTGAAGCTGCACAACCGCACCCACACGGGCCTGAAGCCCTACAAGTGCACCGAGTGCGGCAAGAGGTTCACCCAGTCGCCCCACCTCAAGTCTCACATGGTCACCCACACCGGGGAGCGGCCCTTCCTGTGCACCACCTGCGGGAAGAGGTTCACCCAGTCGTCCCACCTGAGGTCCCACATCACGCTGTTCCACGTGGGCGAGAAGCCGTTCACCTGCGACGACTGCGGGAAGAGCTTCACCATCGCCCACTACCTGAAGATGCACCGGCTGAGCCACACCAAGGAGAAGCTGTACCAGTGCTCCTACTGCGAGAAGTCCTTCTCCTACCACAACTCCTGGAGGGCCCACGAGAGGATCCACACCGGCGAGCGCCCCTTCAGCTGCCGGGAGTGCGGCCAGAGCTTCATCACGTCGGGCTCGCTGCTGAGCCACCAGAGGTCCAAACACACCGGCGAGAAGAGCCACTACTGCATCACCTGCGGGGAGTTCTTCTTCACCAGCTCGCTGCTGCGGGTCCACCAGCTCGACCACACGGGCGAGCGGCCGCACGCCTGCAGCTGCGGCAAGACCTTCAAGACCAAAGGAGTGCTGCGCTACCACCTGAAGAGGTTCACCGACCACCAGCCGGCCGAGTGAGCGGGATCACGGCGGGGTCGGCCCGAGAGGCGAAGCGCGGACGCTGCGGGGTGCATGCAGGAGGGTAGTTACTGTCGGGTGTCCGCAGGGGGCGCTGAACACGTGTTGAATCTTCATCAGGCCCTCTGAGGGTCCAGAACTAAGTCAGAACCCAGAGAGACGCTGCAGAACGTCCCTGCAGAGTTTCAGTGAGAGCTGACTGCTAACAGCTGCAGCTCGTGCTGCTGAGGGCC
>NC_060153.1:18385865-18392874 GCF_021292245.1 Micropterus dolomieu
GAAACATGTATTGTTCTCTGATGAGTCCGCCTTCACTGTTTTCCCCACATCCGGGAGAGTTACGGTGTGGAGAAGCCCCAAAGAAGCGTACCACCCAGACTGTTGCATGCCCAGAGTGAAGCATGGGGGTGGATCAGTGATGGTTTGGGCTGCCATATCATGGCATTCCCTTGGCCCCATACTTGTGCTAGATGGGCGCGTCACTGCCAAGGACTACCGAACCATTCTGGAGGACCATGTGCATCCAATGGTTCAAACATTGTATCCTGAAGGAGGTGCCGTGTATCAGGATGACAATGCACCAATACACACAGCAAGACTGGTGAAAGATTGGTTTGATGAACATGAAAGTGAAGTTGAACATCTCCCATGGCCTGCACAGTCACCAGATCTAAATATTATTGAGCCACTTTGGGGTGTTTTGGAGGAGCGAGTCAGGAAACATTTTCCTCCACCAGCATCATGTCGTGACCTGGCCACTATCCTGCAAGAAGAATGGCTTAAAATCCCTCTGACCACTGTGCAGGACCTGTATATGTCATTCCCAAGACGAATTGACGCTGTATTGGCCGCAAAAGGAGGCCCTACACCATACTAATAAATTATTGTGGTCTAAAACCAGGTGTTTCAGTTTCATTGTCCAATCCCTGTAGTTAACGTTACTTTAGTCCTATAACGTTACTGTGGAGACAGTCAAGCTCTGCCTTCATATAAGTTAACAAGCTGTTTCTGAACGCAGTGTTTGTAGTAATATGTAGGTTCCTCAAAAAGTGAAAACATTCAAAGTGGAACAATATAGAGCCTAGTTTCACTGATATAGGTTAAATGTGATATGAAAACCCCTCCAGTTGTGAGATTTTCAAGTCAGATCAGTTGGAACTGTATAATTATTATGTTTGTATGATAAGTATTTAATATGTTTATATTTAACTTATATCTGTTGTAATCTGTTTTATTAGATCTGTCCTCAAGTGTACCTGAGTACTGAGTTTCCTCGAACTTCAAAGACATTTCGGTAAGATGTATCCTGAAATAGTGTTGATGCATGGCTGAATGTCAGCGGGGAACCTAATAAACCCCTCAGCCCTTAAATATTGCAGGCACAAGTTGCCTCATCTGAAGTGGCTGTAATATGTATTTGTAAAGGAATATTTTTCCACTGTGGTAATGAAAGTTGCTGAGGAATGTTCAGTTTTTATTTAAATTGAACATTATTTGTTCATTTTGGCAGATGTCGTTTGTGGTCTGGTGAACTGTATTGCATTATAAGCAGCTGAGTGTCTTTTATTTAGCATGGCCTCACTAATATAAATGGTATGGACAAAATATCAGAAACACCAGTCCATGTGATCCAAAACGATCATACAGTTGCAACAAAAACTGAACATTATCATTTTTATGAAGGGAGGATTTATTGCAGAAATGTTGGATTACACTGCATTAAATTTAGCTAGATGTACCAAATAAACTGGTAACATTTATCACAACAATAAACTCTGCCCATATCACATGTTGTGTGGCCTTTATTTTGTAAACTAATCAAAAGTTGGTGTTCATATATTGTGTGCTCATTATCATGCCCATAATCACCTGCCTTGTGAAAGCAGCTCTGATATTGGTGAGTCAGATAAATTCGATTTAATGATGTTCTTGTTGACTGGGCTAGTGGGAAATCTTTATAGTGTTTGTTATATTTGCTCTCACAGGATCAAACATAGTATTGAGGGGCACTACAGCTATCCAAGGTATGTTATCAATTTGCATATTTCTGCATCAATTGTTGGCTTGCTAATCAGACATGCTGAGGATATAAAAAATACTACATTGCTAGAACTGGAGCCAACAACATTTCACAGTGGATGACATTTTAACATGAAAGAAGATATTTTAACCCTGACTTGGGACGTAGGGGGGATGTTGTACTGTTTTAGAAAAGTGCATTAGTTTTTCTTTTTTAATAAATTTGCAAAAATTTCTATATTTCTGTTTTTTTCCTGTCAAGATGGGGTGCTGAGTGTACATTACTGAGAAATAAAATGAACTTTTTTGATTTTTGGAAAATGGCTGCAATGAAACAGAGTGAAAAATTTAAAGGGGTCTGAATACTTTCCGTACCCACTGTATGTAGCTGCTGTAGAAGCTTTCCTGCTCAGCTGCGCAGTCTGTAGGGGAGGGGAGACTCTTGGCGCTAACCGGCTTCACTTTTCCATCAGGTGGGAACCAACAGACTTTTCTTGGTCTTGAGAAGCCAACACACTGTAACAGACACCTGATTGCCCTGTACAGGCAGAAGAAGGCCAAGAGAGCAGAGATCCTCAGGATTTATGACCTACAGGTGAGTTTAAGATTACCTTTGCTGTAGCAACAATGTCAAGTCAACACAGATTGGGACCTCTGTACTATAATAGTGAAATTTGATAATGATATTGTGTTGTGATGACTAGGAGGATAGAGCCATCTACTTTCAATAGGTCATTTCTCATTTGCATTTATTTTTGTAAGTTTTTACTTGATCACTTTAAAAGCCATTTACAAGCTTATTTTTAAATTCTAGGGCTGCCCTGAAAACATAACCCAATTTCACTCAGATTTTATGTGCTGAGCATGACTTTTCTATCCGTCCAAGAGACCAACTCCATCCATGATTGGTCGCCATACGGTTTACTGACAGTTGCAGAGACACAAACAGAGAGAGATGTACTATAGGCCTTCTCCACAAGCAGCTCACCTGCGGTTGTTACCAGAGAATTGTTGGTGAAAAAGTTAAAAACGCCAGCTGTGTTTTTTGGGCAGTAAAATATATGGCTGACAATGAAAGTTGAAAGCGGACAGATAGCAGCCTGTACGTGTCTGTCGCTGTATGATCCAGCAAGAAAGAAACTGAAAAGGGGGCGGTGCAAGCTGGTGTGTGTGTGCAGCGTTGTGCGGGACAGAACTGCTTGTGTGAATCTCCACATCCCAAAATTGAGAACTGAATACCAACCCAATGAAGGAATAGTCGAATATTTGGGTCCAGCCCAACTGCACTGGCTTCCAAATCTCTTCCATTGTCATGTTTAAGGTTATAATTAGCTTCTATTTCTCAGCCATTGTTTAAGTCACTGCGTTTAAATTTGACTTGTCTTTCAGTAGTTGCAACTGGATGGATTTGTTGTTATTGCTATCAATATTATTATTTTAGAATTATATTAGTAGAACTGTTACATTATATGGTTTGATGTGCTGTAAAAATATTTGTATAATAATAATTATTTTGATTGTCAATCTAGGAACAACACGAGGTGCACATGAGATGTCATCCGACCCTCCATGGCCTCCCAGTGAACCTGCTAGCGGATGACTGATGTCTTCAAAACCTGCACTGTAAGTACTCACAGAAATGTCAATATCAACGACAAGTAATATGAAATGGAAATGTAATGAAATGTACTACGGAAAACCAACTTGAATGCCTCTTCCAGCAACTGACAGGTTTAAAGAGAAAAAAGGAGAGGTTTGTGTTTTTTTGTAGTCTATCTCAAAACAGTGCTAAAATATGATGTGTACAGGTTGCTGTTGGCTATTGGCATCCCCTTCATAGGCATGGCCAAATTGTTAGAAATTAGGGACAAATCCACTCTTCTCCTTTCATGAAAAAATGTTTTCCAAACCTCCCAAGACCTGGGCTTTGATTCTGTGTGTATTTATGTTAGTAGCATTGTCTTTGAACAGGGCGTACTTTTAGAAAAAAAATGAGTATGTGTACCCAATGTGTAACAAAGAAGAAACAGACATCAGAACATGGCTGGCAAGTGATCGCAAGAGAGCGCAAGCATGTGCCCACTAATGATCACAATAGGTTGAGCAGAATGAAGTATATGGTGCATGGATCTCAAAACCTTACTTCCCCATATGAGGACACAGGATTTTAGGAGGCTAAGTTTAGCTGAAGCTAAATAAGACTTAAGCAGTCTAGTTAAAAAATTAAATGGATATTGCTGATAGGTCATTGTGTAGGTTTACTGTTGGAAGGAAGTATCCCACTGCTGCAGCTCAGCAAGTAAACACATAAGACTAACTTCTAAAAATACTTAGGATATGTTTTGTGGCTTGTCTAAGTCAGGCTTCTGAAGTCTCATAACTGTTTGTAATGAACTTTAGAATTTTGTCCTCATTCTCTTACAGTTGAGTCAGATTAAGAAAGCTTATAGCGTCAGTATAGAAAGAAGGAATCATAACAGCCACCAGTAACTCTTAACATTTTGGCATGTGAGTATTGTATCAAGAGTGGCTTGGAAAAATAAAAAAATATAAAGTGTGTGGGGGGCACCGATGAGCATGCAGTGCTAGCTTTCTTTTATAATTATCCTCATAATTGGATAGTTTGTATTTTGCTGTGCAAAGAGGAACCAGACATTGCTGAACCTCCTCACTGTGGTTACTGAAACTGAAGCTCCTGGTGCAGTCCGCTTCATCCAAATTGAAAGGTGGCTGTGGATGGATTTGTCTGTTTCTCTAGTAACCTGTTACTGTAATAATATTACTTTTCCCAGTAACTAAGTAGTGTAACTAATTACTTTTCTAAAACGGTAATATTATTACTAGTTACTAAGGCAAGTAACGCTGCGCACCATCCTTGACGTAAATCCACGACTCAGCGGGACCGGACTTTGTTGTTCATGTCCACTGAGAGCCAAACACTAAAGGAAGAATGGAGAATGAGGGAGAGAGGCGCTCTTTCCACAGCTGTAAGTAGCTGCTGACATTATTGTGTCACGGTCTAAGATGCAAAGAATATTGTCGTCTATTGTAAACTCTGTGCGACCAGCAAAAAGCTTTCAACCGCGAACATTTCTACATTTGTTTTATTGAAGCATCTGCAGAAGCAGCACAGTGACGGGAAACTTACAGAAAGAAACTCCGGCAGGTGCTGTCACTGATGCTTGGACTCGTCGGGAGAGAGTGGCGTTAACGTAACGTTTTGTAACTACTGAATTAGGGTTGGGCAGATAGACGATGCCGTCGTCTATCTGTGATGGCTGACAGACATCACGACATTGAGCCGGTGTTCTGACGATATATGCTGCCTTTTCAAAACGCTACCGTAGCACAAATTGATAGAGTCTATCAAGTCGCTCTGTCCTATGGAAAATGCTACCTTATGTGTTCCCTTTTCCAATCCCATAAAGTTATAACTGTCACAGTATTATGACATCTTTTTTAAATTTTTTTATTACAACATCATATCAGGGGTAGCGTATTCTGATTAAGACTAATATCCCCTATCAAATAATGCTCCCACTACAGAATCATTTTATATTGCACCATTACTCACTCCATGTGTAATGTAAGGAGATGGGGAGGATGCTGAAATACGATATTATGCCATCTTTATTCAAGATATCGGTGGTAATGTATTCTGATTTTTTTTTATATTGCTGACGATCAGCCACTGTCTTGACAGCATGCCCAACAGCAAGGTTGCACATATTTATGGGCATGGAAACAGACCACGCTTGTGGGTGATACGCACGCGCAGAACCGCTAAGTAGCACATCTCGATAGGTAGCATAAATCAACAGAACACCGGCATCGTGATTGTCAAATTTTCACATTATACGACCCTGTGAAAGCAGGTTTTAATGACCACGAACATTCTTCTTATTGTTTTTAAGTATGCTTTGCACCTGCTGTTTAAAAGTCGGGATTTACTTGCTATATTTCTTTATTTTAGCCGGTGGCGTTAAGAAATGTTAGGCCTAGGCCATACCTATGTGTTGTGGTGTGGACAGAGTGGACCCAAACGCAACGCTCAGGATGAACAGGTTTTATTTAGGGAAAATGGGTTGAGGGAGTGGCGGATGCCGGGGGAACACGGGCACGGGGAACCGAGGAGACTGAGACAAGGGAGCCAGGAGGCACTGGGGTCCGAGGAAGAGAGGAGGCACGGGAGAACTGACTGGGGAGGTTGGTGGAGGAGTGTGGTGGCAGGCTGACTGGCTGGGCACGGGGAAGAACCAGGAGGATGCTGTGGAGGAAGTCCGAGGGAAGAGGGCAGGGTGGCGGGTGACGGGAGACGAGGGTGAGTGAACCAGGTTTGGAGCAACGACGATCAAGCAGGGGTTGACTGGAGAACGGGGGTAGAAGTACTGTCAGAGATGAGGCTGATTGCTGGCAGGTGTGGCAGGCAGGAGGAGGTGGCTGACTAGGTGCAGGTGCGGGTTGTTGGCTGGGCTGAGGAGTGGAGGGAGAGAGAGAGGGAGAGCACACGCAGGGGAGGAGACACAGGGAGGCAGGCAGAGTACAGGAAAACACCAGAGGAAAACAGAATCATAAGCAAAAAGAGAAATAAACAGGACACTCACAGTCAGCCAGGCTGCCACCACAACACCTATGCTTTGTAAAAACCACACTCCTTGCTGCTGTTATGGATATGATGTTAGTTAAAAAGTCGGGAGAGACTGCTTTGATGTCTATGAAGATTCTCAGTCATCCAGGTCATAGTTATCCAACGAAGGTTAAAATCAAGGGCAACTGGACTTGGTTGAAGATACTGGAAGACGTTTCGTCCCTCATCCAAAGGACTTCTTCAGTTCTGACTGACTGGCAGGGAAACTCAGCTATTTAACCTCAGTGGGGTCGTTATCCCGGGTCATCGATACCGCTGGTTCGTTAGTGTTCCTTGTTGCTGTGACGACAGTCGTTAAGACTACCTGTGGCCAAGACTGAACGACCATCGTTGGTATCTTCACCTGAGGCCAATAGGTTACGTTTGTTGAGTTTCCTGGGAAGTGATGAAAGGACAGCATTGTAAGTGGGGGATAAGTGGTGGCGTAGACCCCCTCCCCTGTTCAATGA
The DNA here is from genome assembly GCF_021292245.1 of Micropterus dolomieu. Taxonomy (NCBI): domain Eukaryota; kingdom Metazoa; phylum Chordata; class Actinopteri; order Centrarchiformes; family Centrarchidae; genus Micropterus; species Micropterus dolomieu. The sequence goes on from NC_060153.1 coordinate 18,392,703, forward strand.
CTGCTTCTCAACCCTGGTGTAGATGGCTTCCTTGACACCTCTTTCAAACCATCCATCTTCTCTGTCTAAAATGCGCACCTGGTGGTCCTCAAACGAGTGTCCTCTGTCCTTCAAATGTAAGTAGACTGCAGAGTCTTGACCTGAGGAGTTGGCCCTTCTGTGTTGAGCCATG
>NC_060153.1:18392974-18409419 GCF_021292245.1 Micropterus dolomieu
TCACCTGAGGCCAATAGGTTACGTTTGTTGAGTTTCCTGGGAAGTGATGAAAGGACAGCATTGTAAGTGGGGGATAAGTGGTGGCGTAGACCCCCTCCCCTGTTCAATGACGGCTTCTCAACCCTGGTGTAGATGGCTTCCTTGACACCTCTTTCAAACCATCCATCTTCTCTGTCTAAAATGTGCACCTGGTGGTCCTCAAACGAGTGTCCTCTGTCCTTCAGATGTAAGTAGACTGCAGAGTCTTGACCTGAGGAGTTGGCCCTTCTGTGTTGAGCCATGTGTTTGTGTAGTGGTTGTTTAGTCTCCCCAATATACAGGTCTGTGCATTCCTCACTGCATTGGACTGCATACACTAGATTGCTTTTCTTCTGTTTGGGTGTGCGGTCTTTGGGGTGGACCCGCATCTGTCTTAGTGTGTTCTTGGGTTTAAAAAACACAGGGATGTTATGTTTGTTGAAAATCCTCCTGAGTTTCTCTGATACTCCAGACACATACGGAATCACAATGTTGTTGCGTTTGACCTTCTTTTCCTCCTCCCCTGTAGTTTTGTTCTTGGATATTGTGGCTGTTTTCACAAAGGTCCATTTAGGGTATCCACAGGCTGTAAGTGCCCCCTTCAGGTGGTTCTGTTCCTTCTCTCTGGCTTGGGCGCTTGTTGGTATGTTTTCCGCTCTGTGGTGCAGCGTTCTCATGACCCCTAGCTTGTGCTCCAGTGGGTGGTGTGAATCGAAGAGTAGGTATTGGTCTGTGTGTGTGGGTTTTCTGTAAACACCAATCTGCAGGCTCCTGTCCTCTTCAATGTGTGCAGCGCAGTCCAGGGCCAAACTGTTGTTGTGAACATCTTCTCGTGTGAACTTGATGTTACTGTCCACAGAGTTGATGTGTTCTGTGAAGGCTTGCACTTCCTGGCTTTTAATTTTGACCCAGGTGTCGTCCACATATCTGTACCAGTGGCTCGGTGCTATTCCTCTGAAGGAGTTGAGGGCTTTATTCTTCACTTCTTCCATGTAGATGTTTGCCACAATCGGGGATACCGGTGAGCCCATGGCACAGCCATGCTTCTGTCTGTAGAATCCACCGTTGTACTGGAAGTAGGTGGTGTTTAGACAGAGGTCGAGTAATTTACAGATTTGGTCAGGGCTGAGGCTAGTTCTGTTGTCCAGGGTGTTGTCTTGTGTTAGCCGTTTCCTAACGGTTTCTACTGCCTCTATGGTGGGGATGCAGGTGAACAAAGAAGTCACGTCATAGGATACCATGGTTTCATCTGGATCCAGTTTTAGTCCTCGAAACATCTGATGAAGGCAGCCGGCGGCTCCGCGAGTAAAATCAGTTGATGAAAGTGTGAATGAAAGTGCTGCTGCGCTAAAAAAAAAAAAAAGGGTCAGATGTCACGAGTGATGTGACATGCACATAAAATGTATGCAGTAGTGTTAAACGATATCAGTAGAGGAAATGAACGGAAAGCCAAAAACTGAGCGTCACCTTTGATACAAGTTACATCATTTCAATTTCCCTTAAACATTTAGGCTAATTAATTCCAAGACACCATGATCATATTCTTGGTTATTCAATAACGAATTTACAATCAGAATCAATAAATATAAATGCAGATAATATAGCCTAAGCATTGTGCCTGTAGAAATGATCCTGTGCCTCTGAGCAGGACACAGGGCCTATAGTTGGCCTAACCTATAATTATTGATTTGCAGGTGTTTGGTAACAGCTACAGAGAGAATTATGCTGCTCTGCACTGATAACTGAGACTTTATTAGTATCAGAAAAGTGCATGTGTGCAGACACAAACTTCATCAAAAGTGTGTAGGCCTACAGCTGTTAGAGCCGACTGACAGCTGATCCTGCTATTATCCTGCCGTTGTCATCACAAACGGACGTCGCTTGACATGACACTTCGGAGTAAAGGACGTCTCATGTCTCTAAAAACAAATTTCCTCATGCCTTCTCTCCTGGCTTGGTCTCTCCATGCATCCCCGGTGGGCGGGACTAAGACGCAAGGAAAAGTGAGCGAAATGTGGATGCAATTAAGAGACTTTATACTTCTGCTTCAAATTGACAGCGTAGGTGACGCCGTAGACTATGGGGCTACGCAGAGGCTACGCCGTCGCCTGACGTGCACCTCCTCAAAAATGTAACTACACGTCGAGTCGACGCGGACCGTAAGCTCTGTGATTGGTCGGCTGGGTAGTCTCGCAATGCCTCCGAGCCGACAGGAAGTATCCCGCACTTTGAAGTAACATTTACTAGCGGCCAAAACGGCGTCTGTAACAGTGAATCAATATATTTGACCGTCGCAACCCGAGCGAAATGACTCGTTTTGCTATCAGAATGTGATCCATTCTGTCGGTATCATTTGAAAAGGCTACACCAGCTGCACGTTTACAATTTTACCCCCATTTACATTAGCGGAGGGCTAACCTGGAAGTTAGCCTGCTCGGCCGGCAAAAGTCAACACAGTGGACGCTGTAGCGCTACTGCCGACTAGCGTTTGGGGGTGTAATCGCATAATGACGGACACACCTACGCACAAGTATAAATGCATGTCTACGTGCGTAGCCTACAGCGTAGGTACGCACGTAGACCCTATGCAGGAGTATAAATGGGCCTTTAGACTCAGAGCAACAACATCGGCGGGTTTTGGAGTTAAAAACGGCGAAAATTTTTTTTTTCAATCAGTAATTTCGCCCACAGCACTTTTGTTTTCAACACAATCTTTATTTGCTTATGATTCCATAAAACGACACATTTAAACCTCCCTATTATATTATTTAAGTAAAAGTGCTGCTGATGGAATAAAATTATGCATAGTCGCTTTTTCCACAAAACTCTGTAAAGTAAGTAGTAAAATGAAATTTTATTTAGCTCAAGATTCAAGTTATTATCACTCAACACCAAAAAAATCGCATTAAGAATCTGGAAATGGAGAATGTTCAAAATTACTGCAAAAAAGAATGAAAACAAATTAGTAGTATTCCAGTGGAATTTAATTTTAATAAGCATCAGTGAATCAGTGTAATTTAGTATGCGGAAATTAAAGTTTTTTTAAAATTGTATTATATTTCAGTGAAGGTTTACTCAGTTTTGACAAATATTTTGAGTATTCTTATTTGGGTTTACGGTGTATCTGCGATCTTTATTAGTAACCTGTTTATATTGTGTATATTTTGTGTGTATTTTTGGATTAGCGCCTTACCATTAACCTATTTATAATTATGATACTCCCCATTAACCTATTTAAATATGCTGGTGTGTAGATTCGGCACCCTAATGATAATCATTTATTCTTCAACTTTTAATTTTTTCTTTAATTTATTATAATTTTTTTTAAATATTTGCACTCTGTCCTACTGTATACTGCAACTCCTACACAACAATATCCCTCAAGATAAATAAGGTACTATCTTATATTAAATGTGGATGTTATTGTGCAAAATGTGACTGTAAAATGTCTAAATGTAGTCTAAAAAGCCTAGATATAAAAAAAAAAATCCTGACACAATACTACTGTACTTTATTGATGTAGTGTCCACTGTGCGCTTGTGTGTTTTAACTTCATAGTTGCTATTTATCTGGCATTTCATACGAGTCCCAATGTGATAGGAATGGAGTATAATTGTCATTAAATTAGCCTTTAACTTTTAGGACATTATTACTTGGTATCAGTTGGAAATGTTCTCATACATCACATAGTTAAGCTGCAAAACTGTCAATTGAATCAAGCACTCTCTGAAGCGCCAGTGACATTTGAAGCTTTGGACGTCATCAGTCATGTGATATTTTTAATTTGACACAAGCCACAACACAATGTTTTCAAAAAGTGTACTTCACAGGACTGGATCAAAGCTTCATGCTTGTGATTGTCTTTCACTGTGTTTCATTTCTTAAATATACATATTTATTAATGGGTTTTTGTGAAATCCCCTACAACTGAGTGGCCTGTGCATCAGAAATGAGTCCTGAAAAACAAACCGTAGATCAGTTGGAATGGGTATGGCTTTTCCAAAATGTAGGAGCTACAACAGCAAAAGCATGGTCACCTATGGATTTAAAACGTTATCGGGGAACAGATAAAATACCTTGATTAGATGATAGAGAGCTCAACAACTCTGCTATTTGTGCAGGGGCCAGGCCATTCAAGATCTTGTGCCTAATTAGTGCCAATTTGAAGTCAGTTCTGTGTTTTACTGGACGCCAATAATGACGCATTGGAACCTATGACTAGTTTTTGTTAAAACTTAGCTGCTGCATATATATGCATTTATTATTCAAATTATTTGACAACATAACATTAACTCATGTTATTTGAAGTACAACAGACAGTAGAGGGCACCAGCACCAAAGGTAAAGCTTTGCCAACCTCCAGCTTGACAGAGCTCTAGTTGAGGTTTTGTTACACATATTCACATATACTGATTGATGCACTGTAACACAGTAGAAGATTAAATTTCCTTATATGCTGTTCCTCTATGTTCACTTACAGTATCACTTCATGAACCAGTTATGGATTGCCACACGGATTCATCAGTCACAAAATAGTTTAACTGAGTATATTTCTAAATTTCGATGTCACATACTGAGCACTGGCATAGCTTAAGTGACAGATGCAAGATGTCTGAGTGAGTTATTTCATCTTGCCTTGACGAGTGACAGAGTGACACCCTTTGGTGTGGTGCATTTTGCAAAATGCTGTGACAGCTCCATCTCTCAATTGTTGGCTTCTCCAGTCGCCTCTGTGGCATAATAGACCTGTCATCAGCATCGTCCTCCACCATCCCTCTTCTGCTTTTGTCTAGACAGCAGTTTATCAAACATCTTCAGCCGTTTTTTGGGGTTTTTTTGCAAGCACAGATAAGGAATGTCAAATGTGGCGTTTTCAATACCACAGTGCCAGATTGGAGATAGATAAATGTTTGACCTCCTTAGGCACTGTCTACGGTTTCTGCACAAGTATAGATTAATGTGCTCACTTGGAACTTGCTCACTGCATCTTAGAGTAATTTAGCAGAAATCTAATTTTCTTCTGTGGTGCAAAATCATTTCACCTATTTACAAAATAAATCATCTTGCTTGAAACATTTTCTTGAACAAAATGTCATTCCTCTCGATTTTGTTTCTGTCCCTTTCTCATGGTAATTTGTAATTCTCAAAGCAAGCAAACAGGTGAAATAGTCTGAATCCTCTTGCAGATGTTTTCATTACTTTTAGGCATCAATAAACTTAACAGGGCCATATCTACCCCTGAGGACACTGAGGTCGTTTTAGCAACCTGGTGTTTACATTACACATTGTAGTTATTGTTAAAAAATATTCTTAGGGGGCTTAATTGATGTAACAGGGAAAGGTAAGGCAGGTCTAGCTTGGAGTCATTTGCTGACCCCACAAGTGTTCACTGACCTTCCAGCTCTGGTTATTTCTTACGTGTAACTGTCCTTGTTAGGGAGACAACACTGATAAGGTAGAGACAGTATCTCAGGCATCAGGCTAACAGATATATGTGTTCTCTGGGAATCTGGCAAGGTTGAGTCTTACAAGAATGTTTACATGATCTTACTGGCTCCACAGATTAGAGTACAACTCATGGATAGTAATAGATTCCAATTTGACACTGCGTCTCCTCGGCCAGGCTCAATAAACCAAGCGATGTTAAGTCTTCATCTGTCAACTTCTTCTTAACACCTGAACCTGACTCCCAATATTTCTTCACCAGTTATTTTATAGGCTGATTCTAGTGTTTACAGACTCTTATTTGTAAATTAATTAGAACATTTTAGACACTTCACCTTTGTTGAAATTTTCTGTGTTATGGGGGGATTAAGAAGAGGTTAAGAATTAGGCCTTTTGGTCCTGAATAAGGTATTGGCAGTGGGGATTGATTAAAATGTGAAGCATTAAAAAACAATGTCATATTGTGATTATGTAGCAGTGCACTGAATGTAATGATATTCAGATCTATTTCCTTTCCTACCCCAGGTCATCCTTAGCTTCCTCTTTACCAGGCAAACTGTCTGCTGCAATGACCAGCAAGAGTTTGTGGAGATGCAGAACCTTCTCATTGTGTCTTACTTTGTCTTTAAAGAAACACACACATTTCTATTTCTGAGTGTGTGCCCTCTGACCACTGCAGCTGCACCTCTTCAGCACAAGTAGCTATAATTGCCCTTTTCCCTCCAATTTAAATGTGCTTGTTTGGCATGACATAAAAATAAATTTATGTTGCCAGTGCATATAAGGGAAAATAGTGGATAGAGAAAAAGAAAGCAAAAGAAATTACAATACCAAGCAGTTGTATTAGAAAATAATTTAAAAGAAGATTAGCAAAAATCCCGATATATCTTGGATATCCTAATTTTATCTTCTGTAGTGTTGACATAAGATGTCCATCCAGCCAGATTATACAGATACGTCATGTTAGAAGCTCCATGTATGGTCATTTTATGCATACACTTATACACTTAAAATATTACTGTCTTTAAAATCTCATGTATGTCCACATAGGTTATTTTATCTGTCTGCCTTGCCTTGTAGCAGCAGGTAATGATCTGAGCTGCTATAGTCTTGCAGTGTTTCTGTCTTAGCCCAACAGAGAACAACATTTTTCTATCATCTGACAGGGTCATAAAGCCTCAAATAGTTATTTAAATTATGTTATTTTTGAATTTCTATTTATTTAACTTACCTGTATGTTCCATTTGGCGGAGCATACACAATCTTTTATGTCAGCACCCTAGCAGTTTAATAGAACAACTGAAACAAAATAAAAAGAACTGACAGAAAGTAGTGAAACGAAACACTTACAATAAACAAGGTACTTGCTCAGAGAAACGTATCACATGGAGGTAGAGACTGAGTATGTTCTTGAAGAGGTACAAGTGGTTTGATTTTTAGGGGACACTGTTTTTTTTATTCCATGAGACCACTGCAATAACAGCTCCAAGAGCATTAAACCGGTCACTGGAGCGTGTTAAACAAGAAGTGTTAGAGCAGCAAAGATGAGATACAAGATAAAACTTTTCCAACAACACTGTATCAGTACCAGTGGTTATTATATCTCTCAGACAGGGGAGGCCAACCAACTGTATCATATAGAAAGCAGTGGTGAGTGTTGCAATTATCAGCTGTGATGAACCAGAGGGCAGAGTGGTAAATGTAATCTAGTGGAGTCAGAAGGGAGGCAGCAGCATATTTGAAATCCCCATGATCCAGAACTGAGAAGAAAACTGATGCAACAATCTTATTTTCACTAGTCAGAGGGAAGCTTTCAGAGGGAACATTTTCTTATCAAGCCAGATGCCAAGATATTTAGATTCTGTGACCCTTTCAGTAGTGAAGAAATGCATATTATTGTCATTAATTTCTCTGAATTTGGACAGTTGCATGACATTTGTTTTATTTTGGCATTAAGTACTAATATAAGGTTAGTAAGGGCATCTTGCAGTGCAATAAACCTGCATTAATTGACAGCCAATGACTGACACCTGTAACCCCGTTAGCTCTATGTGTATATTTTGGCCACTTTGGGGCAGCTAACAAGCTACACTGACATCACTTAACAATGCTAAAGTGGCTTTAATTAGTATTTTTTATAACAATAGACCAAATAACTATGTGTAATATGAAAAGGGTCACTTGAAGTGACAAATTAACAGAAAATTATCACCTGACTATGTGCATTTTCCCTCTGCTCTACAGAGTATTATAGCACTTTTCAGTTCATTGTTTTAATTTTCCTGCAACTTGTGTGTTTGGGTTCACTCTCACTTAAATCCACTTTACCTGCTTGGCATTAAATAGCAGACAGGCATAGTTAGCAACCACCTGAGGGGGTTTGAGCGCTTCTTGGATGCGCTTAAATTTTTCTTTTTTTGAGAGTGTCAATGGGATCATAGTCATTTGATTCATTGTTATGTAACATATTAATAAGAGTGTCTTTAAAGGAGTTGTAATTTCTCAGTGACTAATTGGACAGAATCAGCAAAACACACAGGAGGTTATCGTCATCATAATAATAATAATAATAAGATAATGATAAGTATTTAATACATCTATTTAGATTTGGATATGTGTCTCCAAAACAGATATGTTCTCACTCACTGGATAATATGTGCGCCCAGACGTGCAAATAGACAATGTGTGTAGTTGTGTGGGTTGTTGGAGGCCCTTGACGCCCCCACCCCCCACCCACCCCCTTTACCTCCAGATCTCTCTCTCTCTCTCTCTCTGTCTTTCTGCCCACCCCGTTCTCATTCCATCAGGTCCTGCGACCGCCTCATCTCCTCCACCAGAGCGCGAGGATCAGACAGAGGGGAGTGTAGGAGGCAGGGAGAACAACAGCAGCATCACTGTCAGCCGTCTCCCTCACTGGGGGAGAGAGGGAGAAAAAGAGAGAGGTGGGGAGAGAAGAAGTGGAGAGAGTGACGAGAAAAGAGGAGAGAGAGAGTGAGAAAAAGAAGTTTTCAGTTGGAGGGAGGACAAGCAAGAGAGAGTTTGGAGTGAGAGCGTGGTGGGTGGTAGTGGGGGTATTGAGAGCTTCATATTCCCTTTTCTTTAATCAGCTGCGAGCACCACTTGCCTTCTCTTTTTCTCCTTCTCCCCTCCTTCTCCTCCTCCTCCTCCTCCTCCTCCTCTTCTTCCTCCACTCTGCCCCTCTTCTTGTCCCTACTCTCCACTCCCAGCTCCCGCCGTGGGGTCTCAGCTCTCCATCTCCCTCCCCCCCTCCCTCGCTCCCTACCTCCCCCGGGCCCTGCTGGGCGCCTCCGGGCTGCTCCGCCGCAGGAGGATGTCTCGCAGGGAGTCTCCGCCGCCGCCCTCATCACCTACACCTCCACAGCTGCTGGGAGGGCGGAGAGGAGAAGTGGATTGCACGGATCGTCCGGAGCGCGCCGAGCCGCTGTCGGACGCTGAGAGGGAGATAATCCAGGACACGTGGGGACACGTCTACAAGAACTGTGAGGACGTGGGGGTATCCGTGCTCATAAGGTGAGTTTTTATTATCAAGAGGTGAAAGCCGAGGATTTTATTTGCACTGTTGAAAACTCCCATGTTTGTCTCAGTGTGTGTAAACTTTTGAACAAGAGATCACTGAATACATTGCAGATGAAGATGCTTAATTTTAAGGCTGTGTGTTGATGTAACGCCTGCTGTTTGAGCTTTCTCTGTCTGTTGCTCTATTTGGATGTAGGTGCTTTATTCTCACGGTAAATCCTGGTACTCTCTATTAATTCCCTGTGATCAATTCACCATACAGTGCGTCATTATTAATAAGTGGTTGGATAGTAAAGTAATTTGTAATTATAGGCCTACTACACATGAAGGCAACAGAAGAAAGGTATTTTCTTTTTTTCTAAACGGTAGGCCTAACTGTAAAAACTTTGTGTAATATTAAAGGCTCACTTCATTGCTTATGAAGTGTTTGACTCTGCTGATATAAATGGAGATTCACCTTGCATAAGGTTCTTTCAACCACCTCGCTTTTTTGTTGCTGATGAATATCCAAGGAATACAGAGATCACACGCACCAAATGTGAGGAGAAAATGAGCAAAAGAATTCATACAATGTTTGAAAAACAATTAGCACATCTGAATAGTGCATCAAAGGTATAAATATTAGCAGTAGTAGCAAGAATCTGTGATGGTTGATATAGCATTAACAAAATCTGTAAAAAGCTTTACAGATAATGTTTTAATGCTGTAGGCCTAAATGTTTCTCAATTATTTGGTCCAGTAGCTTCTGAATGAGCCGACCGCTTTGCTGTCTTCACAGGTTATAGAGAGGCTTAGGTTTGTGTGGACATGTTTGTGGCAGGGTGTTCAAGGCTACTAGAGCACAGAGTAAACCTTCATAGGGTTAATTTCTGCAAATCCCTATCCCCTGTTGAGCGGTAGCCATTATGCCTTAGCAGCCACGGTCAGAACAGCAGGTCATGTGACGCCCGCAGGTGCAAAACGACTTTTCCCGTGCACAATCATTACAAAAGGCACAGCTGTCAAATTAATAGCTTAGTCCTTACTCGCTGTAGTGGCTGTTTTGGTTTAGACTGAAGTGCTTCCCAGATTTTTTTCCTCACGTTTATCACACCAAACTCTCACCTACAACCATGTATTCATTTAAAGCGTCCCCTTAAAGAGCAGCTTTTGTTTTTGTTGACCTGGTTTAACTTCTCACCTTGTTGCTGATGTAGGTGTGCAATTCAGGTGTGTCGGTACACTATGACATCACTATGGATGTGGTTACAGGTGCATCAAACCAGAAACTTACCCCAAGAGGACAGTGAAAGACACTGATTGATTTTTAGTCTGATGTTCCCCTTATAATTCAAATTGTCCTAGTTGTTCCTGAGTTTAGGCTGCAAAATTATTTGATACCTGTTTGATCTATTTGAAGTCCCAGGACCCATTCACACTACGGCATTTTAGAAATAAAACGGAGATCTTTTGCTATGTTTGCACCTCCCATCCAGACTAAAACGGCGCAAATGAAGACCTAAAACGGAGAAGTTTGGAAACGCTGCCGACCCCATTTTGCGTTTCAAGACTCCAGAGGGCGTTGTAGTGAAGACGGACAAAAACGGAGGACTTTAGAAAATATGATGCTCAGCTCTCTGATTGGGTTTTATAAGTCATGCAAAGCACAAACACGATGCTACTGACAGAGTTTTTGAGTTGGTAAATATTCTGTACCATGCAGATAACACTTAGGCCTATCTGCCTACAGTTGTAAGCTACTGTGCACGTCGCCGGTTACTTTTCCACGACTCCCAGTCTGTTTTCTGCCACAGTCCCGTGTTACATTTAGTAACAGTCCCAGCTCGTTATTGTTGAAAAATCTGGTCTGATTCATCGCCTGCATTTCTTTATTCTTTCGCCAAATCTTCTGTAACTTCGGGAAAGACCATCTGCTTCATGTTTACACCGGCACACACTTGCTCAGTTTACCTGAACAGCCAATCGATGTGCGTTTTCAGTCGTTTTAATGTAGACAGATCAACTCCAAAACAAACTAAAACGCTGGTGTGGATGGAGATCGTATTCATCTTAATTCTGTTTGTAAACTAAAACAGAGTAGTGTGGATGAGGCCACAGTTTACACCATGTGTTGAGGCACTTGTGCACACACACACACACACACACACACATCTAGTACTGCAACCATTCCCTCAACCTCTCACCAATGACTGAGCTGTCACAAGTGTAGAGAAGGAAGGAACATCACATTCCTCTCTCATTAAGATGCTGAAGAAATACTCCATATTCCACTTCTCCTCCATTACAGTATGATAAGACACTGAGGATAAGTCTCTGAGATTGTGAATGTGTTGAATATGCGCCTTGTGCATTTACATTTATCTTGGGTAAAAATTCATCTATAGAAGACAGTTTATGCCTCATACATTTGTATCTTTGTTAGTACTGTAAGCACCTTGTTCTTATGTTATGCACAGCTCTAGTCTTGCTCTACCATTGCTTCTGTCTTCTTAAGCTGTGAAAACATACCCATGACCAATAAAATCTAAAATTTCCCAGACTCTAATCTTCAACAGGCAGTAATTCTCTGAAGCTTCACTGCAACACACTGTGGTTATCCTGCTTCATGTTTTTAAAAAAATACATATATCACAGAAGAAAGACTTGGTTCGGTTGAATGTCCTCAGCTCCTTAAGGGCTTGTTAAAATGGACAGCGAGTTGTAGCAAAGGAGACCGATGAGTGAGACAAACTGATTTTTGGTTTGGGGTGATGAGAATTCCTGAGGGAGAGAGTGGAAGGGACAGAGAGCATCCTTTGTACATAATGTACATATGTGTGTGTCTTGTGTGCTTATCTGTGGATGACAGCAACAAGCTTTGGCACTTAACTGTCTCTTCCATGCTCACCATCTTCTTCTCTGTCACTCCTTTCAAATCTCTTGTTCTCTTGGCATATTTTCTCCTCCCTTGATGAAAAGATGACATTCTTCTTGCTCTAAAATCTCAGTTGGCGATGCTGACCATTAAAATCAATTATGTCAACATTGCCAAGCACATTACACATCCAGGAACTAGGTTTGCTGACTGTGGTGTAGATGCATATGGTTAAGAGCTTCTCGTAGCTAATGAAACAACTAGTTTGGGTCTGTCTAAGGGTAACAAAATACACCTACCAGCACCATGGAGGTCACTCCTAAACACGTTATATATTAATACGTACAAAAAACTGATAAGACTGTATAAAACATGGATGTAGTCTCCGTGACATCACCCATAGGTTTCTGAAGATCGATTGTTAAGCTCACTGTCAGTGGCTGCAGTTTTAAGCCACATTTTTACACTGCACTTTTAGATCCTGGTTGTTTATATCCATATAGTATAAGATTTTATTTATTGGACATTTAGATCTTAAGTATTAAGACCCCAGATCCTAGTCGCAAGTGGATTTGCTGCTAGCATAACCCGGCTTGCCGTTGGGGACAGCAGATAATATCACCCCTGTTGTGCACTATCACCACTCACCACCAGTAACACCGCCATCCGGGATTAAACATAAGATAATCTAACCTGCTTTCCAGATGTTGATCCATCGCAGCAGGTGCAATGTTTGGGCCTGTACCAGGAAGTCCCGTTCTCAGTAGGACATCCTGTGTGTAACGCATTACAAGTCTACTTTCCGTGGGCGTTTACTCTTAAAATTAAAGAAATAATCTTAAGGTCAAAATTGTTAGGAGCACGGCCGAGGACTTTTAAGAAGTTTAAGAGTTTCTTTAGTAGAGGAGAAAATGGCAGAAAGACGAAGAGGGAGAAGAAATGTGATGCAGACAATGGATGACTGGTTAATCAGACGCTATAGATTAGATCGTGCAGGGATCATGTTTGTGACTGATCTTATTAGAGACGTGCTAACATCTCCGACACAGCGCTGGAATGCCATAGCGCCAGAAATGAAAGTAATCACTACATTACGATATTTGGCAGCTGGGAAAATGCAACAGTGCAGCAGTGATGATTTGGGTCTGTCACAACCTTCTATAAGCAGAGTGATCACATAAACAATTACAGCACTTTCAGAACCTTTTATTGTGTCGCAGTTCATTTCGTTTCCACTGGACATTCCCACCTTGCAGGCTCAAAAAACTGCATTTATGAATATAGCAGGGGAATGAACCGTTAATAGTTTGTGCTATACGCTCCCACGTCTGCTTCTTGCCCCATGCTGTGACACCCAGCCCGAATTTTCCTTTTAGAATGGCTTTGTGTTCATCCACTAACTGGGCTAACAGTAAACACTGTTCCTTTGTCCAGTTGGGCTTTCTCGCCCTTCTTGGTTTTGATTCCATGTTTGATACATTAAAACCAACATTCAAACCACCACTTAAATAGACATGTCAGCAATCAGTGTAACTGGAAAGAGTGGAACAATTTTTATCATTCTAAGCCTGGTAATATGGTATGTTGAATGAAAAACATGGTAAATAAAAAACAGGATTTATATATATATATATATATTTATAGTTATAGTGTGTGTGTGTGTGTGTACGGTCATATAGGAAATATTACGCATGTAATTTCCAAAGTGAAGGCTTAGAATAGAACCTATACTTAAAATCACAATAAGATGAAAGTTTTTGTCTTTTCCTTGCTCAGAGTTGCTCTCAGATCAGTCCCTGATCACTCTTAAGCTAAGACTCCTACGTAAAAGTTTTTAAGCTAAATTAAGAGTTTTCTGAGAGGATTCTTAGAATCTTTATGAATACGGGCCCAGATCTTTGACCATGGGAACCCCTCTCACTACCACAAGCGCCGAAGAGTTGGACTCAACCCTCCCATGTTTGGGTGCCACCCTGCCCATACTGCAGACCACTGGACACAGCTGTGAGCTAAGCCCAAGGCCCTGGTTAGCTCCACTCCCAGCCAGAAGGACCCACGGACTGTTGCTCGTAAGGGTCCCAAACACGGTGGAATCTCCCCTGTCGTCCCCTTCCATTTCAGGCCCTCCAGCTGACCAACTAATTTTCCATTTTGGACAAGCAGGAGCTCACCCCACTCACTTGATGCCACATCCCCCCATCATCCGTGGAGTCTTATGTGTGTCCAAGCTGTCTCTCTCTCCAGTTGACCATCGCGCTAAACGACATGCACCCTCTTCACGATCTGGCTGCGAGAAGTTTACCGCTTGTCCTGTAATCCCCTCTCCTGTTCAGACTTCCAATCCCCTTCTCCTTCTTCATTGATTACTGGTGATTCCATAATCATAAACATAAAAACAAAAACGGCTGCAACGTATTGCTTCCCAGGCGCCAAGGATCTGGACATTGTTCAACGGATGCTGTCTCTTGAGTAAAACCCTTACGCCAGAAATGTTGTTATCCACGATGATGCCTATCAACCGTCTTTTTAAATTACTCACTAACGGCACGATTCCCTCTTTCTGTCGAGGTGTTGGGCGTTTTAGCAGGCTGCTCAGTCTCAACAGATGGCTACAGTCAGTTTGCTCCTCACAATACTTTGATTTTAAATCGATAGTTTTAATCTTTTCTGGGAGCATGCATCATTTTTTTAAACAGAAATAGCGTTCACCCCAGACCACACAAAGAAATATTAGTTCCTTGTCTATTGGTTGTGTCCCTTATTATTTTAAAACTGTTTGTGTGAACCCACTGCCTAAAGAGCCTGGGCTGGATCCCTTCCTCCCTCAAAAGACCGATTTCCAAGTTACCTTTTAATAAAACTCTAAAATTGTGTCCAAAAAAAATCTCTCTGCACTGGAAAATAATAAAATAACAACTTTCAATATGGTTTCTGGAAGTGTCACAGCACTGAGACTGGACGGTCACTAATGCACTTTTAATGGCTGCCAATGATGGCATGTGCTTAGTCCTTCTACTCCTGGAACTTAACACAGCATTTGACATGATCAGTCACAGCATCCTGTTAGACAGTCTGAGGGACTGAGTGGGGATGTCTTGTACAGCCTTCATTACGTTCATCGTACCTGTCAAATAGGAAGTTCTGTGTCTGTGTTAACAACTATGTCTTTTAATTTTCTTCTGTTAATATGGTTTGCCTAAGTTTTGGGACTAGTTTTATTTTCTTTATACATGCTTCCCCTTGGACACATTATTCAGAGACATGGTGTTCCCTTACTGACTGCCTCTGTGTAAATTTACTCCAGCTGAACTCAGACAAAACTGAGATCCAGCACATGGCAAAACAAATTCTGCCATCTGCTGGTTCCCTATTGAAACACAGTAAACCTGTTGCAATGGAATCTTGGCGTCTGGTTTGACAGTAATAAGTTTTGAGCAGCACACATAGCTTGTGCGTCGTGTTTAACTTAACTTTGAAAGACACAGATCGTTTTACAGTCCTTCATATCATCATGTCTTGATTTACTGCAACAGCCTTTTCGTTTCCTGAAACAAAAATCTGTTTTTGTCTCCCAGAATGTTTTAGAATAGATTTTAAGATTATACTGATTACTTTTAAGGCTCTTCATGGCCCCTTTGCCTGCTATATCTCTGACCTTTTAGCCTTAGTATGCCTCAGCACGTACTTTGAGATCCTCGAGCAAAGGTCTTTGTACAACACAACCCCCATGTGAACACGGATTTGCATTTTCATGTCATTCCACGTGCCTGAATGCATGGAGAGAATAGACAGTGACAATAGCCTCAGTTGATCTCACCAATGCGTACAAATGCAATTGCACCAAAGAGTGAGAGCCCCCTAGGCGTCAGAAGAACAGTGCGTATGGCAGCTTTGTGAATACAATCAAACCCTGGATATTTTGACTCAAATAGTACTATAGAAAATTTCACTTGATTAATTTTAGGTACTTCATGGTATATTTATAAAAGGGTGTTGGAGCAGGACATGCAAACTAGATTAACGTAAATGCTATGTGATATAGCATGTCGTCATTCCGCCGCTGGTTGTCGAGGTGGTGTCCAGCAAACGATGTGGGCTTTGTAGATCATTGGCAGACTTTCTGGGGGAGACCTGGTGTGATTCGGAGAGACGGCATCCATCCCACTTGGGAAAGAGCAGCTCTCATTTCTAGAAATCTGGCCAAGTTTATTAGTGGACCAAATCCATGACAACCCAGAGTTGAGACCAGGAGGCAGAGTCGCAGTTTAACACACTTCTCTGCCCTTCTAATTCAGCAGTTACCCACCCAAAACCCTACGCAGAGTCGCAGTCTAACACACTTCTCTGCTCCTCCATTTCAGGAGTTACTTAGTGAAAATCCTATAGTGACGGTGTCTGCCCCCCGACCATCGAAATTATTTAAATCAAAGGTAAACAGAAGAGGAGCTGTGCATAAAAACCTCATAAAAATTAAAACCACAAGAGCAATAGTGCAAACGAATAGGAGAGTTAAATGTGGACTCTTAAACATCAGATCTCTCTCTTCTAAAGGTGTACTAGTAAATGAACTAATATCAGATTATAATATTGA
>NC_060153.1:18409519-18443883 GCF_021292245.1 Micropterus dolomieu
GTTGAGAATGACAGCTTTAGTACTGCGTTTATCTCTCTGTTAGATTCCATTGGCTTCTCTCAGAGTGTTCATGAACCGACTCACTGTTTTAACCACACCCTCAACCTTGTTTTGGTGTATGGTATTGAAATTGAACATTTAGTGGTGTTCCCACAGAATCCCTCTTTGTCCGACCACTGTTTGATAACTTTTGAGTTTGTATTGCTGAACTACACGCCATTGGGCAAAAATTTCTATACAAGATGTCTGTCTGATAGTGCTGTAGCTAAATTTAAGGATGCGATTCCATCAGCTCTAAATTCATTATCAAGTCACAAAGTAACAGAGGACTCCTATGCTAATTTCAGTCCCTCCCAAATCGATCATCTTGTTAATAGTGCTGCAGGCTCGCTGCAAATGACACTGGACTCTGTAGCCCCTCTAAAAAAGAAAATAATAAAACAAAGACTGTTAGCTCCATGGTATAATACTGAAACTCGCAAATTAAAGCAAATATCGCGGAAACTTGAGAGGAATTGGCGTTCCAGCAAACTGGAAAATTCTCGTTTAATTTGGCAAGATAGTCTTAAAACTTATAGGAAGGCCCTCCATAATGCCAGAGCAGCGTACTACTCATCATTAATAGAGGAAAATAGGAACAACCCCAGGTTTCTTTTCAGCACTGTAGCCAGGTTGACAGAGTCACAGCTCTATTGAGCCAAGTATTCCCATAGCTCTCAGTAGTTACGACTTCATGAGCTTCTTTAATGATAAAATTCTAGCTATTAGAGACAAAATTCACCAAGACCTGCCCTCAACTGGCACCGAATTATCTCTAAACTCAGGAACCTTAGAAACAGCTGTAGAACCAGATATATGTTTAGACTGTTTTGCTTCCCTCAATCTTTACCAACTAACTTCAATAATTTCTTCATCTAAACCATCAACCTGCCTCTTAGACCCCATCCCGACTAGGTTGCTTAAAGATGTTTTACCCTTAGTCAGCAATTCTATACTAGATATGATCAATCTATCTTTATCAACAGGCTATGTACCACAGTACTTTAAAGTAGCTGTAATTAAACCTCTTCTGAAAAAGCCCAAACTTGATCCGGATGTTTTAGCCAGCTATAGACCTATATCTAACCTTCCATTTCTCTCTAAGGTTCTGGAGAAAGCAGTTGCTAAACAGCTGTGTGACTTTCTACAGAGCAATAGTTTATTTGAGGATTTTCAGTCAGGATTCAGAGCTCATCATAGCAGAGACAGCACTGGTGAAAATTACTAATGACCTCCTCATTGCATCAGACAAAGGACTTGTCTCTGTACTGGTTTTATTAGATCTTAGTGCTGCATTTGATACCATTGACCATCAGATCCTATTGCAGAGACTGGAACATTTCAGTGGCATTAAAGGAACCGCTCTAAGCTGGTTTAAGTCCTATTTATCAGATCGATTTCAGTTTGTACATGTTAACGATGAGTCCTCCATGCATGCCAAAGTTAGTCATGGAGTTCCTCAAGGATCTGTCCTCGGACCAATCCTCTTCACTTTATATATGCTTCCTTTAGGCAATATTATCAGGAAATATTCCATAAGCTATCATTGTTATGCAGATGATACTCAGTTCTATCTATCGATCAAACCAGATGAAACTCATCAGTTAGCTAAACTTCAAATGTGCCTTCAGGATGTTAAAATCTGGATGATAATTTTCTAATGTTAAACTCAGATAAAACTGAAGTTATTGTTCTGGGGCCTAAGCACCTCCGTGACGCATTATCTAAAGATATAGTTTCCCTTGATGGCATCGCCCTGGCCTCCAGCACCACTGTGAGGAATCTTGGAGTTATCTTTGACATGTCGTTTAAATTAAGCAAATTTCAAGGACCGCCTTTTTTCACCTACGTAATATTGCGAAAATCAGGAACATCCTGTCTAAAAATGATGCAGAAAAACTAGTCCATGCATTTGTTACTTCTAGGCTGGATTACTGCAATTCCTTATTATCGGGCTGCTCGAAAAAGTCCATTAAGACTCTTCAGCTGATTCAGCTGAATGCTGCAGCTCGTGTTCTTAAGAGTAGGCTTAAGACTTTCCTCTTTGATAAAGCTTATAGTTAGGGCTGGCTCAGGTTAGTCCTGAACCATCCCTTAGTTATGCTGCTATAGGCCTAGACTGCCGGGAGATTTCCTATGATGCACTGAGCTCCTCTCTCCTCTACTTTCTCTCCCTCTGTATGCAACCTCATCCCATTATTGCATGTTACTAACACAACTTCTCCCCTTTCCGATAGTCTTGTGCTTTCTCGTCCCTCTCCTCTCTCCTATCACTTCCTGCAGGTGTTTCTGGCTCTGGAGCTGTGGAGTCTGGATCTGTGGCTGCGAGTCACCTGCTGCCCCCATGTTCCTGCTCGACACCCTCTGCTGCAACTATTGTTACTAGTCCTATTGTTATTATAATCATTAACATTACGATTGTTATCATTAACACTGCTATAAATATCTGTACCATTTTTCATTTAGTGTATAGCAACATCACCTTTATTGTCTGTACCTCTGTGTGTGTGTGTATATTGTGTAGGCTGCCTCCCTCCCCTCTCACTCCTTCCATCCCTCTCTTTTTCTCTCTGTTCCTCTCCTGCCCTCTCTCTCCCCCTCTCCCTCACCCCAACCGGTCGAGGCAGATGGCCGCCCACCCTGAGCCATGGTTCTGCTCGAGGTTTCTGCCTCTTAAAAGGAAGTTTTTCCTTGCCTCTGTCGCCGAGTGCTTGCTCTTGGTGGGAACTGTTGGGCTTCTGTAAATAGCATCATAGAGTACGGTCTAGACCTGCTCTTTTATGAAAAGCGCTGTGAGATAACTGTTGTTGTGATTTGACGCTATATAAATAAAATTGAATTGAAATTGAATATAGGTCAAGGCAATCATCAACAATACACTTATAAACACATATAAAGCGCAAGCTTGACATTACAAAGAGGAAGGTTTTATGTCTGATAGATAGGGGTTGTCTGGTACCATAGCACACTGCTCTGGTTTTTCACCAGCTTTGGTGGCTCAGAGTTCAATCAAAGGTGCATATTTTGCTGTAAAAAACAGATGAAATTATATTTTGTGTGTCTCTGAATTCCCAGTTATACAACTCTAGCCTGGCAGCAGAAAATTAACATTGTAGTTGTTTTTGCACATTCATTGCGATGTAGCATTATAGTTAGTTGCTTTATAGCAACATATGAAAACATGAACTGAATACACTATTCTGTTGTGTATTACTGTTGGGCGTCTGTAAATAGCATCATAGAGTATGGTCTAGACCTGCTCTTTTATGAAAAGCGCTGTGTGAATATTCAAACGGACAGTAAAATTCCCACCTCTTCTGACTTCCCCCTTAAAGATTTCGTTCAAAAACAAATGCTCTACACCTTGCACAAATTATGGGCTACGGGAGATAGCCCCATTAAGCAGAAAGCATTTTTTTTTAAATGAATGAAAGTAACAGATACATCAAGAGCAACTTAGATACAAAACATAACACATAGACATGTAGATAAAAGGAAGACTACTGCCAGTGCTTTGAGCTAAATGCTAACATAAGCGTGCTAACACTGATGGGGAACCTACTGGGAATGTCATTAGTTTTGCAGGTATTTGGTTATAAACCAAAGTATTGGACACACTGAAACAGTAAACTGGTGGTTATGCTACATGAAAAGTCAGAGGATCAACAAAGTTATTACAGATCACCTCTGGGTACCATGAATACCCAATACCGATGCTTTCAGAAAAATTGACAAAGCGTAGTTGTTTGTGGGAGACGCTCCCGGATGCATCTCGTACAGACTAGAAGTGCTAGCTAGCGCTTGTGTTAAAAGGTGTTGACAGCCCCCCGAAACCCCCTACCCTTACCATAACCATCAGAAATGTTAGTGTCTACGGACGCTGAAGGGTACCTTTAGTGTAAAATAATTACGCTTTGTCATGCTGTCTGAAAGCGTTGGTAATGATGCACTGAGATAAGAAAGCGTTGGAATACCTAATCCAAATTCAATGGCAATAACATTGGGCAGTTTTTTTTTTTTTTATTTAAAAGTAAAAATGTCAACCTGCTGGTGGCTCTAGAGGATAATTCGGGGATCAGTAAAGTCATTAGGATTCTTCACATGGTGAACATGAATGTAATTAAGCCAGCGGTATTGAGTCATAGTTGTGAAGAATACGTGCTTGAAGTTCCGGCAGTGAGGTTGTTCATGGTACTCCAAAGAATTATAAAAACCCTTTCAGTCTAATACAAGTGTGATTAACAAGCCCTACTAATCGTGCTGCTTTGGCTTTGATGACTTCATTTAAATGCAGAGACAGGTACAAGTATGTGCTTAGAGCTCTCCAAAGTACTAAACCCCAGAACTCCTGTCACACAGGGACAAAATGTTTCTCACCATGCCTCTAGACATGCAGTTCTGAAATGTATTTTTCCCCATCAGGACAGTCTAGACACTTAAAAGTCTACATGGATTTTTTTGGGAGCATTACTGTGTCTAATATCTGTATCCAAATGCTGATGATTTACTGTACAGCATCTTAATACTGTCTACTAACAGTATGCAGGATTATGAGATTAGCATTGTCAGTAAAGTTAAACGCTGACCTAAGCCTGTCAGAACTGCTTCAGTGAGCTAAAGGGTAAAACAGAGACAATGTGTACGTTTACACAAACATGTGATGACAACTGCTCTCTCTTCTCATCAAGCTTCAGGCTTGACTGGTTGTTAACATACAATATAAAGTGAGTTAAGTTAGCCACACAGCTGAAGTTTTAGCACTGTTAATGGCCTCCAGCAACAATAAGAAACATAGTTTAGTTTGGTTAGGGTGTGTTTAGGTTGGTTGAGGGAAAGATCGTGGTTGTGCTTAATAAAAACTCCACCACTTATACTTGACAATCCTGCTTTGGATTGCTTTAATTTATTAAATTTGTTTTAATTGTGACGGTGGGACATTTTACAGTTGAAAAATCAAATTGTCAGTGCTCTGTGGTGGACAAACTGTGTAATGTTGACACAGTTTCTAAATTACTTCAAACCTAGTTTGGTATTTTTGTACTGCATTTTCTTGTCACTTATCGTCTGACATATACACAAATACAGATACGTACATCTGCAATAAGTTAATATCAACCAATATATAAGCCTGGCTTATGTCTTGCATGAAACTCTGATGTTCTACACGCCCATCCGTAATCCAATCTGTTAATAAACTTTTACTTATAGTTTAGATTTACACTCTATATTTACATATTATATATTTGCTGCTCAAATATTATTTAATATTTATTTATTAAATAAAGTTCTATCTTATCTTATTGGTCCAACCTCCACATCCCTCGTGCATGTAATTACTGGGGATTCTGGACTGAATAATGTACAAGCCATTGGGTATCTTGAATACCAACCTTGTGTCACACCTCCATTTTTGGATAATGTTTAACTGTAAATGTGGTCATACAGTGGGTCAGGTGGAGCCATGACCAGGAACCAAACCTTAAAGTTGTCAGTGTAATCCTTCAAACTGGCTTATTTAAGAGAACATACTTCCTATAATATTGGTAAACCATGCAAATCTTAAATTCTGAGCGTCAAGGGATCCAACTTTAAAGGATTATAGGGACGTTGGATGCTGAAACTTTCCTGCCACGAGGACGCCTTGGTTACAGGGGATTAAACATTGATCATTTTAACACAAGACGACAGGCACAAAAATAACTCTTTTTTTTTTTCTTCAAAGAAAGAGCAGCACTCTGTTTTATTAAAGCGCTGCAGTTACCTTTCATACGTGTCTAATCAGAACAAGAGCTACTAGACAACCTGTATTATGTCTGTCACCAAGAAAAAGAGTGTGCATATATCGTGACAGCTGGTAGAGCAAAGCTAGGAGTGCTACAGGCAAGCCGAGCTTTTCTAGGCCTAGCATGACATAGGATCTGGGGGATGTGGATGTAGTGAAGCAGGGCTGCCGAAGGCCAAACTCCAACTGGGAAATAACTGTACTAGCAATTCTAGTCAGCTGGAGCACTGACAAGATGTAAAGTGGGTCAGAGCAGAAGTGTTTGTGTG
Source organism: Micropterus dolomieu (assembly GCF_021292245.1). NCBI lineage: Eukaryota > Metazoa > Chordata > Actinopteri > Centrarchiformes > Centrarchidae > Micropterus > Micropterus dolomieu. Next base: position 18,415,610 of record NC_060153.1, read on the forward strand.
CACTCATAAATCCATCTGCTTTTCAGTCAGTGTTTCAGTTTCTAAAGCTCTGTGTTAATAACTATAGTTTCTGTTGTTGTAAGTGGAAACTGACAATTCTTAATCTATCAAATTTCTCACAAATCCCTTTAGCTAAGCTGGTGGAAACTTCCATATTGCTTTCTTTGGCATATACTTTCCCCCCCCTTAATGAGCTGATGTGAGCTCACAGTCCGCTGTGATGAGAACTGTCAAACTCCAGAGTCAAAACAAAACAAGAATTCTACAAGAAGATTTACATGTTTATCTCTCCTCTTACATCTACCAGGGTGGTTTCAGAATGGGATTTACTAAATCTGCAGCTAAAATAAGTCCAATTGTACACACTGGGCAGACCTCCAGAACAATCAAAACACCTCAGAGATAAGTGTAATTTTCTCCCACATCACAACTGTGCGACTTTTGGACGACTGCGAGATAAACAGTAAACATATGACGTTTCAAAGTAAACTACCAGGAATGTGCACTAGCTTGCATGTGACTGGCCAGTGCAGTGCCTTTCTGGATGATGTCACATTGCAGAGCAGCAAAAGTTCATCTTTATTTTGCCGTTGGCGCCCCTGCGGCTTCAACAGACTGGCTCCACTCAAACAAATGAGTAAATACTTTTTTTTCCCCCACATACGGCTGAACTTCATCTGATTGTGGCCATAGTTTTGTTACTATTTGATGGCGTTCAAAAGGAAAGGTTAAAAAAATAAGGCAAATATATTGTTTTGAAACTGTGATTGCTGATTAAAGCTCGATCTAATTAAATTCATGCAAGAAGTCAAACAATCATCCTGTGCCTGCCTGTAAATGTCAGTGAAGAAACAGTATTTATACATGAGATGGACATTTTGGAAATGGAAGTGGAAAAATATATTATACAGCTTTTTAATCTACTTTGTACAGTACCTTCAGAAGGTGTCTTCCAGGTTGTTCCACTGGCATAAACAGCACCAGAAATGTTTGAAAATTAAACCCTGCTCTTCACAGCACACCTGCATCCAATTACACTCAAAGGGTCTCATCAGTCTTAATCGTCAGAGTACAGAGTTGGATTATATACCTTGCAGACATGAAAACGCACATGTGAGAACTGCACTTTAGTGGAAAGTAGGTGTGCATTTAACAGCTTCAGGATTTCATTGCAGACTCACTGAGGGTCATATTTTGAAAATACGTATTATGAAATTGGAATGAGAGTCACGTTTTATCCTGGGCATGTTCATTTCTTGGATAAATTCTTATTTTTCCACATGCTTTGATTTTTTTGTCTTGTTGGGTATTTTTGTAAACAACACTTGAAAAATAAAAATAACACTGATGTCAAGCGAAGATGCCTTTCTTGTTCACATAATGTGCTTGTGGTCTTAATGCTACGCTCCCTCTCCTTTCATTTTTTCCCAATCTATAGTAATTTGAAATGTTTTTGCCTCCTTAGATTCTTCGTCAACTTCCCATCTGCCAAGCAGTACTTCAGCCAGTTCCAGCACATGGAGGACCCCGAGGAGATGGAGCGAAGCAGCCAACTTCGGCACCATGCCCGCAGGGTGATGAATGCTATCAATACTGTGGTGGAGAACCTCCATGACCCGGAGAAGGTATCGTCAGTGCTGGCCCTGGTGGGAAAGGCTCATGCTATCAAACACAAGGTGGAACCCATGTACTTCAAGGTGACTTTCATGGAATAATCCTCTGTGTGGTGCTAATTGAATTATGCCACATTCTTCTTTTCTTTGGTCAGGGATTTTTTGTATTTCCCAGAATTGTCCTCAATCCAATAAGATACATACATATGCACAGGGGTATAGGGGTGTTGTTTCACTGCTAGGTGAAGATGTGTTGCATTCTCATTTTGGCCACTTGATTGGTACTTGGTACTTGATTGGACCATAGAACAAAGTAGACTCTGTTCTGAAAGACATTTGTTGAGTGCTCTTTGTTGAATAGGTAACACAGTGGAAGTATTTTCTTGCTGCAGCAGCCCCTTGGATTACCAAAGCACCCCAGTGGCACCCCCCAAAATGTTCTCATTACCAATCTAATATCACAGGCGATTCTATTACCTAGTTAAATTTACTCAGGCCAAAAAATGGTGTTATATGCTAAGAGTAACTTAAAGTCATGCCATATATAAAACAATGTTAGAGCAGCCCACAAGTGTAAAGTATTTTATGCTATGCTAATGCATAGAAGAACTGCAACTAGTAAGAAATGTCTTTATAGTGTACAAAAGAGTAAATGAGCAATGATCATGAATTAGACTTAGGCGGTTAGAGTGAAAAATGTATCTCATAGCAGCCAATTCCAAAAAAAGTTAATAAATGTTAAAATCAGTGCTGATAACCTTTTGAGACAGACTATGTTTAATTTAGACCATATGGTTGCGTAATGTTTAATGTGAAACTCCAGTATGATTCCCTCCCTCTGATTGAAGAGTATGAACCGTATGCTTCCTCCCTTCAAGTCTTTTGAATGTCATCTGCAGTTGGTTCATAAATGCAGCTGTGAAGAAGAGAACAGATTACCACCATTTAAGCATCCCCCTACTGGCTTCCGAATGCCTTTAGAATGTGTTGTAAGATTTAATTGATCTCTTTGTGAATAAATCATTAAATAAGTTAGTAACAGTAGGCAATCGCTGTGTATTCCCTGAACTTTTAATCCCTTATGTACACATGTCCTGTCTTATCAGGATGGGGATATCATTATTAGCGCTGAAACATTTATTGGTATTAGTTAAATGCTTTAAGTTGTTTATCACAAAAACAAATCCAAACATTTTAAGCTCCTCAAATGTGAGGAGTTGATGTTTTTTGCTTTTCTGAAGTTGAACATGTTCTGGATATTATGGGCTGAACTGACAATCTGAATTAAACTGTATTTAAAAAAAATAAAAATAATAAATACGGCTGCACCCTTAGTCGTCATATGACAAGCCTAAGACTGCGCCAGCTTCTGAACATGCAATTTCCTGAGCTTTAAGATCCATTTCTTAGAAATACTAGTTTGCCATAAAATTACAACATACAAGATCCAAAATATTGGTTGCAATGAGGGTTGGAACAGAGCAGGCAGAAACCCATAAGCTCGACTTCTAATTTTTAAAGTGGGGTTGTATGGGGGACTTTGGGAGAGAGTGGCTGGATCTGAAATGACAATAGAGTCAGTAACAGGAATGATCAGGGAGCATTCGTAAGGTACCTGTTTTCTCCACTGCTTTCAACCATATCGCATTGCTTTCCTTAATGCATGGAGTTGCTCAGTTGTCTCAGAGATGGTTTAGTTTGTTGTCATGTGACATAAGAATGGGATTTTGGTGACATGATAACAGATATATATAGGGGAATCTTACAGTACCCCCTCCACATATGACCTGTTATTACTTGAAAGAAATCCCATTGAGCTTTGACTGAAAGCATTGAAAACACCACTTAAATGGACCTTGTGTTAAGAACTTCTTTGCCAAAATGCAACTTATTCTTTTTGCAAAAGTTTTATTGCCAGACAAAAGTGAGAATTGAGTTTTAAGGTCCCCAGTTCTTGCAGATTGTGTACTACAAATGAATGTCATATTTCATTCTGTAGCGTTAACACCACGGCTCACCACATTTAAATGCACATCCTCTACCTTTTAGCTTTCCTTTTATATTTTTTTTTCTCTCTCTACTTTCTACATTTCCATTGCCTTTGTATCGCCTGTCCACGCACTGCTTTCATGTTTTACTGTTATCATTTTCAATTCTCACCTGCCTCGCCCACTTTTCTGTAACAGTGAATTGAATGCTTTATTTCCACTGCTTTGCTCTCACTTCACCAACTGAATACTATTTCTCTGCATTACTCCCTCGATAGCCACATATTCCCACTCTTTATATCCCCCTCTCTTTCTCATACTTTTAACTCTTTTCCCCAAATTAATCAAGTTTCTTTCTCACCTTCCTCTTTCCCAGATCCTGAGTGGCGTGATGCTAGAGGTGTTGTCTGAAGATTTCCCAGAGTTCTTCCCAGCAGAGGTGCAGATGGTGTGGACCAAACTGATGGGAGCAGTGTACTGGCATGTGACAGGGGCCTATACAGAGGTGGGCTGGCTCCAGGTCTCCAGCTCAGCGGTGTGAAGCGTTTGGAAGAAGAGGGGTTCAGGAGTTTTCTGTGAGGATGGTTTTTACAGATATGGATAAGATTAACGTGGTAATTCGTGCAACTCTGTACTTTATTTTGGTGCTGTGGTGTTTGTACATCGCGCCATCCAGAGATCACTTGGACACCAAACAATGTAGCCAGACAACATTTTACTTTTCTCCTAATGACATTTTAGCTTTATTGAAGAGGTGCTTTGGTCTGTGTGTTTAGCCACAGAGGCTATCACTGCTAATGCTAACTATCCAGTTCTTCTACTGTTTTTTTCCACACAAACACATCACTTCCTGTTTGGCATGGGACTGTCCCCTTTACTGAGCTACCAAGTGTTTAGCCAAGAATATTAATAAACTGGTAGATTGATTTACTGGTCTGTTACATACATTGACAACTGACCCTTTGCTAAGCCCTGTCTGACATAGTTACTGCTGCTAGGCCTGTTAAGCTTTCCAATCTAGCACGCTACATATGCAGTTTACAATAATAATGGCGACAGATTAACCTCTCAAACTTCTTAGTAGTCTTAGAAATAATGGTCCCTTGATTTCAGACAAAGGTAGGCTTCTTATTTCCAACTGAACGCTGTTAATTTTGCCACCCGTAATAACAACGGTTGCTAGCAGATTTAATCCACTATCGCTACCTACAGTAGCCAATTAATGTTAGCTAGGTAAGTTATTTGATAATGCTGTCTCAAACCAATTTGTTTTAACAAAAACCCAGTAAAACAATCATAAACATGCACTTGAAGACAAGCTACATGAGCTGATGCTAAAAGGCTAAAGCTACATGTCCAAGTAAAGACAGTACTAGTTGATGATACATGTAGAACTAATGGAAACAAAGGACCAGTTTTGCGTGTAGTTAGTATCATCTAGTATTATGGTGCAATATGATAAGTAAGAATGTGAAAAGAGTTTAAGGGAAATGAAAGAGCATCATAGTATCCCTCTGGACTGGCTCCAACACTGTGGGGTAGGCTACCACTACACAGTGGATGTGTCGGTCCTGAAAGGGGGTTATTCAAAACCTCTAAACCTACAAATTAATGTAGTTAGTTATTAATATCCTCCAGGGTCTTCTAAGTAATGCTGGGTTAAGTTACTACCGTATGTGGTGTGCTAGTTAGAACGACATGCAAACATTTGCTGCTCAGGTTAGTGCAGACTAACAAATTAATAATATACTGGTATTGTATTTTGAATTTTGGAGAGGTGATAAGAAAAAACACACACCACCCTTCAAACTCTTGAATACCATTTATTGCTCTAGTCAGTCTCATGTGGAGAAATCCAAAGCTTGACAGGCCTGCTGTGCCTAGTTTCAGATAATCTAATGTTATGTTGGCTGTTCAGGGGACGGTTTGGTGAACGGTCAGCTGGGCATGGCAGACACAGACATTTATTATACAAAAACGTTGCGGATTATTACTTAACAGAGTTCATTTCTGTGGAAACCTGCAGTGACAGAAGCATCTTTCGGCTAAGCCGCACACATGAATACACCTCATGATATTTTGAAAGAGAAATTGAAAGAAATGTTTAGACAAGAAATGATATTTAAGCTCTGAGAGGGGGGCAGGTAGACGCCCCGGCAATGGGACCATGGAGCTACTGACTGTTAATAGATTCTCTTTGTGTCCTACTGCAGTATATCCTCATGTTTAGGGGACCTGAGCCCCTTTCTCACTCTATTGATGCATTGTGTGCTCTTAATGTCTTGTTTAACTTTACACAGGTGTTGTTTGTATAAGTGTACAGTGGGCAAGTGTGCATACTCTTCTGCCTTTGTTTACAACTCATTGACACGTTGATCTGTTGACATGTTAAAGAGGGCTGTTTATTCTTTGCTAAAAGTCTTGGACTAGCAGCAGTGCTTTACATTTTTATTTGCCTATCATTACACAAACGCTTACAACATTGTGAAAGTGAGATGGAAAATATCAGCAGGTGGACACAATCAGCAACCACACATGTATACATTCACATGCATGCTATAAGACCTCCCATATGCTAGTATTTACAGCACTGTCAGTTTGTTTACTTCTTCAAAACCCCATCAGCGAGACGTGCTGCGTTAAAGCTCCATTAAGGGCTTTATAGAGTCTTCTCTGGAGGTCTGCAGAAAACATGTCAGCTTTAGAAGTGCCATCAGGCTGTTTCTTTAGATTTCTAACATCTAAAGGATACCCAAATACATACAAATACATGAAATGCAGTTGTACTGCCTTTGCTCTAACACAATGGATGGAATTTTTTTGTTTGACAAGGGGATTGGTGGATGCTTAACGTCATTTTTTCCTCACAGTTTCTCTCTAAACTCATGCAGACGTCATCTTCAATTATCTGCACCTCCACAAACATGCAGCATACTGTCAAACAAACTTTCTTTAACTTACTTAACCTCATCTTATTTGGACTGCATGCAGTCCCCATCTGTGAGCCCCTTTCTAGTCAATTTCCCAAACATATACGCAAATCTGTTTAGGATGGACATTTGATTCAATCTTCAGTTTGCATCTGCTCCTGTGACGTCCTGGTTCTCCCATCTGACCCCCCTTGGCATCGGCATCTGGCATTAATGAGGAAGTAATGAGTCTCCTCTCCTCCTCATTTGGTCATTCATCTACTGTAACTTCCCACTGCCTCCGTTAGGGCCGTGTCACTGAGATCAAAAACAATTATGATTGGACAGATGGTTATAAACCTACCACACCGTGTCAGCCAGTCACAACAACGCTTTTTAAAAATGTCTTTCATACATATTTAGGAAAATTTGTTTAGCACAGTTACATTCAAGAATAAATACCTCAAATAAAACATGTATATAGTGTATGCTTGAAGTGATTTCCTGAAGGTATTAATTACACATTACGCCTTGACCTAGACCAGTGGTCTCCAAACTTCCTTCCCACCCCCCAACATGAATTGAATTTGTATCAAACAGGAAGAATATTGGAGAAACTATTCTAAGTATTACTAGCAAGAACGAGAACTGCATGTTTTTCATTAGTTTCTGCTGTGCAAATGAAAATTGTAAGTTAAATTTTGCTCAAATGGCCAGAGTTTATGCATGTGCATAAATAAAACATAATGCTCATTAATTTAACTAGTGATCTTGAGATAACAATAGATTAAAACAATAACCACAAGTACTTGGTACTTGGCTTCAGTATCTGTAAAAGCCTGCCATTTACATCCAACTTGCTCAGACTGTTTACTAAGAGCTCCCATTAAACGAGTTCCTTTTTAAGTTGAACTGGAGAGTCGTAAGCCTACAATATGCCTCACAAGTTAGACAAGTGTATAAAAATACACACAGGGGTCAAACAAACCTCAAGGTAAACTATTTCCACTTTGGCTCAAACAGCTTTGGAGGCAGTAAAGCTGTTGTCAGCCCATAAAAGATCCGTTTCAAAGTACACACCAGTCCTATTCTTTGCCTGACTTCTGACGTCAGCGTCCCTCTGAGGTCAGACCTCAAGCAGCTCGAGGTTCAGAAATATTTTCAAGCACAATTCCCCCGACATTTTGTATATTAAACACTTTGTGGTATGAGACCCATCTGCAAACACACACGATGGAGACGTACTGTTGCTCTTCCTAAGCTGCATGTTTTGTGTTCATCTTCCTCTATATGCAGCATGTTCCTCGTCACACAGTTATGTACATCCAAATGATGCTCACTCACTTTCTTTATCACACACTCTCACAAATGCACACACACGCGGTTGCATTAAATTAGAAGATTCAGGCATGTCCTCGCATGCCAAGTGTACTACAGCAGGACTTAATCGAATATGTTTTGTCGATCATTCTAAGCTGAATATTAGACATTAATTCATTTCACGCATTTATTCTCTTTCAGCAAATAAGGGCATCACAGTATATGTGGAACTGTGTGTTTTTGTTGTGAAATGTTTCTGTCTATCAGTTGAAAAGTTAGGACTTTATATTTTTCTAAATATATCCATGAGAAGGATTCTGTGTATTTGAATACTGTATATGAATATGTCATTGTATACTGCGTTGTTGGTGGGAGCGAGTGCAGTGGCTTTGTAGTGTTTTGAGCATGTTTGCACAGCCTACCACAGACTTGTACCATTGCAGATCTAGTGAAAATGAATCATGACCATCAATAAAATATACTTACATAACTTTGTCTCTGTCTTCCAATTAGTTTTTTTTAACAATATATAATACGTTTGTTAGATGATCCATTTGTAACTTTTTGCTTCTATGCAGACAGCCAACAAGTGCGAGATCTCAACATTCAGGCCAAAATTAATCAGAAATATCATTGGTGAAATGATGAGCACTCAAGTTACATAACCTTGTCTATTCAAAACCAATTTCCTTCATGCTCACCAGAAAATGTTACATTCAGGTTACATCACCTGGAAAATATTATGCATGCATTTGAATATTTGACTCAATTTTTAAAAAATCTATTCATCGTCGTACAGCGACTTACAGCGAAGGCAAGAGGAGGTAACGGAGATCATGCTAAAATTAGTTACTAAACAGTTGTCTTTGAGAACAGTCACATAGCAAGGAGTTAACATGAGGTTAAAGTCGAACTAACAGTGGAATTCTTTTCATTTTTTGTGTTATGAAATAAAAACTGTGAGGTTACTGCAGCTATAGCCCTGCGTGTTAAGGGGGGAAAAAACTAGAAAAAACACAGTCAGTCACAGGCCTAGTCACATATTGTTTAAAAAGCCAATAGCTGATAGAATAGGACAGCTGGAGAGTGTTGCAGATATGTGGAGCTCAGAAAATGAATTCGGCTTCTCCTTTGGAGGCCTGGATGGTTCATAATGTAGCAGCAGATTAGAAATGTGTTTTGGCGCGACACCAGTCGGTCCTTTATAAACCAGTATTGTAACAGCACGAAGATCTGACAACTGGTGCGACTTGTTCCACTTTCTTTTGTTCGTGAGGCCTCTGACAGCAGAAACTAAGGAGAATGGATTGTTTTCTATGTGTTCTTTTTGTTAAAAGGATTTAGCGCTTCCAGGACAAATCACCATGCTCCCCCCCCCTGTTTTTCCAATCTAATCCTGGTTTTTCAATTTATTCTTCTTTTTGACCCAGATAACCCAATGCAGCACATATCTCCTGCCTGCAGGTAGCCAGTGCAGATACTCTACTTGGCAGTCCCACTGTTTCAGGAACAAGAGATAATTAAATGGAATGAGATGTAAATGTTCTTAATCAATGATTAATGGTTGCCTGTTCACTACTTGGCGCTCCAGGCGAGGCTCTATCTAAGGCTTCAGTGGGAGGTTCATGCAGGGAGGAAGACGCTCATTTTTCAAATCCTTACAGTAATTTATTCTAAACCGTATATCTCATCATCGAAGAAGACTTTGGTATGTCTGCTGTTTGAATGCAGAAGTGTTTTTCATACTTTTGTCTTGCTTTTCGTAAAAGGAATTCATAAATGCTGTATTACAGAGTCATTTCAGTTATTTAAGATTTCAGCATTTTGTATCTGTGTAATTGTTTGATCGCCTAAAGGAACCAAGATAATGTTCAGGAAATTGCTGCCTGGCTTGATAAATAGGAATAGGTGAAGCAGGTAAACCACATCATGAGAGTCAGAAAATAGTCATTCTCCCGTGAGTCATGCGGCGCGGTCAACGGGGCGCTGACTTGTCACCATGGTGACACATTTTCCCACTGCCAGATATTGTCATTTCCAGAGAGCGCTGGTAACACAGGCTCATCACATCCAGTGGAACTGATGCACAAACACACCTGGACAAACTCTTCGTTACCCTTTGGAAACACAGACGCTAATAATAGGTTAACTTCGAGGAGCACCACAGGCTTCATTACTCAGAAGCTAAACATATTAGGGAGAAATACCCAGACACATTACCTGACTTCTTTTGGCTTTTAGATGCTTTGACATTTATCATTCAATCATCTGTGTGCACTGTTAACACACTCACACACATCTGTCTCGGGCTGCAGGTGACTAACCAGTTAACCTGTAAGCTATATTGACTGATAGAGAAGTTTAAATTGGTAAGAAATCAAATCTGGTGATTCACAAGCTTTTATTACTGGTGGCAGGAGATGTACTGGTAGGTTTCGAAAGCTAAACACAAAGTAAAGTTGAGGTTGGTCATAAACCAAAGTATTGGATAAATGAACATATTTTGACCTGATGATGGCCCTAGATGAACAGTCACAGGATCACCAAAGTTATTAGAATTGATCCAGAGTAGAAGCTAGAGGCACTAGAGGAAAGTCAGTGGGCCATCAAAATTAGCGTGATTCATCCTATGGGGACAAAATGTCACGGCAATCCATCTGATAGTTGTTAAGATATTTAGTCTGGACTGAATTGGTGGACCAACCAACTGACAGACTGACATCAGCATCATTAGAGCCACTAGCATGGCTAAAAATCTATGCCTGTAGGATAAAACTAGCCAGACCAGAAAACATAATTTAATAGTAGGTCTAATGTAGCATAGGCTATTCATATGTTAAACAATTTGGACAATTTCCACATTTCATAGTAGAATAAGACTTTCCTATTTGACAAAGCCTTTATTGACTGCTGGCTCAGTTGAACCCTGAACCATCCCTTAATTGTGCTGCTATAGACTGCCGGGGGACTCCCCATGATGCACTCAGCTCCTCTCTCCTCCTCTCCCTCTCCATCTCTATGCATTCTCATCTCATTAATGCACATTACTAACTTGACTTCTTTCTCGTCCCTCTCCTCTGTCCTCCAATCGCTTTCTGCAGGTGTTATTGGCTCCAAAGCTGTGGGATCTGGATCTGTGGTTGCAGGCTTCCTGCTGCCTCCACTTTCCTGCTCAAAACCTGCTGCTATTATTATTAGTCCTATCATTAGTATGATTATTAATTTTCTGTCTGTACCACTACCACCTTTTGCTATTTTCGTATTTCATTATGGATATTGTGTTGGGCCACTTCTCTCCCCCCAACCGGTCAAGGCAGATGGCCGCCCACCCTGAGTCACGGTCCTGTTTTCTGTTAATAATAATACAAAGAATACGGTCTAGACATACCCTATATGAAAAGTGCAATGAGATAAGCTTTGTTATGTACTGACACCATATAAATTGAACTGAACTGAATTACAGTTCCTGAAATGTAGGACCCCAGGAGCTAACTGCCCCAATAAATCCTATAATTCTTAAAGTTGCACAAGCCTAAAGCACAGCTAAGCCAGCCAGCACATGCAGGTCCAGATAAATAACATCTCTGTGACACTGAAACCCCCTGCTTTTTAGGCATTGGTGATCCGTGCAGCTCTCCATCAACTCAAAGCTAAAGAGGAGGCCTTAAGAATTTTCTAATGAGGTGGCATGAGCTCGTCTCAAAGTTTCCGATGAGATGCACAGCCACATCGCTGCAACATTCCTGACAGCCACTTGTGTGAACTTCCATTTGTCTGCTGTCCATGCACCAGAGGTTTCATGACAGGGCGGTGACAGCAGAGTCACAGATGCCGTCGCGGAGAATGTCATTGCTGACTTGAGAATATCCACGTCCCGCTGTCTGCAAGAAATATAACTTCAGCCTGATGAGACAGAGAATGGGGAGGCTAAGGATTTGATTTGTGTGTGTGTGTGTGTGTGTGTATCCATTTTGTGTGTATTTAGAAGCCAGTCTCTGTCTCAAAGACATCCTCATTATGTCACCAGGTGGTTGTTGTTCCACTAAACAATGGTCATCATGTATCTGAGTGGGATTAATGTGGCTTAAAATGCTGCAGCAGGTGAGTGTCAATTATTCACACATTTAAAACATGGGAATAGTTTGTCAGAGAGCATATGAGCAGCACATTCTATGTCTCTTAATGACTTTGGTGATCTCCTGAACTTTTACTCTAGTGCCTCCATCAGGTCAAATCATACAATTTGTTCAATACTTTGCTGATGTCAAGATTTAGCATGACTGTAGTCTTGTTGTTTAACATTTTTAAACTGGTATTGGAAGAAAACACGCCCTGCAATGGACTGGTGACCTGTCCAGGGTGTACCTCGCCTTTCGCTCGATGTCAGCTGGCATTGGCTCCAGCCCCCCGCGACCCTGTATGCAGGATAAGCAGTTGGCGATGGATGGATGGATGAAGGAAGGAAGCACATGGCTGAAATGCATCCAGATTATCTGAAGTCTGACAGGAAACTTCCATCATTGGGAAAAGTCTGGTTTGATGCCATCAGTTTGCTATGAATGTAACAGATGTGGTAAGTGTTGTGCAGAACACAGAGCCAGAGCAGGTAAGACAGTTCTTTGGTTCATAAGAGGAAATAGTTTTGCCTCTCCTGTACTGGAGCCTTATTTTGGCTTTCCATTACTAAAGTCACCAAAATGATCAAGACACGAGATGATTCGGTGCGCATCCATGTTTGGTTTTCATCTCTGTATTATTAAGCACCAAGGTAGATATATTGGAATTTACCAGTACAATCAGAGTCTCGCTGTCATACCAGTCAGACTTTGATGTTGAGGGTAAGGCTTTTTACAAGTCAGACACTGAACTGGTAATTATGACAACATGAACATAAGGCATAAGGCTGAGTAGCACACCACACAGTCTGGCAAGTAGGAGCTGTGGGTTGACTAGTTTATATAATAGTAGGTGGATGATTAGGGGAATGTGGGGCAGGTGTACAGGCAGGTGACTATAGGGACAGGCAGGAAAACCTGGGGACAACTGCTGGGTGATTAGGGCATGACAAGGGATGGCGTGACAGGAAATGTTTACAGCAGAGGATAGAGTAAGTAGCAGAAAAAGATGCAAAAACATCTGAGTTGGCTCTATAAAAAAAAAACATATGAGGGAAGGTGCTTTTCAACTGAGATTATGCAGTACATATCTGAATCATGCACAATATGTGCACACATGTCACAACATAGCTTAAGTGTGCAGCAGCGCTGTGCCTCAATAATGCACCATGTCATCTTTTCTAATCTGGGATTGACTAATCCCCTAGCGTTCCTGATCCAGGCAGGCAGGCAGACAGAGGGAGAGACAAACAGGTCTCCTGGGCTGTGGTGAGCAGATTCACTATGGATGGTACATGTTAATCCTGCTGTCTCTTTGGGTGCAGGGTGGTGGGCTCTGCGGAACATGTGCACCACCATGATGGTTCTCTCCACTCTGGCTCTAGTACTGCGCCAGTATTTCACCAGGCAAGCCAAGACGTAAGTTGTTGTAGTTTTTGTAAACCTTTATCTAAGCAGGGCAGCGTTTTGATGCTGCCATAAAGTAAGTGCATTCAGTTTCATGTAGTTAAACTACATATAAATCCTGGAAATGGGACTTAAGGTAATGCTTTATAAAAGAGCTGTAAACTGGAGACTTGACTGTCTGAATACATGACTTTAAATTAAGACTTGAAACTCTACATGTTCAAAATCAGTTTTGCAGTCTTTGCAATAAAAGCTGAGCTTACCTGAGTATTTTGTTTAACTGGTATTATGATCCTGGGGTCATATTTTGTCATTTGTTTCTCTCTCAACCTACACTTTCAGCTGACACTTGTGGAGGTTGTTGCAGATGCAGTATTTTAAATTAATCAATACATTTCATTTATTCATCTAACTGTCAAATTATATTTTCTCAATTGAAATTTGCATGTCAGTTGTATTTGCATTATGCTCTCTTAATTTATTTAATTTCATTCATCAATCATTTTAGTCTGAACTATTGTCATGAAAATCATCATAGAATATAAACTCCTTTTCATATCATTATAAATTAACTTTAATACTTCCTTTTGTTGGACAAAATTGCAATTCAGCCTTGTCCTTTTTATAAAAATTCAATGAGAATGAACTGAGGAGAGATTGTCTCAGCCATGTAAAAAACATGCACAATTATTACCAACGTTTGGCCATTTTGCAATCCATTTCAGCTTTAATGAGCACTCTAATGGACTAACGTACTACGTGGTTTGAATTAATCTTGTTTAATTCTAATCTAAATTTCAGAAAGCTGTTCTCCTTGTTTAATGTATACCCTTCCCAGGAAACAGCCTAACTCAGCATTGTTTTGTTATCTCAAGAAACAAATTTCTATTTTATATATACCGTATATGCAACATACTATTTCTGAATCAAAAACTCTACAACAATCCTTAAAACCTTTACACCTCTCCTCTCTGGCCTACTGGCATAAGCAGTGTTAAAAACAGTACCACTTACCACTCAGCCACTGGAGGTTCTGGTTGAAAGCTTTACCTTTAACTCTTTAATTCATCTTTAAATTTAGTGAAATGGTTTTGCCTTCTTCAGGTGCTCTAGACATGCCAGGATCTTTATATTGTTTGAGAATAAATTGCTTTAGATGTCATCACCCTCAGGTTGTCAGATTGATCTCTCTACACAATTATGTGTAATGAGGTGCGGCGCCTCATTTGGAGATCCATGGCTAATGCCAGAGCGTGAGAAAGTGGAGATCACTTCATGAGTCATTTTCCAAGAGCTCTTCTTGCCACCAGACTCTCAACCCCCAGGCTGTGTCTGTCCTTGAATCTTTAGCTCATTACGACGTTCAACATCTATGGACGAATAAAGCAATTATGTGGTGTGAAACACACCACGGTTTGGGGCTCGAATTGATGCCAAGGTGACTCTGTGCTGGGACACGAGCACTGATTACTGTGAAAGGTTTTTGTCTTTCTGGTTTAGTCAGCCTCATATTGACTGTTTTGTCACTGAAAGGAATCTCCGACTGCTGGATGTTATTCTGAGATGACTATAAACTGGTAAATGCTGATTGTAAATGCCAAGATTATTAAGCTGAAAGCCACAGAAACATTGACAGATTCAAAAAGCTGAGGCTGGGTTTTGATGCCCTTTGTGAAAGTTTCTTTTCCATAAATGTCAGAAGAATCATGATCGTGACATGACTGACTTTTTTAGGTTGCACATATGCTTTAAATATTTAATTTCAATGTAAGACTGTGATACTTAATTAGCTTGTGGATTGCTGTATGTGATTGATTTAGACACAATTTTTCTCAGGAACACAGATCCAAACTGGTGATTTACTTAATTATACAGGTACATCCAGGAATAGTCATCATTTTGTTTTGACATTTAACTAAATAAACAGATAAAGTAATTATACTGTAATCCATTTGCTGAAATGTTGAATCATATATGCAGCATGAAATTACTGCACTAGAAAAATGGAAAAGGGTTACTAATGTAAAAGGATATGGTTATTTTTATCAGAAATATGACTCTGTTGATGAAATAGCCTTGTTGTCTTTTAATGGATTCTAATACTAATGCTAACTAATGCTAACAATGCCTTCTCCAAGAACAATTATTTAACTATTTTGCACTAGCTAAATATACGATAGGCAACATATTGCTGTCCAAACATACTATAACCTATAAACCCATGGACTCATTTTCACATTAAACATGTCATTAAACTGGCATTTTTACGTGTTCATACTGAACATATATGCAAAATGTTCTACTAAGCATATGTGCAAATTGTACATTGTTCATCATCTTTCATTTCTTTTGCCTGATTTAGCCAGTTTGCCACATATCATACATAATGAAATATGTTCTAATGCTTTAGATTTTATATTGTGATTTTCCAGACTTCTAGTCAGCAACTTGTTTCCATTTATTTCACTACAAAGTTAAGATCAAGCTGCAAACCCTTAAAATTTGCTTAATCTTAATCTGTTTTTTTTTTATACAATTATACAATACAAAAACTACACTTTGTTATAACTATATCCTGATCTAGTGTTTTTGAGGTGAGACAATATCAAGACTTGATAGTTTTAAAAAATCTGCTAACGACGTGTCAGCATGTAAATTTTTGTTCAGAAGTTCAGAAGTTCTCATACCAAAATTACAGAATAGGTAATTTGCCAATGACTCCCAAAAACTACATATATGACCAGAGACATGTACCAGAGAGAGGTGCACTGGACCTTCATCATCATAATAACAATAATTAACACTTTGTTTGCTTAGGTTTAGGAAAAGTTCATGGTTTGAGTTAAAATGCATAAGTTTAGCTAGTAAGTCACGTGACATAACTTAACTTACTTACGCAAATAAAAATAATTTAACATTGGCTTTTGGTTTCACACGGGACACAAACACCAGTCTCCAGGGTGAAAGTCCTGGTGTTTTGCCCATCTCTGGCCTCCCCCCTTCACAGACTTTGAGGCTAATGCTTCCGACATAATTACTACAGCCACCAGAGGTGCTCTGTGTAATCATGCTAACATGCTCACAATGACAATGCAATCTTGCTGATGTTTTTGCAGGTAATGTTTACTATCTTCACCATCTTAAACTAAAGATGTCAGTGCTCTCTGGTGGACAAACTATGTAATGGAGATGCTGTTTCTGAGCTACCATAAACATATTTTGACATTTCTGACATAAAGCAGATTAATTACTAGGAAACAATAATGTAATATTGATTAAAATAAAATCAGATTTCAAGCAAGTTTCACATTTCTGTTCCATTGTTGTAAGTTGTTTTTACATTGCAATGATTTTAAACCAGTGGAACAATTGTTCAGTAGCATTTGCAGAATGAACTTTTCACCCTTTTTCTTTTCTTGACGGGATTAAAAATCATCAGGGAATCCTATTTGTTTTCTGTGTGCTCTCCGAGTAATTGTTCCTGCTAGCTGCACCGCTTTACAAACTCTGGGAATAACATGACTGTTGGTCCAGAAAGTGTAGAATAAACCGCCTCAAAACAGGGTTATTTTCACTCTGTATTAATATTCAAATCATTAGGAGGTTTTGTTGAAGCGATGCCAAAATAATAGTCACACACACACACACACACACACACACTGTGACCAGTGCTCCTCTGTCTTAGACTGTGTGACACATAACCCCACTCTCTCTCTGTTTGACAGCTGATTACTTTCCCTGACTTGCAACGTTAATAGTTGTCCCACCACCATCACTTCACTCACCACCAAGTGTTTCTCATCATTCTCTCCTTCACACCATTCATTATAATCTTAGTCTATGATTGTAACACACAGTTCTGTCCACTCTGACCTCCTCACCTCCATCTCTTCTTCCTCTCAGCTTTCCCAAAGACTCGGGGAACTCGGGGGACTCAGGGGAGCCGTGTGTGCAGAGCGGCGAAGAGAAGTGAGGCTCAGTGTGTTACCAGTCATCCACCTCAGGTAATGCATATACTGTTTTCTTGTGTCACCAGTCACTTTTTGCTGTTTTTGTGACAATCTCGGATGTCAGTCAGCCCACAGCTTTTTTTCAATAAATTCATCAGAGGGCAATCTGTTCTTTGCAGGTCTTCTTCTTTAATTAAATTTTATTAATTCAATTAAATGTATTTATTTACACAGCACCAAGTTACGACAGGTCTGTCATTGCTTTTTCATACCGAGCTGGTCTAGACTGTACTCTTTGTAATATTATTTACAGAGACACAATTCCCACCATGAGCAAGCACTTAGCGACAAGGACTCCCATTTAACAGATTGGAACCTCAAGCAGAACCTAGACTTAGGGTGGGAGGCCTACTATAGTAATAATAATGAGAGAATAAGGAGAGGAGCTTGATAGTTGAACGCTCTGGCTCCCATTCTACTTTTGGAGACCACAAGTTACCCTGCATTCAGGGAATGCAGTGTTCTTGTAGCATAATAATGTACTGTAAGCTCTTTAAGATAAGATAAAGCCTGACCATTTATCTTATCGGTGAGGAGAAGGATTTAACATTCTATTCTGGATTTTACAGGGAGCCAATACAGAGAAGGTAAAACAGGAGAAACATGATCTATTTCCTGGTCCTTGTCAGTACATGTTCCGCAGCATTTTGGATCAGCTGGAGATTCTTAAGGGACGTATTCAGTCTGATAATGAAGAAATGCAATAATCCAGACACAGAAGTAACAAATGCGTGAACTAGTTTTTCTGCATCATTTTGAGACAGCATGTGCCCGATTTTCGCAACTTTATATAAGTAAAACAAAAAAAGGCGATCTCTGAATGTTGTTTCATGGAGGCAGATCCTGATTAAAGATAACTCAGATGTTCCTCACTGTGGTGTTGGTGGTCAGGACAATGCCTTCTAAAGTAACTATATCTTTAGATAATGAGTCTGAGATGTTTTGGGCCAAGGACAATAACTTCAGTTTTGTCTGAGATTAACATCAGAAAATTGAAGGTCATCCAGGTTTTAACATCCTGAAGGCACTTTTAAAGTTTAGCTAACTGATTTTCATCTGGCTTGATCGATAGATATAATTGGGTATCATCTGCATAACAATGAAAGTTCATGCAGTGTTCCCTAATAATATTGCCTAAAGGAAGCATATAAGAGGTGAACAGACTTTACACTGACTTAACAGTTTATAAGGTATACTTGTATAATCTTATGCAGTCCAAGAGCTCTGAAATATCCTCTGAGTTTTTGTTTAGTTCATAAAAGCAAACAGGTGAGCTTCTCCTGCGCAACATTTCTGTTGGGTAGTGTGACAGAAATTATGAACAGTAGCTCATTTCTAAGTAACTAACTAAATAAATAAATTATTTCATTAAACTCAATGTTTCTGTATCCCCAAAACAAATTCCGGTAAAAGGCAGCACTTAAGTTGTCAAAACTCCCGACACTGATCAAGACATGAGGTCATTCTTTTGCTTTTTTTTATCACTGGAGTGCAACCCTTCTCTTCAGCTTTTGTCTCGTCTTCACTACACTGTATTGTCTTTTGAAAGGCAAAAAAGGTACATGTTCAACAGGTAAGGCATGCAATATACTGAGCAAACCTGTTTATAACACAATGCCAGCTGAAACATTTTCCATTCATCGGAAACACCACGGTAATAGGTAATCTCGAATTTTAACATGTGTATTTTGTCAGTTTTATTGGACTGATAATGGGACTGTAGTGTTGCCACATCATCTACACTCCCGCACCATATCTTACTAACAGAACAGTTTCAATCCTGCACACAGTTACCAGCCACAGTTTGCCTCTGTGTTGAGGAGTATCAGTTTCTAGAGTCAAGTTACATTGTAGGAAACTGTGTTGGACTCTTCAGGGGGTGGCCGTGGTCAGTGCAGTGTCCAAGCTTACAGGCTTGATGACACACTGTGTGGACGGAGGACTTCATCATGGCAAGGAGGGGAGACAGCTGGGTAAATGAGGTGTGTTTGCCAGAACACTGGAGGGATGTGCGGGAGTGGAGCATAGAGAAGAGACAAAACCACAGAGTAAGACTGTCTCTGACCTCTGAGTCAGTTCTGTCCTGCTCGTTCTCTCTCTGACTTCACTCACAGTCACCTGAACATTGTGTGGTCTTGTTTTCAAGGAATAGTCTTTCTTACAGCTGTTGCACATTTAGCTGTGAACTGCTGTGTGCATGGTTTTCTCCCAGTGCAGGCATTACTAAATCATTTAGGTATGTATTCTATATACTACAGCACCTCTATTTGTCCAGCTGATCAATAGGTGTCAGTACTCCTTTACTTATCTCTAAACTGTGCTGCATATTCTGTGCAATGGCTCTATTAAGTATTTGTATGTACAAAAATGAAAAGCTTGCATGACTTGTCATATTGAGTCCCGTTGCTATGGGAGCTGAAAAAATAAATGCACCCGTAATCAATGAAATTGAATCATCAGAAGCAGCATGTGCTTATATATTGTATGACCTTGTGTGGGACACCATGTAATGATTGCATATCTGTGTGTCCATTGTATGAACAAAATAATTCAAGATCAGTCCATTAAAAGACTTTACTTTGACGCCATTGGTTGTTGGCACAGACAAAATTCAGTTAATAACCGCGTGTTTATGTGTGTGTGTGTGTGTGTGTGTGTGGTTTGATCAAATTAGATTGGCTTTAATGTTAACAAAAACAAACAAACAACCCACCAACAGTCATTAGATTCTGATACAAATGTTGGAAGACTCTCTTCTTCTTCTATTGACATACAATGAAGTACACATCACAGCTTACAGAAGAAAAAAGAATCAACAATTCTGAGCTACTGGGATTTACAAGTCATGTGTTTTACAGGCTTTGAATTAATAGAAAAACAAACTGAACCAATGAACTGCTGGACCTCCCTTATGAAAACCAAGATGTTTTTAAAACAAAGCTTTTTACCTGTAAATGTATATCTATAACATTCAGCCAAAAAAATGGAATGAATAGAAAAATACAGTTGAGAATTCAAATTTAAAGTATCTTCTAGGATTCAAAACAGTGCAGTACCACAGAAAAACACGACATCACCTTTTTCCAATTAAGCCACAGCCACTTCAGACCAGGGAGAAAAGATAAAAAAATAAAAATCTCTCATGTAAAGTGGCCTGTTCAAAATGTAGGGCCTCATCATTCACTGTAAAAAGCTGAAAATAAGTTTAAAGGCCTAGGAATTCGGTTGCCTCGGCCTTTCTGTGTGGAGTTTGCATGTTCTCCCCGTGTACGCGTGGGTTCTCTCGGGTGCTCCGGCTTCCTCCCACCGTCCAAAGACATGCAGGCTAGGTTAATTGGTGTCTCTAAAATTGTCCTTAGGTGTGAATGAGAGTGTGAGTGGTTGTTTGTGTATGTGTGCCCCTGCGATGGACTGGCGACCTGTCCAGGGTGTACCCCGTCTTTCGCCCAATGTCAGCTGGGATTGGCTCCAGCCCCCCGCGACCCTGTATTCAGGATAACGGGTTGACAATGGATGGATGGATGGATGGATGGATGGAGGTTTTCGGGTGCCTTCAAACATTTGACCAAATACGGAGGAAAATATTTCTTCTAGACTAAACCGTGTCATTAACAGTTTTTACAGCGATCAAAGAGGACTGTTCTTGGCAACTAAAACTAAACTAAAAAACCTGTCTGTTAGAAGGGATGTTTAGCACTTTCTGCTTAATAATTTCTCAACCAAAATCTGAAACCACTCTGCTCTGGGCAGTGATCAAAAGGTGCATGATCCAATTCCACTATGCAACATCTCTCTAAATGATGAAATACTTAATTTGTCGCTTTCCTTTTACCCCCCTTTCCTCTGTCTTTCCTTCTCTCTTCTCCACACAGATGTGGGTTTTAGATGTGGAGGCTGTCCTCATGTCCATGGCGAGACAGCTGGTGAGTCATTTAGCAGAAAATATTGACTGTAATAATATGACTGGATAGATTAGTCAATAATCTACAAATTTGACAGTAAATCTAAATGATACTATTATGATATTATCAGCGTCTCTTGGCAGTTTGTACTGGTTTGTCCTGTGTTTTTGAAAGTGGGATCTTTAATAGATTAAGGGCAGTGAAGTATCAAACTTACTTATCTTTTCCTTTACCCAGAATGCTTCTCTGGAGAAATATCCTCGTTATAAAAGTGGAAACAGCCCAGAGTGTCGCCCTCCATCTTCTTCAAAGCACAGCAGGTCCCTCTCCAGTCAACCATAGAGGCTTTAGATGTTCTTAAATTATTTGAAGGCAGAAACACATTTTTCTGTTCCCTTTTTCCCTTCACTTTAAGCCATTCCTATTGATTGATTTATAGCACTGTGGCTTTGTGTGCTGAAAATTAAAAAAAAATAATAATAATAATAATAAATAAATATATATATATATTGGTCTGGACACAGTTTTCAGAACAAACCTGACTGCTTCAATCACTCACGCAATGATCGCTTCTCTTAAGCTGTTGTTTGACATTCAGGCGAGGAAGGTGATTACTCAACTGTCCAATAAGCAATGAAAAGAAGTGTCCAACTTGAAGTTCTCTGGAATGTAACTTTTTGTCATTTCTCTGTTCTCAGACCAGAAATAAACAAGTGTTTTCTGTGATGTACACGGCCTGTTGAGTCTTTATTTAAAGAGAAATCCAGACCCACATTGTCAGCAGCACAAAAACAAGCTGCCAGGGCTATTCTCTCATTTCATTTGACATTTTTTACTGTCTGCAGGAGGATTCTCTAGCATGTTGAATGATGAGCAAATCATTTACAACAACAATTTAGCCCTACGTATGTACAGGATCTCGGCAATTAATGCTGTTTTTCATCTTTTTATGTGCAATTTCCCCTGCCCACAAATGAGATCTTATTTCCTGCCTGATTACATAAGTGATTCAATCCTTGTTGATATCAAGGTCGTTTTCCTGTTTGTAGTCCCGGGGACACCAGTGTGCATTCAATTTACGTTCCACAGGGACCAACAGGCCACAGAGTTATTTTTGAAAAGGGACAAAACCAGCACTGTGACAGGAATACGGCAGAGAGTTATGCATCTACTGTATCTACTCTTTTAAGAACTCTATTATCGTAAATGTCTCTGTTTACCACTGTGACAACGGTGTACCAAATCCCTCCAGCCCTAGCAGGCAGAAGTCAGGGGGAACTAATGTGCCTAATATGTCGCCAGGAACATCGCCTCTGCCAAGTGTGCACTCTAAATCTGCCTGTGTAATCAAGGCCGTATACGACATGAATATCAGTCGATAGTGGCAGCAGCACTTCCATATCTCGCTGTTGCCTCCTGCCATGATGAGCCCGTCTGACTCAAATTACAAGGTAAAAGCGTGTTTTTGTGCACTCAACAAAGGCGAGCAGCTTGGGTAATGAGTATGATCTTCCTGCACACTCTGGCAGACCATGGGAGTTAATCTAATGATGCAGGAGAGAGCCATGATTCCTAATGGCCTCAGAGAGAGAGAGAAGCAGGGAGGTAGGGACACCAATACAGAGCACCTCTTTCTTCCCCAATCACTGGGGCAGCACACTTTTACTGCAGATGTAATCATCTCTCCACTACACTGTGAGATTTTATATATAAAAAAACCCTGAGTGAAGACCAGGTGTCACGGCTGCTGCAAGCAAGGTAAAAGGAATACAGGGGATAGAACCCAAATTCAATCTGAAAGGCAAGTGTCAAAACCAGAAAAGCAGTCTAAGGCAGGCAAAAAACATAAACCATGGTCCTAAACAGGCAGGTAACAGGTCTCAGGTAAATCAGTTGAAACAGAAAAAAAGTATAGGGACTAGCAAAGCAGGATGGTGCATACGGTAACACAACATAACATCTGGCAAGGAACAAAGGAAGAAGATAAAGAAGTCAGGTGATGGGGAAAGGAGAGAAAGTCAAGGGCATCTGGTGGATATGTGGAGAATAGCACAGAAGGGCCTGGGAAAAGATGGCTCGAGAGGAGGTTCATGAAGATTGTGACACTGGGAGTAATCATAGGAAAAGAAGTGAACTCGTGTTGACAAAGTGATTATAGTTGTGCTGTTGATTGTTTAGACATCAAGTCAATGTTGTGACCACTTTGTTTTATCACGCTACAGTCCCATTTGCTGTCATGAACAATAGTAGCCTACATTGTTTAATGTATGGTTTCAGTAAGTTTTGTTTCTTTTATTTATACATTTAAGAATAATTAATTTATAAAACAGTTTGTTTTAAATTCCAAAGACAGATGACATTTCCCCCCATTAGTGAGTTACAGCAGCTAAAATTAATACAACCATGCATATTCTGCATATGCATATGGCTCAAAACAGAATCATAGTTCTATGATGACCTCTGTTTTAGTGGTATAAATGAATGTATTAAGAAAGTGTGAGATAACATCATCAACATCATTAATTGATGATACACTCAGTCTAATCACATCAACTCACAGTGACTTGGTTGTGGTTACTGGTACTTGAGTATTTGACACATCATGATGATTGATTAACTCATCCGGGATGTTATGTGCATCTGCGCTCCCGAGTCTCTTTCCTGCTGAATCTGTACCGTATACACAGCAACTACACTGCAGGTAACAACATGGAGTCCGCTAACACCATAAAGTGACCTGCTAACAGAATAACACAGACTCCAACACAAGGCCTTGAACTTTCAGGCCAAACAAGAATCAGATTGACTTTCGGTGAAAACACAGTCAACATCGGAAAGGCTTGAATCCCAAAGAGACCTCCACTTGTTTTGAAATCTGCAAAACCAACACAGAGTTGGCTTCCATCCTGTTGGACAGGTAAACTAACATTAGTGCAAAGCATGTGAAATATACTGTGATGTTGTGTTTTAGTTGGCACAAGTTAGATAACGTTAGCTTGCTGGCTAATGTCTAGCAGTTGCTAATGTTACCTGGTGCAAAGTACTATAACTTAGCTAAGGCGACCCACCATATTACTATCCTCTGTACCACCAGTCTTATGTCAAAGTGTTGATTTTAGCCTGCAAGAAATGATGTAACGGTACAAATCAAATGTGGGGCAATTTCTTTATACTAGCCTAGAGTGATGCAAGGCAGGCTCAGCCAGCTAACGGTAGCACAGATCCGCCGCTGTTTGTTCATAACATCATTGTTTTATTCCTTGAGCAGCACTTTGTAAACCTTTGTTTTTTAAAATGTGCTATATAAATAAAATGGATTGGATTGGGATAACAATTAATTTAGATTTATTGTCTTTTTACCGATACTCAGGTACACATCTTCTCCTCCAATAATGCAACATAACGAAGCAGGACAACACCACAGTGGAAGAACCATCCCCTATAGTAAAGCTACTTACTGCGGTATAACTGTTATAAATTGTGGACACAATCTCATCTATAATAATCATTCTAGCTCACTATCTGTTTTCGTTATCATCCAATACATTTAGCAGAGCTCACACTGCAGAGCCTCTCTGGTGAAACAGAGACAAATAGATTTGAAAAGCTGGCAGGCAAGCTCACACCGATGTATCACGTTGGCTAAATGCAGTCAATGTAACGTTATCATGTAATAAACATGGATTAGTTCATCCTTAAGCTGATAAAAATATCACTTTATCGTTGCAGTGGGACTTTACCTGAGTTTCCAGCATGTTGTGTGAAGCTGTCTGCCGGTGTGTCAGATTTTGCTCCCTCATGAGTTCGAGCCCCCGTACAACCACACACCAGGTTGCTACTAAAAACCGCACCACTAGTGGCTCTGGAAAACTACATATAGCAGCATTATAGAGGTGGTAAAGTGAAAAAGCCCACAGTCCAGCCCAAAGGGAGTTCCCATCTCCCACAGAAAACTCTGCTCTGAACTGCTTGAAGACAGCTTGTTTGTAGTCCAGCCGTTTCCCGTGTCATTTAACGCTCACCAAGCTGCTACTCCGACACACCCTCAAAAACACCGGTTTAAAAACACACTCAGCTGCTGCAGCACACAGTGACAAGATGTCCGCCTGCTGCCTCTCCTCTCCCTTCCAAACACTAGCTAGCCTCCAAGCAGTCAATGGACATAAAGTTGTTACTGTTATGTAGAGACAGAGATCAGTTAAAACTTTATGGATGAAAAATACTTTTGTTACAGATTAATAACTCACCACTCTGAAACTCTTGCTCCAGTCTATGTTGCCAAGCAAGTCAGCAACATGTAGCCAACAGCTGAATCGAAGCTGTTTACCGGCTTCTCACTGACCCGCCCTTCTCTGCTTCTGATTGGCTAGTAGTCCTTATCTAGGAACTGCATGTGCAACTCCCAACAAAGATCATTTACAGACAAGATGTATCACTCGATAGCTAAAACGAAGCCTTCAACACAGGGTGAAAAGAGGAGCTGCAGCTATGTGCAGTTTGACAAAATATGGTGTTTTTTGAAAATTAAACCATGTAAACCTGTTCTGGTACAACCCCTAAATAAGATTATGAACCTGAAAATGAGCATAATACCACCTCTTTAAGGACACACAGTAACACCAGCATGCATTGATATATGTAATACTGTACCTTTAATGTCAAATTGATCTGATGATATCAGAATCAGAATCAGAATCAGCTTTATTGCCAGGTATGTGTACACATACGAGGAATTTGACTCAGGATTGTACATTGCTTACGCGTACAAAAATACCATAACACAATAATAAAATACTAATAAAATAAAATCAGACACAAACTACAGTATAGACAACACTAATATACACACTATGAACAAAACAATATAGACATATTGACAACTAGTGCAGTGATCAGAGTGCAAAGGATGCAAGAGTAAACTTCTCATTATGTACATGTAGAAGGTGGATATGATATACAGGTACACATACATGTACACATGTACACAGTGTGATGGAGCATAGTGCAAAGGATGCAGGAAAAAATAAATAAGACCTATGACCTTGTGACCTGAGGTAGGTGTATTGGATTGGTATACAGGATATACAATATGACATAGTATGAACAGCACTGAAATAGAGAATGGTGAATAAATAAATAATAAGTGGAAACCAGTAAACAGGTGTTGATTAGAGACATAGTTACTGGGTTATTGCACAGGAATTGTTCCTGACACTGTGAGTCAGAAATCAGCTGTTCATCAGAGTGATGAACAGTGATTAATATTCATTAATTGAATGACTGGGAATACTGTCTTCACATGTATATTATCACTATTAGTGATCTGTCATCACAGCTCATCTATACATACACACGCACACACACACACACACACACACGCTCACACCTTCAGCTCTACTGCGAAGAAGACCATTTGTCCAAACATTGTCATGTCTATGTAGCATAAAAGAAGAACTAGGAGCAAGATGGCCGTGTGTGGGTATTTTTGTGTGTGTGCCTTTTTTCGTCCAAATAACACCTCTCTGCAAATAAATGTGCTTCTGTGTTAATCCACACGGTGATGAGAATGCCTCATAATCAGCAGCAGGTTGATGCAGTGAGCAGGCGCCTCCTGCAGTGAGAGCAAAAGCATGATAAGATGCCACTCACAGGCAATTATCACGCACCAGCAACAATAACGGTTCTCCAAACACGTAACTAAACCCTCAGACACACACTGCTGGAAACGCCTACTCTCTCTCTCTCTCTCTACTGTTTTATAGGTTGCAGTTTTGTCAGGGGGCTTGAGTGGGTTGGAGAGGTTGTGAGAATAGCACGGTGTCCCCTCAGTTGGTGTGATATGTTTGTTCTCTTCTCTCTGTACCACCTAGGCGCCACTTCAGGAAATGAGCAGCGATACACAGAGGTGCTGCTTCTAATAGGTCATGTATGAGCATCATGAGAGCTGACCCTGTGGTTGACACTGTGATGGGGGAAAATGAGATGATGGAGAACCACAGCAGCGAGCAGCCTGAATGTAGTCGTCGCCACACATGATGATACACCCTAATCTTTTTATAAGGGATGACACCCAGCAGACACACAAACTGTAAACCTCAATTCTCACTCTTTAGCCAAGGTATTTTGCAACCTAGTAATATTTTCTGTCATGTTTTTTATATTGTAGAAACGTAGATGAGGGATCCAGGTTAAAAATGTCCAGACGTGCTTAAATGTGAATGTGTACACGCAGAGATTTGACTCCTGCCTGCCAACAGATTACACCATCTACAGCACACATGACTGCATCACAGCGAAAGCACCCCCAGGACATGTCAGTGAGGTCCACTGGCCGTGATATTCAATGCATTTCTAAAACATGCATTTCAACAGTTACATGGACTCCCTCTAATCGAGTCAGTTGGTTCAGTCATTTTGCAAGACTGCATACAACCCCCTGTGACACATATCAGTGCATATTATGCTAATCCAGTTGCCTCTGTTTGAATCCCCCTCAACCACGCTCCAACAACCAGGCCGTGAGAATGGAGGCGACCCAATAAACCACGTCCACATATAATGAGGAGTGATTCCACGGCTGCAGAGGGAGAGACCTGGGCTTTCCCCCCTGTCTGTTCTTTTTGGCATATCTTCAGTTCAGCCAGTGACTCAGCCCTTTGGATGCCCCATGGCTGCTGGGTGGCAGCTGACAAAGACTTGAAGATGGCCTGTTGGGCCCTCCAAGCTGCTTCTGTTGTCCTGGTGTTCTCTGGACGCTGGTCAAACAAACTTTTGAGAAGAGAGGTGCCCACCAGTGACTCACATATACGAATTCATACATTAAAATATTATGGTAAGGACTTTTAATATGAAACATTTGTACTGTGCTGAAACAGTTCGTCATTTATTGGATTATCAATATTTGGCAAATCAATCAAGTAATTTAAGAACCAAGAATTCACTGGTTTCAGCACCTCAGATGTGAATATTTGCTTGTTTTCCTAAATAAAGTAAAAGTAAATTAAATATAT